>NC_139657.1:18806619-18819119 GCF_951799395.1 Argentina silus | reverse complement strand
TCTTTGTCCACTGATGGAGCTGTCCGTATGCTGCACATCTGAGAGCCTCTCCGCCTAGCTGTCTCCCCCTACAGCAACAAACACAACAATAACGACAACATCAACATTGTTGGGACTGCCAGTGCTGAGTCGTGATGACCTTGCAGACAAAGGCCAGGGAGAGCCAGAGGAGCTGAAATGCCAATACAAGTTTATTTGAAGTGTCAATAGTGGGCAGAACAATACGCCCTGGGCTGTCCTCTTTGAGAACCAGAGAGAAGGGCTTGGGTATCAAGCAGTGTATTTTGGTATCTGGAAGGTCAGCCATCGCAAACTAGGGGTGTGTGTGTGTGTGTGTGCGTGCGTGCGTGCGTGTACGTGTGTGTGCGTGTGTGTGTGCGTGTGTGTGTCGGGGGGTTATTGTGAAACGCCTGGGGGGCGTTATTAGCTCATGTCTAATTCAAGGGCATTGACCGCGTGGCCTTGCTGTTGGGTCTGGCAGGTGACTGAGAAGGGATCATATTACTGCCGAACCACCTACTCATCTGCAGCCGTGCACCAGCATCCATCAGGGCTGTCGCAGGCAAGAGGCAAATTACCTACACCATTTCATCACAACGTGATGGGAGGTTGGGTTACCATCGCTCAGAACGGATGGACATTCAGTTAGCGGCTGGCGGCTGTAGCTTCTAAACCAAACTGCACATTACTGGAGGCCTGCATCGACAGATGTGGAAATGTGGTTTGTATTACAGTACTTGCAATTTCCTTCAGATGAGATGGTTGTTGTAGAGGCAATTTGGTGAATGTGGTGTACACAATGTAGAACATCTAACATATGCTTATTCCAGAAGCATTCCAAACCCTGTGGTTGAAACACTTCATAACATTTCGCATCCCTGGAGGGGAATGCACATCCACTTAAGAGCAAAACCGTAGCAAGACCAAGGCATCTGCCGATGAGGAAGAGGAAATTCACAATCAAAGACGCATAATCAATAGTCACTCTGCTTGCAACGCCACAGGCTAAAGGTCTACTTCCCCCCCATTTAAGGCGCTTCTTAATATCTTCTCTTTGTGGAGTAAATTATTCACCACACTCTTAAGGCGGAGAGAGATAGACAGGGGGAGGGAGGGGGAGGGAGAGAGAGAGAGAGAGAGAGAGAGAACACACACACACACGCACGCACGCGCACACACACACACACACACACACACACACACACACACACACACACACAGAGACAGAGAGAGGTCTGGTAATGTTATTATACAGTGCTGAGGGGAGAAAGGAGAATAGCTCACTCTGTTGTATAGAGATACAGTAGCCTGGCTATAGACTCTGATGGTTGTAAACACGATTCACTGTTCTATGGCTCCTCTCTGCTTCACTGGCTTGTTTTCTCTTCTCTCTCCCTACCTCATATTCCAATACCCATACAGTAGATTCTGACCCTAGTACTTCCTACACACTCTGCTCAATCGGGCCAATGCGCTTCTGTACCTGCTGATTCGACATATTTACGCATTAACAAGCACTGGGAATACTAGAGTACCACAGCCTACACACACGCACACACGCATGCACATGCGCACACACATACGCCGGCATGCATGCCCACACACACACACACACACACACACACACACACACACACACACACACACACACACACACACACACACACACCCGCACACCCGCACACAGATACAAACGCACACGCACACACCCACATATGTGTGCACTGGCGCACACAGTAGAAAATTGACCTTATTTTCCACATTTGGGGAGCAACTGGCTTCATGTAGCTAAGAAGCTTAGAGCGTGAAAGAACACAGAGTGAGAACACTATATATTTATCCCTATGCTGAAGCCATCTGTATTCATGAAACTATTATGTGGCAGTGAATGTTGTGTGAATGTCGATGATGCTCTCTGTCTGTCTGCATTATTTCCCGTCAGGGGAGTAATTTCACCTTTAGCATGAGTGGAACAAGCCCTGGTCTTAGGTAAAGGTTAAATCCTCTTCATCCTTCATTATGAAAAACACATTCAGGGAGCAGGTTGCTGGACAACTTCAGACTCGCAATAGAACATGAGACTCACAATAGAACAGCCATGACAGCATCATTGTTTACAGAGATAACATTCAGAGGACATATTTTCCAAGCACAATAAAAACTGATAAGAACGATTTCCTGCTAAGGGAGCTTGAGTATAGACAAATAAGACAGGAATAAAAAGAATGTTCAAACTGTTCAAATTCTTCAAATTACATTCTGCCTCCACAGAGCTGCTTCCTAATCCCAATCCCCTGTCGTTCTTACAGCATTCAGATCTCCATCTCTCTCCTCCATCCTGTAACTTTCCATGCTTTATATTCACAAAGAGAGGGTCCACAAGTAATAAAAGGGTGTGGTATGGTGTGTGTCTCAGTGTGTGTAAGGATATTAAGGTTCTCATGAAGGGCTCCCCATTGAACTGACCTTAAGAGTCATGGCTCAATCTAGAGTAATAAAATCTGCCCTCCCTGATGACTCCTACAACACGCACGCACGCACGCACGCACGCACGCACGCACGCACGCACGCACGCACGCACGCACGCACGCACCCGGCTTAAAGCGGCTGTGATGCAATGGTGCAGAAAGGATTTCCCGGCACCCCTGCCCCCCTGCCCCCCACCCCACCTTAATGGCTCATTGGAGGCATCTTTACAGTCGACATGCTAATTAGCACAGAGGGGCCTTATGGGGTGTGTAACTAGTCCGTTCAGGTCAGTAAACCCCTGAGTCTCTCACGCTCCTCATTGTGATGCATTGGAGCGCACACAGAGACATATTACTAAACAATGGCTGGTCATGAATCCCTTTAGTTCTGTCATGTTACATTTGTGAGGTACATTATAATATAATACAGCCAGTTGGAAATGGACCGCAGGCAGAGTGGAGGAAAGAGGGATCACACAAGCCTGTTGAGAGTAATGTTCCGACAGACTAATAGGCTGTAATGTGATACAGAGGATGACCTCCACTGCACAGACTCGTCGAGCTGAAGGCCAAAGACCAACTACCCATCAACACCCTCTTCCCATTCCCCCATTCTCCCACCAGAGCCATAAATGAATAGAAATGGCCATAGGACTATACACACCAATGCATATAAGGCATTTCCCAGGGTAGGCTACATCAATGAGACCACGTTAAAGAGCATAGGAGAAAGCAAGGGATGGTGAGGGTGAGTTCCCCCCCCCCCCATTGAAATATCACAATATCTGATGAGGTAAAGGGGTTGGTGAGGGGAAATATTGATCCTTGGCTGTTCTGAAGACATGGTTGGAATAAATCAATAGTCATTAGATGAAAATGTGAGGAAATAAATAAATATAAAACACCTCTCATACCACCTCCTCCCAGGCGGTGTCTGAATTATTCTCAAACCTTTAGCATGGTCGTATAATAATCATATGTGTTCTGTCAATCTTATAGATTGGGATGTGTGCGTATATGTGTGTGTGTGTGTGTGTGTGTGTGTGTGTGTGTGTGTGTGTGTGTGTCTGTGGGAGGGGCAGTTAAAGGGTGCATTCAGACAGCAGCTCAGTTGATCCCCAATTCTCTCATACTCTTAGTCATTTGTGTTTCTGTAGGCAGTCACCAGACACTGGTTCAAAGACAAAGGCAGCAGGAGCACTTAATGCCAACAGGAGATTGTTCATGACTCTAGGTGACCACGACACAACCCTTCCATGCCACTGGTTAGCTTGCTCCCCGGGCCAAGGCTTAAGGGACACCGGAAGAATGTGATGTGCTTGTCTGGTGTCGGCCACAATAAATTATGGTTATCCCCGGGACCTTAACCTTTCCTTTTCCCTAATTCCAAATCAATGGCACTCAGGGGAGGTCGTCATCCTTCTTAATATAGCCTGCAACATCCATATATCTGCTTTAAAGCAGCGCCATCCTTATGCTTAGGCAGGAAAAGGCTCAAAGCAGGGCCAGACTAACCGAAAATGGGGCAGTGCTTCTTAAACATCAAAGTCATCAAATATGCAAGACTGTTTTTTTGACAGAATTCTGAGACCCAATTTCTTAATTTCCTCAACCAATTAAGTTTTTTTTTGCCTATTTAAAATGTCAACATCAAAGAAGGAGGAAATCCACTCTCATTCAGAAATGGAAAGTTGATTATACAATCCAGGGGGCTTTTAGAGATGTGCTGATAATTTGTTTACTCTGCCCAAAAATATACAGATATGCAGAACACGCTGTGTGAACTAAGACATACAGTGTTTTGCTGGGCAGCAGAGATACAGAAAACTAAACACAGGGATTTCATACAGGCAGACAAATCTCCATCTCAAAAACACGATTACAGAACGACGAGGCCAGCTACAAATCCTTATTCGCTCATTTTACATGGAGAACAAGCATGCTCTTCCATATTCAACATTCCATATTCCAGTCCATGCTTCTGAAAAGTTCTGTGCATTCTATTCTAACTCCAGTGAAAAAATGCGGTGAAAAAAAGAGGTTTGGGAAAAAGAGGTTTGGGAAATCCGATTGGTAAGCCTTCTCAAACAACCTTGGCATTATCAAAACCATCCATGTAGGCTACAGAACAGCGTTGATGGCTCAGGGGGCACTGGAGGGAAGGTCTTTGGCTGATCTCATCTGATATTGCCTGGCAATCTATTTCAATGTCATACTGTATGAATGTGGACAGCAGTCAGAGCACTCTCCCTCTGCCGCAGGTACAGTGCATTCGGAAAGTATTCAGACCCCTTCTCTTTTTCCACATTTTGTTATGTTACAGCCTTATTCTAAAATGGATTAAATTCATTTTTTACCTCATCAATCTTCACACAATACCCCATAATCCTCTGTGGTCCTCTGTGGCTCAGTTGGTAGAGCATGGTGTTAACGACGCTACGGCTGTGGGTTTGATTCCTGCTGGGACCATATATACTGAAAAATGTATGCACTCACTGCAATGTAAGTCGCTTTGGATAAAAGTATCAGCTAAATGGCATGTATAATCATAATCAAAACAGGTTTTGGCTTTGTCATTATGGGGTATTGTGTGTAGATTGATTAAATTGAATCAATTTCAGAATAAGGCTGTAACAAAACAAAATGTGGAAAAAGTTAAGGGGTCTGAATACTTTCCGAATGCACTGTATGTATGGAACCAGTGTGATTAGTATGCAGAGTTCGCAGGGTTCAGGGTTCGGATGGGAGAATTCTACCAGTTCTACCAGTTCTACCAGTTCTACCAGTTCTACCAGTGCACATACACACACTGTTAACCCTGACCTCACAGGAGAGTTGCTGCACACCTAATTTTCAAATGCACTGAGCCGTGAGAACACTCAAACACACACACAGACACACAGACACACAGACACACAGACACACACACACACACACACACACACACACACACACACACACACACACACACACACACTCACACGTCATCTTCCACTGTGTGTGTCACAATCTGTGAGTCAATCACACCCCAGTACTAACCTGTTCCTGGAATAGAGGGCTGTATATGACAAGAGTAGAATGCTATTGGCCTCTCGGGTTGCTTTTGTTAACACTGTCCTCGTGGGAACACTCTGGGCGACAGCTGTTATAGTTTAATGGTAGACACAGATCCGGGTCCGAACCCCATCTGTCACACTACCTTAAGACACAACAGACCAGGATGCTGTGGAAGAGTTATGGGTCATCCTGCAATACAAATGCAAACTGCATAAGGGGGGAGTGAGTATACTGGACACGGCTGGGTTTTGTCAGGTTCATCACTTGTTGTTAAGAGTCTGTTCAGAACACACGTACAAATAAACAGGAGGTGTTGTTATCTGTCACCTTTGAGTTTTTATTCCGTTCTGAAAAATATGTCATTTTCTGTGTGGTAGAGTCAAGTTCTGGGTAAACTGACATATGCAATCATATATAGATTTCCTTCAGGAATTTCTGGAGAGCTTGCATGAGAAATGTCAGGTCAAGCTGACTTACAGTACAGCTACATAGAATTGTCCACCTCAGACCTCCCATGGATTTTCTGCTCACCGTCCTCTATACAGTACAATATGCATTCCAGAGAGTACCATTCTGTTCTCTAAGGCCAAGAACACCTACAGTACATAGTTTAAAGTATAACACCTTCTCTCAGAACTCTTTATCAGAGATCAGAGATATCGGTTTGTACTGTGAATTGTTACCACAAACTAAATTGCATGTGTGGGCTAAAAACATGGGCTGAAAAACATACCGCAAAATGCAATTACATTGCAAAACCACCGCAGTGAAGATTTACTGAACTGAACTGAACTGAAATATTGTTATTATGCAAATGTCATACCGATCGTTGCTTATGCCATACATGTAATACTGTAATGACACAAACTATTAAATGGTATGTTGTTACTATAGTAACTACAGTGTTAATACACAGGGATCAAATTACTGTAAAAGGCAACTAATTGCACATTGAACCTGTGATCAGCCGATAGCTGAGTGTGTGTGTCACTTCTGTCTAAGTAAGGCCTCTCAGTTGTAGGAGTGTGAACAGACCAGTGCCAGCCTGTGCCAGCCTGCCCCAGGCTCAGGCCCAGAACAGGCCAGTGAGCTACTGTATGCGATGTGCCAGTGTCAATCAGAGAGCACCCTACTCACAGAGCCCTCCCACAGTAAAACCATGGAGTGTATCTGGCCCATATAACACCGTAAGGCCATCCCAAGTCCAGCCAGCCACTCAGCTGATGAAGGGTTATATTTAGAGACTGTACTGGGATGGACAGCAATGGAGGGGAACACATAGGGGGGGGGGTCCTACAGTACAGGGGGCAGCAATGCTATCAGCACAATATAAAGGATACTGTGGTCTGTACATTGTACATTGTCTGTACATTGTAGCTAGCAGACCAATTAAGAGGAAGTCCACACCGAGACCAAAACGACTCGATTTCCTCTTAAGTGGATTGAACCAATTTAACATCAATGAAGGAGGAAGGATGATGTATTAATCGGCAATGCACTATGAGAGGTTAAAATACAGCTGAGCAAGGGAAGCAGACATACTGGAGAGGAAATAACAGTGTTTTATCACTGTAGGAGCAGATCTCATAAGCAGCGTATAAGGACAGGTTATGGAACAGTTTAACTTGTGTCTTAGAGTGATTGTGCCCCCTGGGGGATTGTATATGTGATCTGAATAGCTGTGTGTGCCAGTGTGATGTCAATCTGCATGGGGAAATGTACTGTATGTGGGCACAGGGGACCAGAGCAGAGAGGGACAGTGTGACCCGGCGCCCTCGCTCTTGGCATGCCTGGAGGGGCAGACATGACATAGGCAGGTCCCCGAGGGCAGAACGGCATTCTGGGTACTTACAGTACAGCGTTCCGTCCTTACCAAGGCATGGCAGGGCATAGCTGAGATTCCTCTTTTTTTATATTCATGCTTATAAAAATCCAGTTCAATTTAAAATGGGGTTGGGATTGGAAGACATATTTAATCATTACATTAATTTCAGAGCATGCTTTAAATATCTTACCCTCAAACTATGCAGTATTTATTTGATCTTAATTGAATTTGTTAAGCTTATCGTATAGAACCCTCCAGAACTGCTTAGCAAGCAACTTGTGTTCCATAGAAAGTTCTGAAAAGATGGTTGGCTTTAAAATAAGCAGAGTCATAAAATCCTATATATATATGATTTTGCACAAGCATATAACTTCACCTAAAACAATTCATTAATCCGATGCAGAAGCCAATTTGCAGCTGCACTTGTGTTGGCAAGATCAGTGCTACTATTCTAGTCTGACAGGGATTTCATAATGATCAAATACAATATAGAGCTTCTGAGATTCAAATAGAAAATGCATTTTTCATGGACTATATAGAGAGTCAGTATGGGAGATATTTCTTTGACTGCACTTAATTTTCATCTAATTCTTTCTCTCAATTTTTTTGTGGCACAGGGGGATTCTTTGATCGATGGCCGTCCTGGTAATGAAACGGAGGAACATTTTCATTAAGTCTGGTCCACACTCTGAATCCACACTCATTTCAAGCACTTCTGAGACTACAAGGCTTACCTTTATAGTGTGATCATAAATGGAAATGAAATTCAAAATTACAAAAGAAGAGAGGAAGGGCATGAAGTAGACTTCAGGGAAGCTGACAATACTTTCAGTGGAGTCCAGATAGAGCCAGAGAACTGGAGATGGACAGACACCATCCATATCTAACATTAATTAAAGCTCTTAGCTATACACCACATGCCAGATCTGATCTTCAGATTAAACTCTAAGTAAGGTGAGAGATCTGCCTCTAAGGAAGGTGAGGGAGAGTCAAACACACATACACACACGCACGCACACGCACGCACACACACACACACACACACACACACACACACACACACACACACACACACACACACACACACACACACACACACACACACACACACACACACACACACACACACACGCACGTACACAGACATCAACGGCTTGCATCAAAGAGTGAAAGAAAGTCCTGGGTTGACATGCATCCCTCTGCGATGTGTGTGGTGCATATGGGCATCTGGACAGGGGGGAACTGGAGGTGTACCTATGTTCATGTCTTCATTAATGAATTAAGTCATCAATTCTGCTGCATCTGTTGCCCAGGCTGCTGAGAGCTCACAGTGGGTTTAGTGAGAAGGACTGAGAGCAGTAATCTGCTGGTGCTGCCTGCCTGTGTAGGGGGATTGTACTGTAGGAACAGGGACCTTTGACGCAGTCAGGGAGGAGATTACGGTACGCTTGCCGGAAGTTTATACTGAATGAACCCCAGACAGGTCCAAATACACATACTTCAATACCCGGAATGGTGCATCACTGATGCAGAGCAGTGGGTCACAAATTTATGTTAAACAAATCAATATTATTGTTATTGCAGGGGAAATCAGATTATAACATTTTGATTCTCATGACAGGAAGTATTCCAGTATTCTAGCCTACAGTGCAGAGCCTGCTTGAAACAACATGTTGTTTATCCGGGAATTGAGATGGGCACAGAGCAGAGGCAAGTTCTACATGTTCTGTTGAGGTCCAGTTCCTCTCTGAGTAAGTCCTAAATCATTGTTGTGCCGGAGGACAGGAGGGCAGCTCATGATCACACTGATACATGAGTCTCAAAACCTCTTTATAGTACAGGCAGCTCTCAGGGCAGCTAAGCGACTGAGATGTAAGACCCCATCACAGTTAACATGGGGCTGATCGCAGTTGAGAATAGAGGAAGTCTGCATCAACGTAATGTTGTCCTTTTTTTTGAAAGTTCAACCTTTCCCGTCCCCTAATACAAAAAAAAAATCATGAATAAATGATGGTTACATGCAGCCTTTTTGTCAGAAGAACACTTCTGAGTCATCACTGTTCCAAAATCAGGACTTGACCCCTCCCCACTCAAAGCTGCCAACCTTTTCATCGCTTAAAGTTCAAGAGAAAAACCCATCATAAAACGGAATGCCAAAACGTTTCTTAAACATATGCTGTGGCAAACTCTCAAACTCTGAAAAAAAACAGATGTACACTCACTGAACACTTTATTAGGAACACCTGTACACCTTCTCATGGTGGAGGTGGTGTAATGGTGTGGGGAATGTTTAATTGCCACACTTTGGGCCCGTTAATACCAATCAATCATCGCTTGAATGCCACAGCCTATTTGAGTGTTGTTGCTGACCATGTGCATCCCTTCATGGCCACAATTTACCCATCTTCTATGGCGACTTCCAGCATGATAATGAATCATGTCACAAAGCAAAAGTAATCTCAAACTGGTTTCATGAACATGACAATGAGTTCAGTGTTCTTCAGTGGCCTTCCTATTCACCAGATCTGAATCCACCTCCTTTGGGATGTGGTAGAACGGGAGATTTACAGCTTGAAAGTGCACCTGAAAAATCTGCAGGAATTGCGTGATGCAATCATGTCATCATGGACCAGAATCTCAAAGGAATGTTTCCATTGTGGAATCAATGCCATGAAGAATTGAGGCTGTTTTGAGAGCAAAGGGAGGCCCTACCCAGTATTAGTCTAGTGTTCCTAATAAAGTGTTCAGTGAGTGTATTTCAGAGTGAAAAAACTGCTGACATTCTACTTCTCTCCACTATCATTAATTTAGGCACTCAGCATACCGACTATCGAGACATGAAAGTCTATGACTGAATTGACCCCTTGGAAATGCATGATTAACTGATACCATGATTAACTTTGAAAAATGTACAGTTAGTTCACTCCTCTCTTTTCTCCCCAGCCACTGACTCATGACACTAGACAATAATCACTTTTTATAATAATAAAATAATCACATTTTGCAGAGCACTTTGCATAGCATCAGAGGTTTTGACCCTCTAAGAAAGGTTGCTCTGAAGAATCTTGCTCCATCACAAGGGAATAGCCATTAGTATGGAGCCTGAGCTTTCAAATGTGATCATCTTGTCACGGCCCGTTCTGTGCCTTAGTGTTGTTTGTCTTTGTTTTTCATTTATTTCTGTTTGTGTTTTTCTCACATCATTTTTAGTTTCTGTCACTTCGTTATCTGCCCTTGTGTGTTTTCCCACTTGTGTAATTGTCTACCTCGCCTGATTGTTTTCACCTGTTCCTCACCATCATTCCCTGTGTATTTAGTCTGTGTTCCTCTGTATCATTGCCAGTTCGTTTATTGTGCCTCAGTGTCAATACGTCCCAGCAATTTCCCTAGTTTCTAGTTTTCATGGTTTTTGATCTTTAAGTATTTTTTGACTTCGCCTTTTTGCCTCCTCCCTGTTGGACTATCTGCCTTGATCTTGGATTGACTGCCTGTGTACTGTACTCTGTTTTGCCTACCCCTTTCTGGATATACGCTAGCTATTGACTGCTCACCTGTGTAATGAACCTTTTGCTAGTAAATAGTAAATAGTAACTATTCTTTTGGATCAAGCCTGAGTCCTGAGTCGTGCTATTGAGTCCTCTGCCCAAGTACTAGTAATTTCAGTACAAACTGGCAACAAGACAGAGGAACACACAGACTAAATACACAGGGAATGATGGTAAGGAACAGGTAAAATCAATCAGGGTGGGGTAGACAATTACATAAGCGGGAAAGCACACAAGAAGTGACAGAAACGAAAAACAATGTGAGAAAAACAGGAAATAAATGAATAACAAAAACAAAGACAAACAACACTAATACACAGGATGGGACATTACACACCTTGGTCCCCTTTGTGTGCCCAGAACATTTAACCTGGACGACGTTGGCAGAAAGCAGGCCATTATGAGATGTTTGACTGGGTGCACAGCCACTGCCCAGAGAGAGGGGATTAGACAGATGATGCTCGAACCCAGACACCACTGTTTGTTTGCCTGTGCCCCCGAGGTCTGGAACAACACCAGACATCACATTAGTTTCAATTGGATTGTGAGTTTTGTTTTTGTTGTTTACCAAGAAAAGAAAAGAACATATAACAACCTTGAGGCAGAGTGGGGATATCTAGCCCCATGTGGTGTATGATCTTGTCAACATTTTCACAACGTTGTCCCCTAAGAATGCTTTTCTGTCACCCTTGTTTTGTGCTCGCTTTGAAAACACTAGAATGAATGCATAGAACATACTCCTGCATAACCACTGCTGCCTCACTAAATCTTACATGTACTGTACCATAGGCTATATCTTAAGATAATCACATAACATGAACACAATTATTTCAACTGCATTTGTGATGAGGGAAGATAGAGACTACATTATTGAGATACAGTACTTATACACTATGAAAACCTTTGTTATGTGCTCTTTTTAGCACAAATGGAAACAATGTTTTCCTCAGGCAATAACACTGAATTGCAATAGAGGCAACAGAGCATTAACCTTAATTCAACAAGCCACAGCTAGTGAGGGAGGGAGGGGAGGATTGGGACTAGGGGGAGTCTTTAAGACAAATGTAGTAAAAATGAATGTTTTTGAATATCATAATGTTAATGCCTTTATATAATATCTTTTGACTCAAGCCTATCTCCCACTTTGGGTGAAAAAGACAAAGCCCGCTAACGCATTGAGAAATATGTAGGCTTTCAATGAAAACCATGACTATATTCTGAAATGTTAAAGATGGCTTAAACACAAGACAACTAGGAAGTGGGAACTTTGTTAGAAAGGATGTCTTTATAAAGAGCAGGAAGGTGCCGGGGGCAGAGGACAGAGATTACATAGAGAAAGAGTCACTAAACACATGCAAATCCGCAGTTGGAGAGAGAACATTTCCATTGCTGGGAGAACTATATACTGTAATAATTTTAAAGCTGTGGAATGAGACTTACAGAAGCCATAGTTAGTGTTAACACAAGCCTCTCTCTGTCACAGGGAGATATATGTATCTTTGCATTACAGCCTCGGACCTCTGAGCAAGACAGGCTGTGTAGGCACAAGGCTTAATGATAAAATAAAGTGTTGCTTATCAATCAAATTCCAAATTGGAAGGCATG
>NC_139657.1:18759119-18801619 GCF_951799395.1 Argentina silus | reverse complement strand
GTTGTGATTGAGATTCCTAGCAACTGCCTGAGTAAGCAGAGCCCTGTCAGTCTGTGTGTTGGATGGTTGGATGGGGGGCTGAAGCCGGGGCCGGGGCCGGGGCCGGAGTTGTCTGTGTGCTGATCAGGGCTGGGTAGATACTTTATCAGCTGAGTCAATAGGATTCATCAGTCCATAGCTCACCAGACCAGCTGCCCTCTAAGCCCTTCATCCAGGCTGTCTTGGCCAGAGGAGATAGAGGAATGGTTGTGAGTGAGTGAGTGTGTGTATGTGTGTGTAATGTGTAATTTCTCTCTTTTTGATCTCTCCCCCTGGCTTTCTCTCGCACTATTTATCTCTTGTGCACGTGTGTGTGTGTGTGTGTGTGTGTGTGTGTGTGTGTGTGTGTGTGTGAGTGTGTGTGTGTGTGTGTGTGTTAGATCAGAAAGACGAGCAATGGTTGAGAAAGTGAGGGATCAGGATCGGGACAGAAATAGGGTGTGGATTGGCAATCAAGGGATTTGAGGACACGTACCACAGAAGTTGACAGTTCTCTATCAGATGGCTATTTCTGATTTCTTCTGTAATCACACCTCCTTCATATAGGACTAGAAGGGTATGAGGTTCAAACACTAACTAGAGAAACCACAGAGATGGAAATCCTAGTTAATTAATCAACAGGTGGTTGGTAATTGTCCATACACATTTGTCAAAGTTTATGAATGTAAACTGCACAAACATCCCCATGACGACGAGTCCTAATCCCCTCTCATAACCCAGCGACACTGCTTATTCACTCATATCATAGCTGAGACACACACTCTGCAAAACACTGTCATATTCCACACACACACACACACACACACACACACACACACACACACACACACACACACACACACAATAACGCTGGAACAGAACACGCTATGTACAAATGACATGTCAAGACCTCTCTCTGGGGTCCTCAATTCGGGGCTAATAATTGGAGTTGGATTAGCAGAGAGAAGGCTACTGGAGGTTATGTGGTCGAGTCCTGCTCTTAAGTAGGCTGCTGTCTCTTGCCTCTGGAGGGGGTGTGTTGCTACGGCTGTTCTGTTCTGCATGAGTGCCCATGGAGGATCCTCACTTAACAAACACAGACACACACGCACGCGCAAGTGCATGCACACACACACACACACACACACACACGCACACACACACACACACACACACACACACACACACACACACACACACACACACACACACACACACACACACACACACACACACACACACACACACACACACACACACACACACACACACACACACAGGCCTAGATTGTTGAGGCTGTGGGCTGTTAGAGGAACTCTAACATTACTGGATGCTGGATTCCCTGGGGGGGGAATCCTTCTTTGCCAAGCTGCTCACTTCTGAAATATTAAGGGCAGAATCCATTGTGTGTTACTAATTCTAGAATGTGTGGAAAAGCTCAAAATAGCTGCCATATTCCAATGTTTGGACATGAGAACAGACCCAGATTCTTCCCTTTATCTTGTAGCCAAAATTTGAATCTTTAGTTTAATTTAGGTCAGACACATCCAATACTAGCAATATCATGTCCTGATTCTGACTTTCAAATGATGGAGCACATAACCAGAGACAAATCTCTGAGAAAATGTGAGATGTCAAAGGCATGACAAATAAAGTCAAATCTAGTACTGTAAATAACTGCCTGAGCGTTTACATTTACGTATGCATGATGTCACAAATGTGAAGAAATAAGACAAACAAACTGTTTCATTTCATTATCAATCTCAAGAGACGCCTCAGATCTCATCCTTTTCAATTTTAGTTTTTTATGTTACAATAAACCTACACCAGTTGCTCCGGCGGCCAATATATAATTTAGAATGTCTCGTATGTAAACATCCTGCGCCGCTCAGCCTGACCAAGCCCAGTCATGAAATCAGCAGGTTGAATTAATGGCTGATATGCAGTGCTCCCATATGGGGAGGAATGGGTCTCAGTTTCAGGGGCTGAAGGCTGGGGGGGAGCTCCTCAAGTTAGAGTTGCTACTTCAATAGCTCCCCTGCACCTGTGCTCCTATCTGCCTGCATGGTGCTCAATAATGAATGACTGGCTCTGCACCCACAGAAGAAAGTAGGAGCAACTCCCTCTCACTCAAGTTAAAAACTTTGAAAACAAAACGCAACTCTGGTCCACATCAAACAGCTGCCTAACTAAGAGAATTTTTTTTTTGAAAGTGACACTTTTGTCATTATTATTGCATCACCCTCTTGCTACAAGGGCACTAACAAAGGACGAGGGTACGGGTGGGGGGCTCCGATATATTTTAAGTATTAAGTATAAAGGTAATTCATATTCAGGACAATGATAACATAAAACCGATTCGTAGTCCAGGTTCAACGCGGTGATATCCAAAGGCTGAGTGTGAGGATCCCTCCTGTAGGTAAACACTGCCTGGGAAACTCAGTGGTGTGTGAAGCTATGGTGGAAAGATCAATAACCTGCAATTTTGCTATTTTTTCCATGGAGCTTCTGAGAAATCACTATCCTCTGCAGCAACACAAAGGAGGTGTGTGGAGAAGGGGGTGAGGATGGTGGTCAATTCAATTACACCTCTTTCAGCACATATCTCCCATGGCTGTCCACTCGGGAGGGCATATCGCTAGACAAAGGGGGAAATTAGACAACAAATGTTTCAAAGGTAAGTCTACACATTTAAAGCGGTAGCATCCAAATAGCCCTTGACCATATTTGAAGCTCTTAGAACCTGATTTCTTTGGACCAAAATCTGCATCAACCATTTGGGTTTTTTTGCCTACAGATTAAATTAAAGCAAATGACAATTTCAAGATTCTAGTAAAAGGTCAGTCTAAATATAAAAAATGTGAAAGCAAGATGGGCGATGAACTTCTCCATGCTAATTCCATCGCAAAGGTTCATAAGGGCCTGGGTTGGGCACGTTGTCACCCTCTGAATATGTGAGTGTGTGTGTGTGTGTGTGTGTGTGAGTCTGACAGAGGGGTGTGATAAAAGCAAATGGCAAAGGAGAGACGAAGAGACGTGTCTGCTCGAACCACAGGACCCCTGAGTCAGACGGAAGGAGGCTGGATGGGTGACATGAACACAACCCAGTCACCGATTAGAAATGTCAGGAGAAGAGAGGGGAAGACTATGGGTGTCCATCAACAGATGGCATTCTACTACAGACGACTTAATCCACATCTAATTCTGTGGCAGGTGGACATGGGTGTGTCTAGGCAGAATGACAGGTGACTCAACATCCTATAATGCCACTGTCGTGGCGCTTGGACAATTGCATCCTTGACAGCTGTATCCTATACTGTGCATTATGATTTCTGTACTGTACCTGTATTCTGATATACAATACAGTATACTATACAGTATAATGCCAAACTCAAATAAAGTTTGACTTTTACTTGGCATCAAACCAATTCCACATGTGGCCTTTACTGCAAGCAATAAAGTGGTGTAATCATTTAACTCCCATTTGTTTAGGTTCTGGCTGGCAAACAAGAAGAAGTCAGAGAGAGGTAATGATAATAATAATGATAACAAATACGATTATAATTTCTGTGTGGATTTTGCGCTGGGCGCTAATCCAATCTGGGTCCAAACCATTCTATCATCCTGGGGCCGGGACTGTTTAACCAATACTCTGAGTCTGCAGAAATAAACAGAATAAAACGAAGGTCTGGTAACAGATGAGAGAGAGAAGCAGAGGGCTGTAAACATAATTTCCCAGTGGGTCTTCAGAGCTGAGCTCCTGACACGTCCCCTTCCCCTCCACATCCATACTGAGGCTAACTGCACTCCCCTCCGCTCAGTTCTGCTCTGCTCTGCCTAGAACCAGGTCACCCTCCCTGAACCAGAACATCTGCAGTGCAGGAAGGAGCCTGTCATCCGCTTGATGCTTCTGCAGAGGAGGAGATGTGGAGTGAGGCCACAGCCCTGGCTGCGTATCACAGCTCATATCCCTTTCAGCTGCAAAATACTATAAACCATGAGTAGAAGGATGGGTAAACATTTTCTGAGATTGATCAGCGTAATGGAACAAGGATGTACTGAATATTTAATCAAAACAAATTTCACAAATATGACACTGTGTATCAATTATCATGTCTGAATTAGGACACTTGGAAAGAAATAAAAGATGAGAAAAAGATGATGTGAAAATCATCTAAAATGATTTTTTCATGTATACATGAAATGTACATTTAGACCAACGTTCACATTCAAAACAACATCTGTTCATGTAGATAAGGAGTTGGCATTTGAATAAAACATTTATTTAAGGGAGACAATGAGCTGAAGTCATTGTTTAATGTGCAGGGGCACTGAAAACAGAGCTCTGCCTGTGTGTCTGTTCCCTTTCATTCCCTTGTTATTTGCAGGTACTGAACGTTTTCACACCTACTTGGAGAGGAGAAGACTGGATTTAGGTACTTCTTAAAGCAGATGGTGTGATCTATCACCCACGGAAAGTTGGTAAAAAGCAGACAAGAAAACCATCATAGAACAAACACACAGAACAGGGAGTCCAGAGGGAGTTGGGAAGGTGGAGGGGAGTGAACAGATAAAGAAGAATGTAAAGTTCACATGAATAGGAAGGCGAAACACAAACACAAACAAACGGAGAAACACTGGCCTTCCTGAGGGGATATATAAAACGTCAAAGTAACAAATTTAGTTGTTTTCATCCCTGACTAATGTCCTTAGACCACTCTTCCCCCTGGGTGCTCAGAGTCACTGGCAGGGCTCCGTTGGAGAAGGCAGGCAGCAGTCACACAAGTACTCAAATATGTATACCAATAAATCGTCATCCTTTACATCTATTACTGAAGTAGGATTTAAAACAAGTCAACAGTAAACATGTTGTCCCCCACGAATGATGTAGCACCCTCCTTGTGTGAACTGGTGACAATTATTCAAACAAATGTTTTGTGGATCAATGAGAGAAAGAATAAAAACAATGAACTACTTTTCCTTTGTTGGAAATTAATATGTAATAGCTGACTATGGCCGGTATTTCAGATAATGGACTGATTTATAATGAGATGCATTGATATAAAACAGGGACATTTATACTGATTTAAGTATTGTTGCACTATACTGATGAAGTAACATTATGGTTGATGTCAATGAATTGACTGTGAAAGATTTTCATCGATCCATTGTTTTCTATCATTCACACTTATGCAAACAGTCTCTATACAGCAGGCATGGGACTGCAAATATGTACCACATTTCCTGACTATAGCTCAAACGGGACATGAGATATGCGTGTTCATAGTTTGGAATTTCAGTTGTTACTAGCATCCCCCTTGGGCCAATCTAATTTTGTTTCGTCAATATTGTCCAATTGGTGTCTAAGATATCACATATGACATACGAACATATAAACATACAAATATACAGAGACAGATCCACAATCCCCTCCCCGATTTCATTGTGGGGGACAAAAAGATCTCTACTGCAGACACAAGGCAAATACATATTGAACAAACAAATCTCTCCACACAAGCCATTCTCTTTCTGCAAACTTAATGAATTCTGCTTCCTCACACCGTTTTATATCTTAATGTCCTTGATGTCCATTGCTGTCCATTTGTGTCTAGTGGAAGGTCCTGTGGTCGGAGGAGTGGTTGTGATGGTGTAGAGTTGTGGATGAGCTGCTATTGAGTACAGTCGGACACTGACCCTTTCTGCCCATGATCTCGGCAGCTAGATGAGTCTCAGGAAATATCAGCTTGCTCTTATGCTATTAATACTTGACCATCCTTAGGTTCCAAACCTGCGGTCAAACAGAATTGGAAGGCTACTTTGACAGTCTACAAATAGGCTGTGTCACAAGCATAACCTTAAAAACTAAGGTGAAGGTTATTATTAGTGTGCTTGCGAAGCAATACACTACTGTTGTTCGTCATACTTAATTGGTGGGCTTGCTTCAGCAAGCTGTTTATACTGCTTATACTGTTTATACTGTTTATATTGTTTATACTGTTTATACTGTTCATACTGTTTATATTTTTTAGTACTTCTATTTTATTTTATTTTATTCTATTTTAAAACGTATTGTTGCACTACTCTGTGGCACTGTCACTTTTGCATTTCACTGTATACTTGTATGCACGTGACAAATAAAGAATCTTGAATCTTGAATCTTGACCTACTAGATGCGATGAGGCATACATGGCACCATCGTGCGTAGATAAACAAATAAACACATTTGGTAGGAATGGGTTGAATATCCCTTTAGCTGATGTAAACTGAAGTGACAAGGCTGAAGGAACATGTCCTTTAAGCTATAGGCAAACATTCGACAGTTGAGAGTTGAGAGATTCTACTGCAGGTACTGGGGAACTTTTCAGTCTTTAATCATACAGAACCTCTACTGCTTAGCTCTTCACACATTCAGTTTGATCTGGGCTTTGTTCCTCTCATTGAGCCTGGAGATTGAGGATAGAAAGAAAGCCCTAAAAGTCCTTTGAAGACGTATACAAAAAACACTCAAATCTCAGAGGGGAGGGTACACATGGAGCCACAGTGCTCACCTTCATAAATCAAAGTATATCACAACTGTCCTCCAGCCAGCACGCCAACAGGTTTCCCTCCTCCTCCTCCTCCTCCTCCTCCCTTACTATGCAAATAGCCTTGGTCTCCTTTGGAGGCGGTTTGTTTACTGAGCGGTGTCTCTAGATTACTCATACGTTTAGACAAGTGCTGTGCTCAGTGTCTCTCAAGTGGGCCACCTATGATGGATCCACATGAAGAGAGAGAGGCTTGAGAGCTCTCACTCGGAGTGTGTGTGTGTGTGGGGGGGGGGGGGGTGGAGAGAGAGAGAGAGAGAGAAGAGAGAGAGAGAAAGACAGAGAGAGAGAGAGAGAGAGAGAGAGAGAGAGAGAGAGAGAGAGAGAACCACTCTGCTCTGGGGAGGACATGAGCTTCTGTCTGCCCACCTGCTGCACTGCAGTCTGCCCAGGCTCATTGCAATGTTAACCATCACCTCCGCTCCTTGTACCTGGCTGTCTAATTGTCCTACCCTGGGAGGCCGGCTGTAGCATCATGGATAATAGCTGTTGTGACAGCCTCTGGTCCCCATGCACGTCAGACCGGTGCCAACCTACCACGGCTGACTATTGTCACCTTGTCACTGCAGGATGGCTGCAAACTGATAACAGCCTATCTGGTTTAGACAGGAACAATAGACCAAAGGAGATGGAACCACCAGCTGATCCACATAAGCTCCATTTATCTATGTGTCTATAGAAACACATAATCTGGCCCGTACTAAATACACTGCAGCCAGGGCACGCAAGCAACATGTGTACCTATGTGTGGGTACTGTAATAGCAATTATTTATAGCAAAAAGCTTTTTGGTGTGGTATTTCCTGTTGCATGGAGCGTAATCCCACTCTCCCCATCTCTCCATTTCCACCCATCTCTCCATTTCCACCCATCTCTCTATTTCCACCCATCTCTCCATTTCCACCCATCTCTCCATTTCCACCCATCTCTCCATTTCCACCCATCTCTCTATTTCCACCCATCTCTCCATTTCCACCCATCTCTCTATTTCCACCCATTACTATCAAAGGCAGAGGAGGTGGATGAGGAGGTATTATTGCAGCTGCTGATGAGCCCCATTTGTTCCTCGGACCGGAGCTGCTTGAGTTACCCCCACCATGCCCTAACCGCCTGTCCCATATGATTGGCTATATATAATGACTTGTGGTGTTTATGAGATGGAAAGAGAGCTGGCTCAGATCCAGGTTCAGATCCTGCTATGTGTGGTGGTAAATGCCAGACCTCAGCCACTCTATTGTGTTGCACATTTCCAGAACACTGGAGGAGATGGCCTGATCCCTCTCTAACCAACACCACTACCACTGGAGAGACGGACAGACAGACAGATGAACGGCTCATGTTCAACCACACCCTGGATACAGGATAAGGTGGTGGGGACGTTCAAATCGATAAGAGAACCTTATATGCTTGGGGACTGAGTGCATCAGGGTCTTTTTATAGGCACATAAAATAGCCTTCCGACTGCTATATGATGGCAAGATGATATGTTTCTAATGTGTTTTTTTATTATTATTTTTTAATGCTAATGACCTTGACCATTTTGGAAGCCAATGGAAGATAATTATTTTTTACAAGCTTCATGGTCTTTGTCAACCATTATCAGGGAGACAAGCAGGTTCTGTGAAGCATACAGTTCCCAACGAATGGTCTCCTGTCTTCTTATGCTAACCAGTGGAAGACAAGAAATAAATTAGTAACTATGAACATCGCCTCAGTGCTTAAGACACAGATATAAAAGTATCTTATAAAAAAATACTATGTGCAGCGCATCACATTGCATTAGTCCTCTCTGTGCAATAAGTGACCCCAACATACTTTGATTAAAGACAGTGTCTTTCAATTAGGGGATGGGACATGCCGTAGCATACTGTAAATCACAACACTGTAAGGCCACGGTGTATCGCCCCCAATCATTAGAGCCCACACACTTCCCTCTGCTCTGCTAAAGAACACACAGAGAGAGAGAGAGAGAGAGAGAGAGAGAGAGAGAGAGAGAGAGAGAGAGACGTTGCGCCACCTCTCTGAGCTGTGACCACTTGACGTCCCCTGTGTCTCTGAAGAATAGGTGACATTACCAGCGAAAGAGTGAGATATGCGATCGAGGGAGGCATCTCTCCCTCTCTATGAAAAGCATTCTCACCTTTTAATGACAGCCTACTTTCCTTACCTTACTTCAATCACAAGTCCTACCCTGCAGGAAGCCTTTTGTTCCTGGTGCCACACATACAATAACCCATGAAGAAGACAAGAAAGGGAGAGCACCGTTCCAGCTGACATGTATTATTGGTGGTGCTCTGAATAACAATTATAAAGTGGGGGATTATATGTGCACAGTTAGCTACATGAAGCTGGGTTTGGGTTGGAGCAAACACTGACTGACTGACACACTTAAGGAAACCCATTAACTGAGAGCTTCTTTTCATGTCACAAGGCTCACAGCAAATACACATTTAAATGTACATGACTTCCAGCCCCTACGTGTCCATGAATATACATGGGCTTTGCTTTACTGACCTTCTACCCTGTACACTGGAAATGAACTTGGTGCATTATGCAGGAACAAAATGTTGAGGGATGAAGAAGCTCAGTATGCTTATATATACAGCACTGATGCTGCTGCTGCCTTGCACACACACACACACACACACACACACACACACACACACACACACACACACACACACAGTGGCTCATCCCTGTGAAATACAAATGGACTGTGTTGTGATATAATGAGGAGCTATAGCCCACCAGCCACACTCCTCTGAAAGAGCTATTGATGGCAGAGTGAAGATTGTTTCAAAGACATATTGATGTTTTGTTTTGTTTCTAACAGAGCATTGCTCTGCAAGTAAATGTGCCTCCCAATGAAGTTATTCTTGTCTGAGAGACGGAAATGGAAATCGATGATCACCGGGGAATTCTAGTCTTATAAACCCGCCAACCTAAAGTACGATGCTTAATATCTGTAAAACAGCCAGATTCCTTTGCCTGAGAGAGAGGGTAGATAAATAAAGACATCACCATGGAGGAGATTATGCTGTCTGATTGCTTTTGAGGAAGATAGACACTATGTAGAAGCCTACAACTCAGACAATATTGTGTTATCTCTGTAATCTTGGTATGATCAAGTATAATCAGTAGTGCACCAATCAAACCATTAGTGAGGAGGACTGAAGAGAAACACCTAGGAATATATTCAAACGGGAGCTAACCAGACTAGAGGTAGCCAGCTACTCCCTTTATCTCCACCCTAGACTCCAGAGAGAACCCCAGGATAGTACTTTCTTCTCCCCTCTCCTCTGCAAGATCAGCACTTTCAGCGGAGTGAGGTTGTGAATGAGGTACTTCGGAGATAACTTTCTTCCCCCAATAAGGGAGTATACAATGCTTTCATATGATATCAAATAGACACAGGTAGGCTTTAGTAACAGTGACCGTCAGCAATTGATACATCAGCCTTCACATACAGTCAGTGACGTGAGGGCCGACGCTACAGTTACTCTTCAGTGCCGGCGTCACCCTTGTCTTAGGCCTCTCCGGTTACGCCACGGTTGGTTACGGCTGCCTCCAGCTGTCCCGGGGTATTTTTGGGGAATGGCATCATAAATTGCCATTGGCAAACAATTAAGCAACCCCCGGCCATGGTTAAGGTCCAGCTGAGACCAGCTACATGTATGACCTCATCACTGTGGGTGAAACAAGCACCAAGTCAGCACAGTGATATAAAGTGATACACATTACAATTGATTTCTGTGGGAAAGGACTATACAGTGTTGTATATGGACACAACTATCAATGTCTTCCCATTTGTAATTAATGAACAGTAGCTTACACATCAGCTACATGTAACATTCTTGTGATTATTCCTTTCACCCAATGAATGAATTAATAAATTAATTAATACACTTCTTCTCCCACTGGGGTCTTTTTCAATACAGCATAGTACTGTGTATACACATTTCAGTCCACTCTTGATAAATGCATAATGCATAAAATGATCGTGAAATCAATGTGCTTAGCACAGCTAATCAGAGGAGAGAGGGGAACAGTAAAAAGGACCAAGCATTAAACACATACTGATTGTGTCAGCTTAATTCTGCTTAAAAAAGGGCTCTCTTACAATCTAAAAACCCCTCTTTAGTTTTTATCTGTTCATCTAGTGGGCCACTGTTACTTTCTTTTGCATGGAGTGATAAAAATCATTACACCTCCACGGTGTGTGAACAGTCCATCAACACAAATTACTTACAAATATTTTCAGTAGTGTGCCGTGCACTGTTAATCAAACGAGTGCAGTCGATTGATGAAAACATGTAATTTATAGTGTGTATAATAATGCAACTTGCTTGCTAATAAATCAGAATTCATCAGAGAAACAAGAAACACCTACTTACGACACTGTAAGTAAAAAAAATAAAAAATACAATCCAAGTGTACTCATTGGGAAGATGAATTCCGAACCACATTTCAGTTATAACCACCTTTTCCTTTCCTCTAATGTGTTGAAATGATTACCATACAGTACAGTACTCGCCCATGAGGGAGATAGATACACAAACAAACATGCCGTAATGTGTTTGCCTGGGAGAGACAGTGAGATAGAGGGTGAGTCACCTCTGTGGGAGCTGTCACCACACATCACTATCCTCACCTTTGGAGCCATGGGGTACAGAGCCCCTTCTCTACCATTCACCTCAGCCCAATCTGCAGCTTTAGCCGCAGCCCCAGCCCCACGCTTCGCCTACTCCCCAACCAAAGCCAGGTCCAGACCCAGATCCAGAGATAGGAAGCTATTTTGGGGCATCAGTTTGAGTCTGTCGGCTTAGATGAAGGCTTGAGTGGGGAGGTTTGAGAAAACAGTCCAGCTTGCGCCGTCTGTTCTCCTCTCCCTAGGAGCTGAGCTCAAGATGGAGCTGTGTGGCCATGCCAGTGAGCAAAACCCCATCATCAGGGGGGACCGATGGACACATGAAAAGTATGACAAACCAGTTCTGACCGCTGAAATGTGTTCATAGGGAAGGTAGTTAATGGGCCACGCTTTCCCTGCCATTAGCAAAGCCTAAAACACCATGATGGGCTTGTTGTCAGTCTACAGTGTGATGATGAGCACATCCATTGCTAAAGGTTGGCATTACTAATCATCAAAATTCAATGGCTGAGATGAGATCATCCAGGGGGGGGTGGTGGTAATGATCTCATAATAGAATCTGAGTTTTCCTCGCCTCCTCTACCCGCCCGCACTACTCTTATCAGTCAAGCCTTTGTATTTTGCAACAATACAAAACCATCCATTACTTATGCCTGGTTTGCCTAATAAGCTTAATATGTGTGACAGAGACATCTGTCCACAAATAATGATTGCATTCAATCAATCAGTGATATAGAGCATCTCTGTGTACCACATCGCTCTTATATAGTACGCCATAAAACGACACTGTCCGTTTTTAAAAGCTCTAAGTGGAGATGTCCTCTGCGCTCTAGACGTAATGTAAGCTCCAAATGATGGAGTATAAGGCTGGTTAAATCAGCTTCCTCTCAACATAATACTTGATATGCTGCAGGCATTCAGACCTCTTCAGATCTGAGGCTGCTATAAACACATAAACCCAGTCCCCTGTGACCAAGTTCTACATCTACAAAGCAAATGCTCTTTTATGTCTGACTATCATTGTTTGTAATTGCGGCTTGGTGTGGGATAAATGAGACGAAAGACAAGTATTAGGCGTTTGATAAGACATGGGGAAGGTCACTGTGCGGGGTGTAAATAGCTCATCTTGCACAGATTCTAAACAAGAATCTGCATTCAGAAGGAACAATACTCACATTCTTACCAGCTTTACGTTGTGAGTTAGCTAGCTAAAATTGATACAGTACTGTAGACCTTGCTAGAATGCTGTTTTTTCGTCTTCAGAGAAAGACGGAGCTGTTTCTGTGTTCACCTTATGCACAAAGGAAACAAGCCGATGCCAAATTAGATTTGACATAACGAGAGCACGGCAACAACCTGTTTTTAGTGAAGATCTAAGTTTCTCTCTCAACACAGCTTGATACAGTAGTTGGCCCCTTCAAAAGAGAACACACGCTATACAGTATACAACACTACCTCAGTGGGTGCCAGATAAAATTAGCCTACTAAAATAATGATGCTAAAAAAGAAGGCAGTGATTCATGTCCAATCATTGGGGGCATGGGTGTAGCTTTTCCGTTTACCAATCCACAATATGAGGCCTGAGTCACAGGTGAGTTAATACAAAGCACGATGCGGTGGCAGTAACGACTAATACATCAATAAAGTGCTATATTGTTTGAGGCATAAATATGCCTCTTATTACTCAAAGCTGACTTGGATGAGTTGAGTCCCTCCCTCCCTGAGTCGGGTGAGTGGGGTTCTGTGTGGTGAGGGGACAGAGCTGTCCTGAGCCGATTCTCATTCACACAGCGCTCACTGGGTCCCCCTGCTCTAATGCAAGATGACAACTCCTTGCACAGATTCAAAGGAAATCTGTGGGTAATATTTGGAGCGCTCCACAGATGCCCAGCCACAGAGGCTAGGCAACGTGTCTGGGGTCTCTAAGTTTGGTCTGTAGAGAGGAGAGTAGAGATGGAGGAAATAAGCACAGGGATCATATCTGGACTGTGAGGGCCTTGGTGGTAAAGCAATCAAGCCCAATAGAATCAATCAAGGCGGTGGTGGCCTTGGGGAAAATAGCCTTTAGATCTGGTTGATGATGGATCCTATGCCCAGAGTGGCTAACCTGACCAGGATGGATCCAGGCCAACCAATAAGGAAGGGTGGAACATTGAAGATCATCCTCTGATTAATTCAATTGGAGAGCGTTAGGGATTCCCATGGTCTCTAGGACAACAGGCTCACATGATGATCATTAGAGGAGATGTGAGAAGTCCCCCATGGCAGTCACATCAAACACAGGCCACTGAGTGTCCTGGTTTGAAGTCCCCCCAATGGTTAATTAAATAGCAGAGATGTAATCCAGACAGAGCACAGTTATCCCTCAGCAGACCAAGGGAAAGAAGAACATACTCCCAAGCCTTCCTCTCAGAGTCGAGGCTGAGCCGACTGGGAGCATTGATTTCTACATAATTTACCTCTGGGAGACAGAGAAAATGCTGAGTAGCGAAGGGGGTAGAAAGCTATTCTAACATTGTACATTAATTCACTGCTTAGGTGCAAATTAGCATCGATTGGTGTAAGATGGAGACAAGTTTACAATTCCTGCTACAGTACAAGGACATTCTCAACTCTCTTCGTTTGTTCTACGTATTTGCGTGAAGCTCCTGAATGCGCAGTAGCATCATGAAATATTCTCTGAATAGTCCCATTATTCCAGCTCTTTAAAGGTTGGGGATTTTTGTAAGGCAACAATAGCTCTGAACTGAAGAGGAAGATGTCAGAAAGGTGTTTTTCTGTATCAGTGAGGAAACAATGTGAGCAGCATCAAGGTTACTTACTGAATTGACTGAATAATAGTCATGGACTAAAAGTCCTGCTTCCAATCTGTGCATTGACAAGATGGTTCTTTCAGCTAAATTCACCAAAAAGAATGTCTCTATAGTCTTAAAAAAGTGTTTTTGGGTTCCTTTGGCACCACAATAGTTTTATTTGGGTACCTAACTGTAGAAAGCCACAAAAGGGATGTTTTTCTTCTTTATTTGAGGTGGTGAGCTCAAGATCTGTTATGAAGATGAATCAATTCTCAAGAGGGGAACTGAAAGGAAAAAAATGTGTCTAAGCCTTTTATAAAGAAAACTGAACTTCTTGTACATTGGCTCTTAATAGAACTTGTAGAGTCAATCCCTGTGTATCTTGTATACTTATATCCAATGACCTAATTGCTGTAACAGCATGTTAATACAATGTTGTTACTAGTTACTACAGCAACTGCAACTTAAAGCAAAGCGTTTCTCCCAAGGCAATGCAATGAGCACAAAAGGCATCTCACAGATCCTGTGCTTCATTCCATCCTGATTGTCATATGGAACTGTATGACATACACTCATACCGAGAGGTCCTTCTTATGTATGCACCTTCCTCTAGGTTATATATAGATATGCTGTTCATTAGTTCTGACGAACATCTCTCTTTCTCACCCTCTCTGAACTCCCGCACCTGGACTATATTTAGAGGAAGGTCCACTGAGTTCAGGAGATACCAGGATTACAGGACCAGAAGCCTCAGGCAAAGTCATCCCTGATGAGCTGATCATCAACTAGAATTATGATGACAAGCGCTCTGTGCAAATGTGTTATGTCACCCAGCACTAAGGAGACATAAAGATATGACAGAGAGAGAATGTTGAGAGATACAGTGCTCTGCTGTGTCTATGTCTGTGAAGGCTAAAGATGTTAGCCTACAGCCACTGCCAGAGCCAAAGAGCCACCTCATGAGTGCAGGCCTAATTGAGAGGGACAGTGTAGCGTGGATCTGTGGAATGTGGGAGGAATAAGAGAGTGCTGGTTTGAACAATGCCAAGCAACTGTCACAGAGTGGCAGGCTCCCAATGCTATACTGATCTATTGGCCACACAGTGCTTTAGAGCAGTTGTTGTTGTTGTTGTTGTTCCTGTTGTTTCATCTGGTCTTTGTGGTCACCTGGCACACGCCGACTAGTCAGCACAATACTGACACAATACCTATCAGCTAGCCTGATATCCAAGGCCCCATTCCATCAAACCTGGTTTGCCTCAGTAACGTTTCTCCTGCCCAGCAAGACTGTTACATATGGATTCATGTGTGGTCATACAAACTTGATTAATTATTTAACAGATTTCATTTTCAGATAAGTGAGTCGAACAAGCCAAAACAAATTATCAAAGTGTATTGACTGTACGAATATCCATCTTAGCTGGATAAACATGAAAAGTATGAGAAATATTATGCTACATTTCAGTCTCATTAGGAAATACATTAACGAATTTGGGGGCCCTAGGTGAGATCTTAAGTCATTGGTGTTTTGGTTATGGAAAGATGACAGAGTTAAGTAAATACCTAATTATGCTATTTATAAGTAATATTTATCAAAATCCAGGGGTAAGCCTTTATAGTATACAGTTTTAGAAATTACTGGTAAAATGTGCTAGCTGAGCAACAAAATATGAAATCTGTAGTTTTTCATTTTGTTAATCAGGTCTTGCCTTATATACAAATCTAAACTAACTCTGAGATTCCTAACTTTGAATTCTCTGCCTTTCGCGTTTCAGCTGCTGTGCTGCAAGTCATGCCAACAGCTTGCGCTGAAGCAATAAGCAACCCTCATTTGTGGCTCATACCTGAGGGAAAATAATTAGAAATTAAAATAAATAATTTAATTTGGGGGACACATGCGATCGATATTTCACCCAGGTGCATTATTGTCAGTCATAACTGCTCACTACAACACTAGCTAGTGAGCAAGTCTTATATCGGCTTTCTCAATAACCCAATCAGCCAGCCACCCTGGGGTGAGAGACTTAATTCCCCCCACAAACCCCTTCCTCCATCCCCACCTCCCCAATTCTGCTGCTCTAGTACTAGGACCCCCCCCAGAGTGAAACATACCGCCCCATATCCCAGTTGATCTGCAACATGAGCTAATGAGCTCTGTAGAGGTACACAACACGGAGGAGCAGAAATCGAAGCTGCTCCACAGATGTGTAAATGAGAATCATCTCCCCAGATACTGTAGTGCACTGGACATAGTTAAGGGATATGGAGATATATTTACAGTAACAGGTTAGACATATTGAGCCAAGTCTTAGCTTGTCTCCTGGGGTTGATAATTACAACACTTCAAATGATTAGATGCAAAACAGTAACAACTTGCCTTGCAACCCACAGATCTCTGGTTCGAATAGGGCTATGGAGAGCAATATTAGCTAAATATTGTTGATAATGCTAATGCCTTCCCCTGTTAACTTACCCTAACCTTAACCACTCAATGTTATTGCCTAATACTGCCTAACTGCCAATTCTTATTAACCGCCATATATAAACTTCTTACGTAAGTCACGCAAATTCACAAACCCTCACGTAGTGTGTGTCTTAAGTTGTTGATGTACCATCGAAAAATCTCTTATATGCGTCAACCAAGACATGCAATTGGGAACAGGGACTATCGTGTATAGGCACACGATTTAATTAGGAGACTGTGTTGATTAAAAGGCCTTCTAGAAGAACAAGCCTCTTGATTCAGTATGGTTGTGATGGAAGTCAATGGATGATGACAAGTGGGCATTTATGATGGACGGCCGGTTTCATCATTTCATACAATTCAGTGCACCTCTATTTCAGTTCAGTAAATTGCCTGGCAGTAAGGGGTGAAGTTCATATGTACTTCTTGTGAGAGAGGATGTAAGAAAGTTTGTTATAATGTGAAGTCTCCTGGGGCGGAGGGGATTACTGAACTTTTCAGCGCTCTCTGAGAGGCGAAAAAGTAAATTGATTCTGCAACTAGGATCGAAACGCTGTGGCATGCATGAATGGGACAGCATTAGTGAAATGTTTGCTACTCGGCAACGCTTTATAGAGCTCCAGTCAGCTAGACAAACACACACACACACACACACACACACACACACACACACACACACACACACACATTGAAGCTGTCATTAGCTGCAATGGCTACATGTAAATCAAAAATGTCAATCAGGTGATTAAATCGACGGAGAAACGAATCTTTTGTAGCCTTCCACCAAATGGTGTATAGATCCCTTAAGCAAGCATTGGAATTCATGAATGCTAAACTGGGTTTTCTCTTACAAAGAATTTGCTTTGATACCACCACTGCTTTTGTGCTTATAAAATAAGGATGCTGAGCTGACATTATTCTCTAAATATGAATATCAAATGAGGCTTTGCTTTTGATATGGTAAGATAATGACAGTGGTGGTGATGATGGTGGTGGGATGCAGGCCTAACAAATGAACTGTTGTCGGTGCACTTTGCGTTGGTGGAGAGTGAGACAGAGAGGGAGAGAGAGAGGGAGAGAGAGAGAGAGAGAGAGAGAGAGAGAGAGAGAGAGAGAGAGAGAGAGGGAGGCAGGGGGATGTTTTAGTGATGCAGGGGAAGCGATGGAGCAGATTACCAGTGAGGGGAGGCGGGAGGCAGCAGGCAGGAAGGCGAGGGTACGGAGAGCCTGACAGCAGCAGCACAGCGGCAGCACAGAGGACACAGAGAGAAGGGGGCTGAAATCCCTGCCCCCCAGCAAATGCACCGCCGCCAATCTGCTAGCTGACACCAATAGGAAATCACAGCAAACACTGTCCTTGTTGTCCAATTCCCTGTCTATGTACCAACATTATCCTGCAAGCCCAACCAGTGTCTCATCTATGTCACTGAGGAACGGATAGACACTGAGATTCAAACCCTGGGCTTTTTGCCATGACCACTGCCTTAGCAGCATGGTGTTGTTGTTGGTAGTGAAGGAGAATTGCTCTCAATCCTACAACCCACACCACACCAACCAAACACTAATCTGGCCTGGAGCTCAGACGACACTAATCCCCATAAGAAAGAGAAGCCAGATGGTCAGAAACAACTGCTAGAGGGCCAGAAGATGAGTGCCTGGACATGGACATGCCTGGAGTGCCTGGGCCTGTTTACCTTGTGCTTCAAATTACCGCTGTAAGCCTTGTGGTGGAGGGTTGCGGAGCTAGTGAGCCACCAGGCTGGATGGGGGACTAGGGGGACTAGGGTTAGGGTTAGGGCCGCACCTCCGCTCCGAGTTGGGGTGTCAGAGCTGAGGCCCTCACACAGGCAGAGTAACCTTGTGATTCCTGGAGTTCCTGATGGGGAGAGCAGCGCTGTCCCAGGAGTACCAGGATACAAGCTGACTCTCACCAGCCCTTCTCCCCAGCCCCTCTCCCCTAAGCCCCTCTCCCCCAGCCCTTCTCCCCAGCCCCTCACCAGCCCTTCTCCCCAGCCCCTCTCCCCTTAGCCCTTCTCCCTAGCCCCTCTCCCCTTAGCCCCTCTCCCCTTAGCCCCTCTCCCCCAGCCCTTCTCACCAGCCCCTCTCCCCCAGCCCCTCTCCCTGCCTCCCTCCCCAGGCTTCAATCAACCCACCGCAGTCTCTGCACCCCAGGCCACCGCCACAGCGGCAGGCGCAAGCTGACAAGTGCACAGAGATGACTGACGGGAGGGGAGGGCCACCAATGCCAACAGGACCCCCCTGGGACAGTGATTAAACTGTCATTAAATTGAATCAAGGCAAGGGAAAAAACAACCATCAATCTGCAGAGTAGGGTGTGATCATTAAGTAAACATTACAAGTGTGAGCAGTGCTCTATTATTGCACAGCAGGAGTGCAACACACACACACACACACACACACACACACACACACACACACACACACACACACACACACACAGAGGCGGGACTGATCTCCTCCTCACACCATAGGGGGCCCTCATTACACCCTCCTTACACTCCAAGACCCCCCTCACACAGTACATTCACAAGGGGGAACTTGAGTACTGTCATGGGGGTTTCAGTGACAGTGGCAGCCCTATGGAGACCGGCTCAGAGAGCCAAAGTCAAAGCCTCTTTCCCCACCCCCCTCCTATGAGTGTGGAACAGCAGGTTATTAACGTGGGGGTTTTGCCACCACACAAGGTTAAGTACAGGTTGAGCCCACAAAGCTCCCGGGAAGCGAACGCCTCCGCAAATCCCTCTGTAGCGGAGGACAGGACACCACTGACACAATGAACTCAGCTGGCACCACCCTGGTCCAGCCGCTGATCCAACCACATGTATCCTGTACACATGCACACAGGCATGTACACACACACACACGCACACACACACACACACACACACACACACACACACACACACACACACACACACACACACTTGAGCCACCTTGCCAATCACACACATGCCCCTCTGGCATGAAGCTTATCTGCCCTGGAGCGGAGCAGTGGAACCATCCATGCTGATCCATGCTGCAGGCCAAGTATGGCTCAAGCTCTGGTCTAGGTACTATGGACTGAATGAACTGATCAGTGGGGGGCAGTAGTGTCAACACTGGTCCCCCCACAGCTGGGACCTAACAGGCAGACTGGTGACTCAGATGTGCCCCAGATATCAGAGTCCACATGGTAGAAGTGATGTGGTAGGGGATGGGGATGGGGAGACACATAAACCGCCCAGTGTTGTGATGTTATTTACGCTTTACGCATGAGTGCCTCCACACAAAGGGATCGGCCTATAAACTAAACCCCCATTATCCACTGTTTCAATATCTCTGGGATGCCCACACTTTCACAAACAAAATGCCATGCCAGGGCCTGAACAATGCCAGCTGAAATCTAGGTGGGTTGAACTGGGCTGTTTTGATTACATTAAATGATGTGAAAAATCCATAATGTAATAACATTCAGTAAAAAGATTTTGGACTTTCAATTACATACATACATCTGATCAATATATCCAAAGTGGCTTTCCAAAAAACCCCCAAAAAACTAAACTATAATCCCTATCACTTTTCAGAATCATTCCCCACGTGTCAGCCCTTTATCGGGCTCACACATGTAAGCTACAGCCACCTTCCTCTGCTCCCACAACCGGCACTCTAAAAACGTAATGTTAGCAGTAAATCAGCACCTGGCACATGTTGTAAAGCCATCTGAATGAGTGGCAGAGTCCCCCCCCCCCCCCACCCCCCCCCACCCCCGCCCCCAACCGCCAGCACCACCTCCCAAAGAGAGACATGGTGCACTGACAGACTAATTCAATGACAACCAGGAATAGTAACATGCAAATGAGCCAGCATGCAATGAAACAGCCTGACGTAATGATGAGAAACGCATGATTGCACAAATAGCCATTAACTCGACAACTGTTTCACATTTAACAACACATCAGCTTCAGCAGAAATATCAACATAGTCAGCATATCAGGAATCGTAGTTTGTCATTTTGCGTCCACTGAGTAACTTTCAGAATGTGTCACACTCACACACACTGTTTTGTCAGCCCAAATCCATCATGACGGGCAATATTACTCCTCATTATCAATTATACTATATCACATTTGCCTCTGTTGAGTTAACAACTTGGTAAATGTGTCCTACTGCTTGTTAGCCCACATCCATTCATGTGTGTAATTTGATCATCATCAAAAGAGATAAAATGCATGTCGGAGAGACGAAGATAAAAGAAGATAAAAATGAGTGATCCACTTACCCAAAAGATGAGGTTGAAGAGGAACATCATGTACTTCAGACAGCAGAGACAGCCCCTTGCCATGTTGCACTTCTTGAATTCTAAAAGGAACACAAAGGATAGATCCAGGTAAAAGACCACGTATTTGCTGCCTTTGGGCGCGCTGTACTTATTGCTGCTCTTGTCTCCCACTGTTCCTGCTCCTGCGCTGGTGTCTGCTGTCCCAGCCTGCCCCTGGGCTGCGGCGCGCGGCCCCGTGGAGCCGTAGAACGCGCCGGCAGTGAAGCCACGGCCGCCGAACGGCCGGCCAGACGTGGAGGCTCGGGCGAAGTCGGAGTCACGGCTATCCACGGAGGGACTACGGTGAATGGCTGATTCCTCACTGCTAGACTTCTCCATGCTCTAGGGCTGCTGCTGCTGAGAGGCTGTCTACTACACACTTTATCATGTCTCAAGAGATATCACAGGACACAAGTCTCCCTCCGAACTCTCCTCTCCTCTCCTTCCTCTGCCCTGCGCTCAGTCTCTACGAAGACCAGAATCCACAACCGTCACAATCGTTTCAACCACCAACACACAGGTCAAGTTCTCTCTCAGTGCTATCGGGTTATGAGAGGAAAGGCTCAAACTCTTCCTAGCTCTAGGTGTCTCCAGCCTGGTGACACTTTGCTCTCATGCCCCTAAGTTAGCCATACAGAGAAGTCCTGGAGCATTATCCTTTTAATGGTAAGTTTCAATGTCCTCTCCTCTGCTCTGCTCCCCTCTCTGTGTCCTCTCCTCTGCTCTGCTCCCCTCTCTGTGTCCTCTCTGCTGCGCTGTGCAGTGCAGAGTTGTCCTCTCCTCCTCTCCTGTCCTCTCGGCTGTGCTGTGCAGAGCTGTGCCCGTGGGAGCCAAAGACCCCTGGTGAATCTCCAGCCCTCAGCTGTTCCACTTCCACATTCCCCTGCTGACCTCAGCTCTGCGTTCTGCCTGGGGAGACGTGACACTTCCTCAATCTGGGAACTTTTACCCTTCTCCCCTATACTCTCCTCTCTCGTCTTCTCTTATTTTCTCCTCTCTCCTGTGCTCTCTCAGACCTGTGCTCCAACGTCCTCAGATACGCTCTCTCTGCTATCTCTTTCTCTCTCTCTCTCTCTCTCTCTCTCTCTCTCTCTCTCTCTGTGCGCTTGTCTGCTCTAGTGTATCATTCTGCGCTCAGCTGCTCAGTCCCCCGCTCTGGCTGTGCTCTCGGTCGCAGCGCCGTGGCTGATGTGCTATTATCGGCAGCCGCATCTAACGGGCATTCCCTATCACCCAACTAGTGCACTGCCCTTTTTCCTCCCTCCTCTCTCTTCTCCCCCTCGCTCCCTCTCTCTCTCTCTCTCCCTGCCTCTCCTCAGCCCCTCCCCTATGTTGAGGAAGCAGCCAATGCAGCAGCTGCAGCCAGCCTGACTCCTCCTCCCTGCTCCCACTGCTCCCTCTCTTTAATAAGCTTATCATTACGTTGCTTTGCCTATACAAGTTCAGCAATTTCATCAGTCCTGTCTGAACGTCAGGGGGTCTGACTGGGAGGCCATTCATGAATTAAAAAATCATGAGGCCAGGGAAATGTGGTGGGGATAGAGGGAGGGGGTTGACGCAGGCAGGAGGAGATCTGGACTGCATATTAATATCTGTGTGTGACTGAAGGCTTCTCCTGTCAGTCTGGTAACATATCAGGTCCTCTGATTTCAGAGCATTAAGATAGTGGTGTTGGCCCTCGCTGTTAGATGCAACCTTCATATCTTCATTACAGCACTAGCTATATTTACGCATGTTCTAATTATCTTTTGCTCCAGCTATTTCTTTTCTATTTCTGCAGCCTGTCTATGACATCAGAGTCACTGCTTTCATGATTAGAACGATTACTGCATGTGGCGGGTCAGCTTTGTCAAAGTCCTCAGTTGTTCATTCAATGCCTGCCTGCACGCTTCCATGTAAGGAGCAGTGAAAAATTGGCAGGATTTCAGCCTTAGGAATTATCGCACCATTTCAAGCATGGGAATGGGATAGTGGCTTAAAGACACTCAACAATTTCCTATGGAAACCCAGGGTCAAACACAGAATACCTCAGTTGTTTCACACACAGAGTTGACAACATATAACAGCTCTGATTTTATAGACCTCGATTCTCACATTTATCTAACCTTCTAGTTTGAAACACAATCTGAATCCCTAAACATACATGATCTGGGAACAAAGAACAAAACCGGATTTGGCTAGATAAGATGTCAAAACCCCAACTAATATTTCATTCATACTTCCCATGCTGATTTGGGGGATAGAATATCCACCACCATTTTATAGGGTTCTCTATGTAGTGTATTAACTCTAGTAGTTATGTCTAATAAAAAAATGACACCATAGATAGTAACTTGAACTTGAGCTTCTACATTTTACTCAGGTAACCGCCAGCTTGCCACAGTTCTCAAGTCGCATGACAACCACGTAGTCTATTCAAGGAGCGTGACAAATATAAGAGGCCACCTTTAACACCTTTTTTACATAACTCATTTCATTAAAACTAACATAATCTACTTTATTTTGAACTTGCCAGTCTTTCTTTTGCTGAACATGAACAGTCAACATGTCTTTTAATTTGTTTTGTTTTTCAACTGGGGTTTCATTTCTCATCAGTTTAGTTTGACTAGTAGAAGGTGCTCTCTTTCCGGATAGCGCCTTGGCTCATTTTGGGGGTCCTGCTCCTCCTCAGTTCAGCTCTTGGTCTGCCTAAATTGCATCTCCATACCTATTTTCCTCAGCTGGTGGTTCCTGTACATCACCACTGTCTACTCCAGTTTTCCATAAGTCACTTTCAGGATCCCTCCTTTCTCCAGTGGAATGCATCTGATCAATATGCCACCACCACACCATGGTGGGTGTCACTCGCACTCTTTGTTGGTGTTTTCCATAGTCACTGCAATTTCAGTTGCTTTTTGAAATGTAAGATATATCTCTGTGAACAACCGTTTCTGAATGTGTTCATGTTTAAGTCCAGAAACAAACCTATCCCTCAGAGAGTCATCCAGGTTTTCTCCAAACTGACAATGCTCAGAACGTTTTTTTTTGTCCTGTCAAAAAACGCACGAATACTCTCTCTGGTGTTCTCTGGGGGAGAGATGATGTTATAATATTGCTACAATTTATGTGAATGTTTTCATGGTGGGCTTGTCAAAGGCTGTCAAATCATGTAGTAATCTGTATGTTTTTGGGCCAATTAACCTCAACAACACTGCCACTTTCTTCATATTTGCAACATCGTTTGCAATGAATACATTTCCAGTCGTTCAATGTATGTTGCCCAAGTCTCTTGGGGTTCATTGAACATGTCGATGCTATGCTTGGCATTTCCTTTACCTCCAATGTTCTTTTATCGGCCGCCTCGTCACATTCATGAGAAAACTTCACTGCTTGACAACTCTGAATCAAATTTTACCTCCATCTGCGTAATGCACAACATAGGTAAGTATTCTTGTCGCCATTGTCGTGTCTTAACTCTAGCACTTATGTCTAATGAAGGAATGACACCATAGACAGTTACTTGAATGTCAGCTCCCACATTTTACACAGGTAATCGCCAGCTTGGCAGTTTACATGACAACCACATAGCCTCTTCAAGGGGCCTGACAGATATAAGAGGCTAAAACATAACACAACGCTTGTGTGTCGTTTGCTATACAACTCAATTTGACCTTTAAGAGAACTGTAACAACATCAGTGAAAGTATCATTCCACCCACTCCTGCTGAAAGGCCCTTTTTCAGGGTAGGGTTTCTGACACCAGCCAAGCTACTTGTCATCTCCACCACTCTGCTGCTTCTCTGCATTGGTAATGGTCCTCTGTCAGGGAGGTGAGTGCTTGTGATGGCTGAGCTCGTGGACAGATGGAGGTAGAGTTTCAACTGACTGGTCTTAGAGGTAAATCCAGTAACACCCTATATAAACTCACTGAGCACTTCATATACTATACTATAATAATACTGGGCAGAGCCTCCCTTTGCTCTCAAAACAGCCTCAATTCTTCGTGGCATTGATCTCACCAGATGTTGGAAACATTCCCTTGAATATTCTGGTCCATGATGACATGATTGCATCACGTAATTCCTGCAGATCTTTCAGGTGCACTTTCAAGCTGTGAATCTCCCATTTTCCACATCCCAAAGGTGTTCTATTGGATTCAGATCCGGTGACTGGAAAGGCCACTGAAGAACACTGAACTCATTGTCATGTTCATGAAACCAGTTTGAGACAACTTTTGCTTTGTGACATGGTGCATTATCATGCTGGAAGTAGCCATTAGAAGATGGGTAAATTGCGGCCATGGAGGGATGCACATGGTCAGCAACAATACTCAAATAGGCTGTGGCATTCAAGAGATGATTGATTGGTATTAACAGGCTCAAGGTGTGCCAAGAAAACATCCCCCACACCATTACACCACCTCCACCATGAGGTGCACAGGTGTTCCTAATAAAGTGTTAATGAGTTTACACCAACACACGAGTCCATCTCTCTTGTTTTTCACAGTGGAGAGAAGGAGCTACACAGCCGGTCCCTAACAGTTCTGAGACAGCTACTGTACTGGACACAAGCTTGATGGAATAGTCCTGAAGCTGGATGGAACACATTATGGTACATGTTCACATTTCACCCTAGGTTTAATTAGAGGGGAAAGATAAAAGTGCTCCTTCAAAGGCACAAGCCCTGAGGTTAATTAGAGACACTCACGCATATTGTTAATTAGGACACTGAAAAAAAAAAGTGAACATTGGCTGGGGCAGACAAATTTGTGGGCAGCCACATGCTAAAAGAGCTGATGTAAGGAAGGCTTATGCCACTCTCCTCTCCAAATTGAAATGCCCTCCACGTGTGCACGGCACACACCCTTTGGTAGACCGTATTTTTGATTGGGTGTCAACGTTTTCTCAAGCACAGTGAGAGTGTCTACATATATTATCTTTGGTTTTCGGGATTGGGACGCCTCTGAACTATAGGTAAGCATTGGTCATACTAAAACTGTATCATTCCAACTGTAAATGTAAGACCTAATTTCAACCACAAAAATGCAATTTGGGTGGGCCTAGACCCAAGCGTGCAGCCACCACTGCTACTCCCATAGCTGTCAACACTCCTAATAACGTAATCATAGAATAAGCCATTGTATTCATGCCTCATACATCCTCTCTAGTGTCCTTAAACACTGTTTACTTTTAACTAAGTTTGCTTTTTCCAGAGGGAGTTTCTTCCTTTTTCCCCAGACGGCCATGCCAGACAATACAACACGCCACATCCAACTTGAATGAGCTTTTAATGTCAAGCATCAGCAACAGAGGTGTTATTATGATTAAACCAGAACCAAATAGGTACAGAGCTGAGGTGAGCTGAGGAGAGCTGAGGTGAGCTGAGGAGAGCTGAGGAGGCACCATCTCGTATCCCACAGGTCTTCTGATGGCATCACATCAGCCCCTTAACTCTTAATTCAATACAATGTGCGTCATTGCAGCCTGCTCAGTGAGTAACATGCATCTAGCAGGACTCAATGGGGCCCTTAGTGTATGTGTGTGCTGCTGATTCTCTGAGCAGACAGAAGGACACGTTCGCTATCAGCTCTCTCCTGAGCCCAGCCTCCATCCATCAACTCAGCAGAGAGGGACAGACTCGGCTCTGCAACCTCTTATTAGGCTCTGAGGGCACTAGGAGAGAGACTCAGGAGAGAGATCTATAGGATGACATAGAGGAGGAGAGGGTATGGGAGCAGTCCACACACTCTAGATACTGGTTGTGCAGTGCAGTCCAGAGCAGAGCAGAGTAGAGCAGAGCAGGGTGAGACTGGAATTTTATTCTCATATTCTCCCTGACGTTGAATGCATCCGTCAGCTCCTTCGATACAAGTTGCCACGGCAGACCGGGAGAGAGCTTAAGAGTTCAGCAGGAAGAGAGAAGCCAACACAGAACTGCTTCATAACTCTTTGAGCAAAGACAACCCTTTTCTATTATGATGAGAGTACACAAAACAAATCAAAAGTAAACTTCCCTGCAGTGTGACTGTGAAACGGACAATAAATCAGTCTGGGCATAATCATGCGGAGCTGTATTAGACTAAAGCTTATGGTCTGAACAAGTGGATCATGGTCTGCAGAAACAGCAGGAGGTTGATGATAGTTCTATCATTCAATAATTAGACCAATGGTGCACACTCTTCATAGGAGATTGTTCTAAAGTTATTGGGTGAAATGATGATACTACTAAAAGATATAAGAGCTCAATCTACAGGGATAAGACTGATGTCTCTACACAGTGTCTACTAATGTGGGGCAGTATCTAAAAGATATATACAGTGCTCCAGGCCAGCCATTCTATCATGTGATTAGGCCTAATCTAGTAACTTATTACTATTACTAGTTATTGATGAAGTCCTCCAGTGTGTGATGGGACTAATACTTCATGCTACATTTTTATTTTTTGCTACCTTGGATATTGACCAAATGCCATTTGATTCTCTTGTGAGTGGCTATAATTGAATCTAAACCATGAATAGCAAATCCAGTCATAAGGCCATGTACACATAATAATATCATGGACAAACCATGTTACTCATAAACAACCCACTCAAATGCTCCCTGTGGTCCCTTGATGAACCCTCTAACTGCCCACAAGAAATATCAAGAGCTTGTTGATTCCAAGTACTGTAAAAACAGACAAGGTCATCCGTTGATGTTGACCTACTAAAACAGCATACTGTGAACATGTTATTTCTTCTGTAAATGACTGCTTTGGGCTTTCCCTTGCATATGATTCCCCTGCAACCTGAATGAGAAGGTGAGAACACACAGCAGTTCAATAAAGGGCTTTTAGGTTTACAGAGGGGGTGTCAGCTGACCTGTATAACTGGAGGTCAATAAAAACAAGGTAATTAATCCTGGGTTGTTACTGTGAAAAGAGGCACAAAAACAAAGTGGCCTGCGTTGTAATATTGTTATCATTGTAGTATTATTAATCTGGAAACAACATTGTAAAATATGTTGCTGCAAGTAGTGATTTAGTAGTGCCAACACAACATGGCGCAACAACATGTCAAGACAATATTGTTACAGGAGTATTTATAGTGTTACTACACACCTGGACCTTGATCCCTTATACTTTCTGACATTTTAAAGTAAATCATCATGACTGTGAATGGCTGGTGAAGGCACTGGGCATGTGAATGGAATAAGACTACAAAGACTTCTCCTTGCTCGTAGAGTCTAGCTCTTAATCCCCTCGGTCACTCAAAACACATGTTCAAGGCTGTCGCTGTGAACATGCCTACATGGACCACACACTTCCTGGAACCCAAATGTCACCCGGAGCAAACTGAACAAACACAGGAGGTCATCCTTAATTTGTCAGACTCGAGTCCGTCTCCCTCGTGTCTGGCACCTCCCTGCCTATCATTCCACTAAAGGTTATACATAGAGGTCTGTTTGGTCAAAGACTTGTGTCCTGCCTCTGAGGTATGCTAACAAGCTCCGTTCTGTCTGCCTCCAATCAAATCAGACGTCAGACCGATGTCGATCTAATCTGATATTTACGGTTCCATCTTGCCCTTTATGACGGAGCCTGGCGTCCAGGTAATTAGGATAGGCTGCACTCTCAGACATCGCCGATAAGACAGTAGTGCCATTTCCAGACACTCCCCAGCAACTTACAGTACAACCATCAAGTCAATAAAGGTGTCTGGAGAGTGGAACTAATTAGGAATTCATGAGATCCTGCTCCTCGGAAGTGCTAACTGTGTCGAGATAGGACAAGAGTCATGTCCCAGGAAATGGATGACTATATGTGGTCGTTGTTAAGCCACAAACATTTCTGAGGAAGTCATGAGTTTTGAGTATAAGCATATCGAAAGAAAATTTCACACATTGTAAAGAGGTTTCACACTATATTTGATACTGTATTTCACATATACTCTTGACCGTAATACATTGATAGGGGTAGTGTTGTTTATTATAATAATCTAGTGGAAAATTCCCCTGACTTCCCTTGTCCATCCTAAATCATGAACGAAACACTGGAGGAGAAGGACAACACATGTTTGTGCTTCATGTCAAATCCTGGGTGATAAATCTGTTGAGATGACAGGGCACAGACCACACACACACCAAGAGAGCCATATGCACCAAGATACACACACACACACACACACACACACACACACACACACACACACACACACACACACACACACACACACCAAGAAAGCCAAACACACCAAGAGAGCCAGCTAAATGCTTCCTTCAGTCTTAACAACATCAGAGCAGAGCTGCAGCCTGCAGGCAGCATGTCTATCAGAGCTGCAGCAGATAAGGAAGGACAGACATGCCCGCACAAACAGAACAAACACAGCCTACTCAATTAGCATTTAGAGAAGAAAAAGGTCACTTTTCTCCCCTCAAACACATCAGACCGGAGTCAGACTGCAGCAAAACCCACCTCAATAAGGCAACAACAAGGCTCATGCCTGTATGATGTCGTTAGATGTAGAGGAAATGTATGCATGAAAAGAGAGATATTGGTAGTGACACTAGTATTATGATAATGTTGATCAAAGGGGCGAGAATAGTCCCCCAGTCGATGGCTTAATGTAATATTTAAAGGCCCATAACAGAATATGAAAGAATTCAGTAATATGAATCTGATTCAGTGGGAATGCAGCAGAGTGTTAAGTCAAGTCCTCAGTCATCGATTTATTGGCTGATGGTTAATTAAAGTTCACTGTAAGCCTTTGAAAAGTCAGTAAAAACCATAAATTCTTCTTCAACATGAGCGGCTATTCAAGTCTTAGATTTTGAAGATCATGCACAATGCATGTTTACCTTACTGTGAAAAATTACTTCAGTACATCTCAAATATTCACATTCACATTCACATGCGTGCACGCAAGCACACAGACACACAGACACACAGACACACAATTATAAAGCCCCTTTGTGCCACACAAATGATAAGATAAGACTTTGAATTAAACACAATTTTCATGTGAACAATGCACACACTAGCAGAGCTGTTGAATAAGACCCTTCACCCTGAGAGCTACTGTGATGAATGCAATAGCTACCTACCTTCTGCCCCCACTCTGAAAGTCATTGTCTTGGAGAGACTGTGATCGAGCATACTCACTGTGACCAAGGATAAGTGAAGCAATCAACCAAGTCCAGTCTCCACAGCATACAGTTTGTGCAGCACATAATATAGTACAGTAACTGCATATAGTACAGTAACTGCATTTCCCCTCCATGGTTGACTGTGGAAAACACACACCGGAAATGGTGGCCAAGAACAGCCACTTCCACTACTAAAGTTAGTGAAGGTGGGTTAGGTTACTGCACTGCCCCAGAATAGAGGAGAAAAGGGAAGCATTTTATTTTATTTTAGGAGTGTGTATAGGGGGAAAGGAGAGACGGATAAAGAAGATGAAGTTTACAACCAGGCCACATGGACAGAACCAACCACAACCTTTGGGCACATACTTTCATCCGTGTCTCCTGAGAACCTGTCTCCTGAGAACCTGCGGGTGCTCGGGCCACTACTAAAGCCTATTTAGGTCCCAGGAGGTATGTGATTATATCAGCAGTCAGGCCTCACCAGTCCCCAGTCCGTCGTGTGGAGCCCTCACTCCCTCTCTGAGCAGTATTCCTGTGGCGCCGCGCAGGCAATCCGACACATACTTAAATCTCCTCTGTGTTTCACGGAAACAGGTTACAGGACACGGCAAGGATAGAAATACACCCTGGGACATTATACAGAGACAGAGAGAGAGAGAGAGAGAGAGAGAGAGAGAGAGAGAGAGAGAGAGAGAGGCAGAACAAGAGAGGGGGGTGACAGAGAGAGAGAGAGAGAGAGAGAGAGAGACAGAGACAGAGACAGAGACAGAGACAGAGACAGAGACAGAGACAGAGACAGACAGAGACAGATGAGTGCAAGGCCGGTCGGAGGTGAGTAGTCACCAGTGAAGTTCTGATTCTGTGGTGTCAATGGCCCACTGGGCTGTGGGAACCCTGCCTGTCCCTGTCTCATGTACCAAGATTAGGGGGGTCAGGCTCTGCAGAGGGGTCATCTGGGTTTAATATCTGGCTCCTACAGTGAGAAGGGAAGCAGCTGGCACCAACTCCGAACTGGGGGAGGGTATCGTACATGAGAGGTAGTCAATAAGCAGACAGACCAGCACACTAAAGGAACAAAAAGATGCTGACACAGCGATGAGGGGTCAGGTGAATCCCATCAATATTTCATTGGCTGTTGCTGAAATACAAACAAAGGAAGGGTAGATGTGCTGCTGTGTTGAGAAAGAGAGAGAGAGAGAGAGAGAGAGAGAGAGAGAGAGAGAGAGAGAGAGAGAAAGAGAGAGAAATAAATGGTAGTGTACATACTTCTATCTATTCATTCCTCTCAGCACTATTCGCCCTGGCGGAGGTTTCAAAGCCCCGGACGGATTAAAGGCACAGCAGTAGATGCCTGAGGAGGTTTTCCACTGCGCTCTGACTGCACACATCACCAGTCAGTCATCTCTCTATCTAAAAAAGACCTGTTGTTTGGTGCTCTGGGTTTACTGATAACTGAATAATCATGGGTTCTACTGTATACTGTGCAATGCACACATCAAACAGACTGCCAGTCAGTCATCTTTGTTTTACCCAGAGATGAGAGAACCAATTTCATCATATAGCACAGTCCAGCTGAGCCCCACCAGCTGTATCTGACTGATAGGATCTGAAAGGTAAAAAAGCTGATGCCCACTGCAACCTCCAATCCCACTGGCCCTGAGAGAATCACAGAGAAGATGCTCTAGTAAAGTCAAGCTCCAGACCCACCAGCTGGGTAGCTCCTCCCCTCAATATGGCCCGACATCAGCAGGCTGTGTGCGGACTGGGCTCTGACCCAAGCCCTGCCAATATGGCCGAGGGTCAGCCTGAGCAGCAGCTACCGACTATCCTGGCCACCCAGGGCAGGACACCAGGCAGGCAGTAAGCAGAGGCTCTGTCTGTCCAAGCCCCGGGCCCGAGCTTTGGTCTGAGGAACCCAGATGGTGTGGAGAGGAGGGGAGGGTGGAGGGGAGAGGAGGGGAGGGTGGAGGGGAGAGGAGGGGAGGGTGGAGGGGAGAGGGGTGCAGCGGACCATGGCAAAGAGCCCCGGATACCTTCGATTTGGATTAGCATAAGAAGAACCAGCCAGTAGGGAAGATTATGGCTGTTTTCCAAATGGAGAGGAGAGGCCGTCCCTTTCTAGTGAGGGTACGCTCTGCAGTTGATGTAAATCAACAACTGCTGCTGATAAACCTGAGAGCGCATAAAGACCAACTCATATCAAACGTGAAATATATGTGACTGTGTTTGTATCCTTACCTGTTCAACTCAAGCATGCATAAACATGGCTCCCTAGGACATCCAGACTCCCTCTGTGGAGCTCTTCCTCCAACAAAGAGATCGTATTCAGAGAGCCCCTGTGCTATACGGTCCCTTAAAGCACCACACTGAGACAACCCCCAAGCCCGAAACAAACCCGCAGATTACTGTGTACTGTGAACTGCAAGAAAACAAACTCAAACCGGATGAATGTTTTATGCATAACGGCACTTATGGGAGCGATCTAGCCCTTTCACCTCCATGGCTCAGTGGATCAGAGGAGCAGATGTCTCAGAGCTCTCCAGTTCTGGTGTGGAACAACAAGCACATGATGAGTACCATCAAAACCTGCTGAGTTCGAAAGCACACAGCATTAATCTGTCAACACATTACAGGTCATAGTTATACAGTCAGGTGATGAAGACACAATACAGAAAACTGAATTTGCAGTTGTAGCTATGAGATAGCGGGCTGGTTACACAGATTAAGCCTAATCCTAGACTAAAATTCATCTTCAATGGAGATTTAAAATGGTATTAATTTCAAGACTAGGCTTAATCTGTGTCCAGGAACCGGCCCATAATGATATGGATATTATTCAACATGGAATTATGGCATTTGATATTAGACTTAACCAAATGATGGAGTAATCAATTACCCACATTTTCCTAGCCACCCAAAAAACAACTCTGTTCTGCTAATATGCACAGCATTTGAGCATACGCAGGCTGAGCTGGCAAGAAATTCTTAATTAAAGTCTGCAGAAAGTAATTCTCTTGAGGGGCTTAGTTTGAATTAGATCAGGCTACTTTTACTCTTTAACTCATTCTTGTTCTGCTGATAGCTCACAAATTTTCACAGTCCTTTCAGCGTTGTTGATTTCAAATTGACTTCTTTTCATTTACATTTTTTGCACTCCAAGCAATGGTTTGGCAGTGTGATATTGGAATAAAATTGCCTGTAGATGATTTGAATAAAACCATCATTCATTGTTTCCCAATACATCATTGAGGGGAGAAATTACATTATGTATGAATGCACATGTTCCAAATACATATGCGTACAGATATAGGTGGCAGCTATAGACTCATAGACTCATAGACTCCAGCACATATTAACATTCTGTTCTTAAAGTTGAACTACATTGATTGTGACAGGTACCAAAAACTTCAGAGGAAAGCATGCAGGAGTGGAGGTATGCAACCCCACTCTGTCACTCTATCATACATTTTAAATCATGGTTAGGAAGATAATCTTTACACACCCCATAGCCATGTATTATAACTAACTGTCCATCCTAAAAACCTCTTCATCACCACTACCCTCCTGTACAAGTTTATCTACTGTAAATAAATGAATAAAAAAAAAAAAGTAATAAAAAAAAGAAGTAATTATTCCTTCTTCTAGCATTGTGACTGCCAGTAGCCCCTGGTCCTAGCATAGATTACTTTTTCTTATGATGACTGATGGATAGATGATTCACTTACTTAGAATAAGTATTTGTTGTAAGTCGCTTTGGATAAAGGCATCTGCTGTAAATGTCAAATGTAAATACCATCTGTTTCCAATGTGTAAAGATCAACACCCCCTCGCCTCACACACATACATTACAACCTCATCCTGCAGACACCTTGGATATGCAATATGCATGACCCTTGGGCAGGTACGGGCAGAGTCGGGCAGGATGGGCTGGATCTGTATACTATTCATTGCCTGAGTCGCCCAGGTAAAAAGACGCTGCAGCTGTTGCTGTAGGATGACACAGCCTCTCGTATAAAGCTGCCCCACATCATTTCCTGTCTGTAGCACAGTTATTCTGTTTCGCTATGCAGTAACGGGAGGGGGGTCTTTAACTCCATATCCACACACAAGAAATCAGATACTGGCCGAAGAAGACCCAACCTGCCCACAGAGATACTTATACACTCACAGAGCACTTTATTAGGAAGACTATACTAATACTGGGTAGGGCCTCTCTTTGCTCTCAGAACAGACTCAATTCTTCATGGCATTGATTCCACAAGATGTTGGAAACATTCCTTTGAGATTCTGGTCCATGATGACATGATTGCATCACGCAATTCCTGCAGATTTTTCAGGTGCACTTTCAAGCTGTGAATCTCCCGTTCTACCACATCCCAAAGGTGTTCTATTGGATTCAGATCCGGTGACTGGGAAGGGCACTGAAGAACACTGAACTATTGTCATGTTCATGAAACCAGTTTGAGATGACTTTTGCTTTGTGACATGGTGCATTATCATGCTGGAAGTAGCCATTAGAAGATGGGTAAATTGTGGCCATGAAGAGATGCACATGGTCAGCAACAATACTCAAATAGGCTGCGGCATTCAAGCAATGATTGATTGGTATTAACAGACCCCAAGTGTGCCAAGAAAACATTCCCCACACCATTACACCACCTCCACCATGGGAAGGTGTACAGGTGTTCCTAATAAAGTGTTCGGTGAGTGTATATATATATATATATATATTTAATGCAGTCTCTCACTTACAGTCAAACGGCATGCGTATGAGAGAGACAGCACTTTGGAGACCTGTGTGGAGAGGGTGCTGGAGACTTCTGCATTATTTCTGAAAGTCCATGTTTTCTCTCTCTCTCTCTCTCTCTCTCTCTCTCTCTCTCTCTCTCTTGAGACACTGACCTTCAGTAGAGTTGGAAAACGACCCTGGTCGACATCTCCCTCCGACAGTTCCACATAAGTACATGAATATAAAATACATTGTAGCCTGCCAGAGCTAAACTTTCACTTCTTTTGATGCGTGTTTACTCCCCATTGACAGCAGGTTGCAGCATAATAGATGGGCAGAAAATCCTGGGCAAAGAGCTGAATGCAAGATATGAAAGAGTGTCAGTTTAGTCAGTACAGAGGCATCGCTATTTGTGGAATACGGAGGCCTGCCTTTAGAGATTCTAAAGGATGTGTGCATGTGTGTGTGTGTGTGTGTGTCTGTGTGTGTGTGTGTGTGTGTGTGTGTGTGTGTGTTTTGCACTTCTGAGGCAGTGCACTATAGTTGGCTCCAGACTGTCTCCTGGCTGGTAGTCCTGCCCAGGTGTACGGAAGGCCAGCTGAAGGCCAAACTTCATTTCTAACACACACACACACACACACACACACACACACACACACACACACACACACACACACACACACACACACACACACACTCTCACACGCACACTCTCTCACACACACGCACACTCTCTCACACACACACACACGCGCGCGCACACACACACACACACACACACACACACACACACACATATATTTCTGTGTGCTTTCATAAGATGATAAGGTATGTGGGCTAAAAACTCCATCAAAGTAGAGTCATAGTTATGCACTAGCATTGAAAATGTTGTATGGCTGCATGAAATCACAAGATAAAGAACATGGCCACTCATGTCAATGTCGCTGTGTTCTATTCATTAAAATGTAACACATTTGCCAGATTCAAGTGACTCAGTGCTCATTGAAATAATTTGTACACTTGGGATTCTGAAGTCCTTGGTGTTTCAAGAGCAGGGAGCTCAGAGAAAAGAGTGAATCAATGATAAAAAAAACAACACCTGAGATGTGTGTGAGCACTGACACTCACAGGACCTGATCAAGAGTACAATCACCTGCTAATGATCAACTCAACACCTGTTACTTCACAGCATAGCTTGTTGACTGATGTCCCTATTTCCTTGATGAAGAATGACGGAGCACATTTTCTTGAGTAGACGCGCTTATTATGCACACACATGCATGAGCATACATGTACACACACACACACGCACGCATGCACGCACGCACGCACGCACGCACGCACGCACGCTCGCTCGCTCGCTCGCTCACACACACACACACACACACACACACACACACACACACACACACACACACACACACACACATTTCTGTGTGCTTTCATGACAAGATGATAAGGTATGTGGGCTAAAAAGCTCTACCACACACCAAGTAAACAATCCCTGCATTATCACGTTGTGTCCAGGGCTTCTGGAGTGAGTGAGTATTGTGGGCGGCAGAACCAACAGGATGGAGCTACAGTTCAGTACAGGTCTGACTGCCCTTTCTCATCATATTCCACTTCGCCAAGAACGATGCACCAACCTTCTCCGGTTCAACACCCCCCTGACACGAGGCTGCTTCCCCCATTAATATTCATAACAAGTCTCAATGCATACTGCATCTAATAACACCTAAGCATTCTGGGACTCAAGGTGACTGACTCAAGGTGACTGCCTCGTTTTTGTGGAGCTGTTTTCTCTGGTATTTTCATTGTAATTACAGAGTAATTATGTCATAGCAATGGGTACTTTGTCTTACTTACTTCTTCATAGCTTTTTATAGCTTATTATTGTATAATTACCCCTTACCATATGATTTCTATGTAAATATGAGGTCACTTTCCGATCATGACACCAGGTCACCGCGGCATGATTCAGACATTCAAGTCCAGGATGGCATACAGTACCAAGTACCAACCTACTGTACCAGCAGTAATCCTCACGCTACTGAGGCCGAGCTGAAGTGTCCAGAAACAATTTTCTGGGGCCCTCCGAGGACGAAAAGAAGAGACAGGAGGGTTTGGATACAGTTGTATCATTGTGCTGTCTCTCTCACACGCATGCCGTTTGTCAGAGTGTGACAGTGGCACTGTCTGCTATGTAGGAAAGTGCCATGTAAGTTCCCCATACAGTAAGAAAAGGACATACAGTATAGACCATTTCCATGTTGTCTGTAGAGTCTTCATGAAGTCATTCACTCACTGTCTGAGCGGAAACTAGAGAGAGAGAGAAAGAGAGAGAGAGAGAGGGAGAGAGAGAGAGAGAGAGAGAGAGAGAGAGAGAGAGAAGGAAGGAAGTGAAGGGAGAGAGAGAGAGAATGTGAGAAATAATGTAAGAAAGAGAGAGAGAGATAAGAGTGAGAGAGATATATACATAGTGTGTGGGAGTCAACCCCGGGTCAGGGAGCCAAAGGAGCCGCCTGCAGGTGACTGAGACAACCTTCACATCCCCTTGCCGCCATTATGCATTCTGACACATCTGTACAGCGCAAGCTAGTTTTTTCCCCACCATTATGCATTTTTCCCACTGACTCATATTTCATTGTGATTTGAAGTAAATCTGCGGGTCCACCTTGAGAGTAGCATGTGGAACATACCTTGATTGAATTCTGTTTAAACTGTGCTGACAGGGCAGGAGAAACAGCGGGAGGTTTCGGCGTTCTAAGTCATTTGTAAGGATTTGACATACCGTATCAAGAGGCAGAGAGAGGAGGAGGGAGGGAGGAGAGAGAGAAAGAGACACGCACACACACACACACACACACACACACACACACACACACACACACACACACACACACACACACACACACACACACACACACAGACAGAGAAGCATGGACCTTTAGAAACAAAGCAGCGGCAGCAATGCAAGACATTACTCTATCAAAGTCTCTTTCGTTGTTGTGCTTTAGAAAATGAATGGTGAAATGAAAGAGCACACAGCTTGAGTCATCTGGCTAATAGGATGTATCATGCATATAAAGTCATTATTCTTTGGGAGATAAGTAGTTTTTTTCTGCTCAGTGATGTCATCTTATTTCTTCCACTGATATTTCTTCCAAATATCCCTGCAGGCCTAATCAAGTTATGTTGGTAAACACTCTATGAGGCTGGTTTAAGGTATGAGGCTGGTTTAATATGCCCCATACAGAGGAACATAGAAAATTTATTAAGCAGCCAATTGTCTCTGTTTAAGAATACACCACCAGTTTATGAAACGTCATACAAAAGGCGGTCAGAGATGCTGACATAACTGTTTCTTGGCCCTAGAGTGTGACGTCCTGTTGACCATCTTGAGGACTCAGAAACAGGCTGCAGAAACATCAGAGATACACAGAGAGATGGCAGGGGGAGGGAGAGAGAGGGGGGGGGGTGTATGAGTGAATCAGAGTGGATGTGATTGGATCTGAGTGGATGTTCCACCGCTGGAGCTGGAGCTGGAGCTGGAGCTAGCTAGATGCAGAGTATTGGCAAGTTAGTGGGGTGATTTATAGGCTTAGTCTAGAGCAGCTGTTGTGGGAAACAATCGCCCAGTAGCAGCCAAGACTGAGGAAGGAGGCTTTCAGGAGCTAAAGCTTTCAGCAGCCACCGCCACCATTATTACTAGTACGACCAATGTCTATTGTCCTCCTCTCTCAGGGCTCTAAGCCACCACTACTACTACCTTTATCCTGTGTACAGTCCTCGCTATCACGTCTCTGAGGGCAGAGGAATGGTATAGGAGGCGGTGAAGGAGGATGAGGAGGTAGAGGAAGGAGAATCAGTCCCTTCTCTCAGTACCTGAAGGCAGGTAACTCGGTAACCAGAGCCCCTCCCAGAGCAGAGTCATCCTGGTGTGGTGCTCCGTGTCTGTGCCAGCTCCTCCATTTTGCCTTGCCTGCCCCACCTGTCCGTCCCTCACATGACAGAGAGCACAGAGACAGGCCCTGGGGGCACTCATTACAAGGCTGGCAGACTCAGGCCCCCTCCCTCCCTCCCTCCCTCCCTCCCTCCCTCCCTCTCTCCAAGCCCCCCAGGTCCAGGTCGTATCCATTTTAAGATGCCAAGCACAAGCTGACAGAACATATTCTCATTGTTATCCATGTCAAGCTGGAATCAAAGCTGTGTGGAATTAGACCAGTCCATGTGTCAATATGTCAAGCTAAAAGTGTGCTAGCATCTGAAAAGGAAGACTGCTATCTAGTGCATACTGTACAGCGCTGGATAATACCAATCAATTTCTTTTATCATTTCTCTCTCGACATGATTTATTTGCAATGCGTGGCAATCAATCTAAAGTGCACATTATGCTAATGTGAGGGCATCTGGGAGGTGGCCCAGATCACTTAGGCTGCTCAGAGCAGGATCTCACTGACAGACAGCTGCTGCGGGTTGTCACTCAGCCCCCAACCCCCCCAACCCCCCCACCCCCCCACACAGACACACACACACACACACACACACACACACACATACACACATACACACCCCTAAGGGCCAAGGCAGTCCACGCCATACTATTTCTGAAAGCATGGACTTTCAGAAATAATGGAGAAGTTCTCAGGCCCCACTCCACATAGGTCTCCATAGTGCTGTCTCTCTCACACGCATGCCGTTTGTCAGAGTGTGACAGTGGCACTGTCTGCTATGTAGGAAAGTGCCATGTAAGTTCCCCATACAGTAAGAAAAGGACATACAGTATAGACCATTTCCATGTTGTCTGTAGAGTCTTCATGAAGTCATTCACTCACTGTCTGAGGCGAAACTATAGAGAGAGAGAGAGAGAGAGAGAGAGAGAGGAGAGAGAGAGAGAGAGAGAGAGAGAGAGAGAGAGAGAGAGAGAGAGAGAGGGAGAGAGAAAGAGAATGTGATGGAGAGAAAGAGAGAGAGAGAGAGAGAGAGTGTGTGTGTGTGTGTGTGTGTGTGTGTGTGTGTGTGTGTGTGTGTGTGTGTGTGTGTGTGTGTGTGTGTGTGTGTGTGTGTGTGAATGGATGGCAGGAGAGGTGAACACACGCTGAAACAAAATGCCAATCTGTTCAACTAAGCCTGTAATTTCACAGCACAGAAAGGGGAGCAGTAAAGAGGTAACGGAATGGCTTCAGCACCTCTGTAAACCACAGGGTTCGGTGCCACCATGTGTATACTGTAAATATGTTTTGAACTGTTAAAGGACCTGCAAATGTGAGTACATACAGTAAGTGCCCAAAATGTATTTACACAGAAGAATGCAGCAGGTTAATTACAAGACACAATACACTTTTATAAAAATATGGTTCTACCCAGAGTGGTATATTAAAAGAGTGGCACTAATGAATGTGTCAATGTTCTATTGGCTAACGCTGATGGAGACTCAAAGAGTTCCTTCACGCAAACCTATGGAGCAAGTTGCCAGGCAACTGTTTGCTTGCCTTGGCAGCCAGTCTGAGAAGTATACTGCTATCTTAGATTATCATTTTATAGATAGCGTAATTTCAACTGTGAAACTTCTTAGCTATACTAAAAGTTCTGTGGTTAAACCAATTAGATTTTCCAAATGTGTGGTAGTTTTATTGTTTTACTTGAGAGTAGCCATGACGTTTTGGGGCTGAAACTGCCTTTTTTTCATCCATGATTTTCCCCCCGTCTGAAGTCTTGATAGCCCCGCCCACTTACATATCTTAGTCTAATAAAACAATTATATTGGGTAAACTAGGAAGGGATTTTTTGAACTATTTGAAGCCCCCCAGTAATGTCATTGGCGCCACTCTTCTAATATACCACTCTGGTTCTACCTAGAACTCTTTTCTTAAGAGTGTACTTTGTCATTGTGTGTAAATGAAATGTAAAATGATGATTGAGCATGGCAGAGGCTTACCATGTGCCTCCAGTCGGAAGGATGCCACCACTCACTGCATCCTAATGACCAGCTGTGCTTCTCTCCCACTTCCCTCTGCCTTAACGGCCAGATCCATGACTAAGTGAATTCAACGGCAATACACACTAAGCAACCTTGTTAGACTCTTTATACTTCGCGCGCACACACACACACACACACACACACACACACACACACACACACACACACACACACACACACACACACACACACACACACACACACACACACACACAATGCATTAAGAAAGAGAGTTACAACTAAATATCTCTCCAGTTATATTTATTTAAGGGCCCTTGCCCTTTTAACGATCCATGACATTATCAACCTCCCTTGGAGAACAATCCCAGAAAGCTGGACATGCGTGTGTACGCAGGCGTCAGTGTCGGTGACCTGGTAATTCGGAGACATCCGCCCGGCGACAGCAACTTTGGCCGGTGGTAAGTGAGGAGTAAGCGGAGGGAGAGAAGCCTATTGGATAAGGTAGAGCGGTGCCGCTGATGAATGACTTTTTAATGATTAAGAGGCTGAGTGGCTGCATCCCTGTGCTGTGATCGAGGTCACTAAGCTCAAGTGTATGGCTGTTTAATATGCTCACAGAGGCCAGACCTGCTGCTGCTGATAATGATGCTGACATCCTGGTGACACTAAACAAAACCAACCCCCCCCCCCTCTCTCTCTCTCTCTCACACACACACACACGCACACGCACACACGCACACGCACACGCACACGCACACACACACTCTCTCTATCTCTCTCTGTGTCTCTCTTTCTCTCTCTTTCTCTCTCTGTGTCTCTCTTGTGTCCCTCCTCAGCGACCTCCCATCTCCCTCTATTTCAATCTCTCTTGCTATTCCCCTTTTTGTCTCTATCCATCCCCATCTTAAAAAAAAAAAAAATGTTGTTCCATCATTCTCGGTTGGTTTCCTCTCTCTTTGTAGATGAAAGCCCTCCAGCCCTGCTGTCTTGTTAGCGTACAGGATAAATACTAGCGAACGCAGTGCTGAGGTGAAGAGTGAGTGCAGAACAGGAAGAGATGGGCGACACACTGGTTTGGAGCTTAATGAATCCCGCGATTCTGTCGTCATGAAACCTGTCCTATTTCAAAGCCGCTTTCCTTACTTCTTTGATCTCTGCAGTGCTGCGCCATCATTGGTGTGTGTGCGCGTGTGTGTGTGTGTGTGCCTACATGTGTGTGTTTTTTCTGTGTCTGTGCCTGGAGGGCCTGATGTCATGATTGGAACACTCACTGTGGCGTCCTGTACACTCTGAAACATCTCCCTCCGCATGGCACGGCAAGTCACACACACTTCTTGTCTCTCCACAGCCAAACAGAATCAGCCTAACTGTATCTGTCTACACAAACACACCAGGTCTCTCAGTCGAGATACTGTGACTACACAAGCGCCCTGCTTCTCTGAAGAGGAGGCTCTCAACTGCTCAAGGTTACCGTCTAGGTAGGATGTTCAGGAGAGGCATCCTCCATGGTGATTTCTAGACCCCTAGGTGTTGCTGGCAAGGTCTGCCTAGCCCAGGTTCAGAGCCAGCCATTAGTATTCACAACGGGTGAAGAAGCCTTCCCAAGGTTCCCTCTGCTGCTGACAGCATGTCTTTGTAACATAATTAGCTTAAGCCTTTTTTGATGATTTTAGGATGACAGACACTTCAAGCAAAAATGTCTAATTGGGGGAAGAGAACCGTAATGTTCTAGTAAATTGTAAAATAAGTAGTTATCAGTCATTCTAGCACTAATTACAGTACAGAACTCATCTCAATGTCGCTGTATTCTATTCATTAAAATGTACCATATTTGCCGGATTCAAGTGACTCAGTGCTCATTGAAATAATTCATACACTTGGGATTCTGAGGTCCTTGGTGTTTC
>NC_139657.1:18746619-18754119 GCF_951799395.1 Argentina silus | reverse complement strand
CCCAGGGTGTTATCTAGGACCGCTGTAGATCATGCCACCTGTTTTCAAGGTTACGTTGTTATCATGTGAGGGCCCCGCCTCATCATCGGACCATCTTAAGGGTATAAATTGTATGCTGTAACTTGTATCGAGGCTCTCTGTTCGTACGGTGCTTTCTATCCGTATGGTACAGATTGCTATGCTTGCAACCATTATTTTAATCTATCTAAAAATATTGTGTTCGTGCATTTTTGCAAAGTCTCACCGAGATCGTTATTGTGGTAAATCCCCTAGACAAAGATTTCCACCACAAACATTAAACTAATGAAATGGCCAAGCTCTGGATACAGTACTTGCTAATGCAGTGTTACGGATGGAAGCAACTCAGCTCACCCAAAACAACACTGCCATCGAGTCTGAGTCAGCGGCTGACTGGCGGGTCCTAGACCCAGTCATCTAACCAGGGAGGGAGCCTGAACACTGAGACCTTCTGGGGAGAAGTGGTGGGAGGTAGGGGCTGGCTGTGGACGACGTGCAGAGCCTGGTTGATACACAAGGCATACACACATTGAGCATGGAGAGACTGTGGATGCATACACTCAGTACCAAAACACTTTCCTCCAGCTCACAAGTTCCCATGACGAGAAGGAACACATGTTAATGAAGAGACTGGTGGGAAGGCTGCTGAGAGAGGATTTTCTGTGTGAGTGACTTACAGAGCCTGGGTAGGTCATACTTGGGGGGGGGGGGGGGGGGGGGGGGGGGGGGGTTAGCTGTGGTTGCACAAGTTCCCAGGAGGACAGACAGACAGAAAGTGAAAGTGAGAGGTCAACTACGAAATTACTGCTGAGGAAATTACCAAATGATATGACAAAATACTCACTCTGTAATTCAATGTAAAGTAGTTAAATAACAATCTTCCCCTCCATTCATAGTGTCTAAAGTAACTGGTGTGCTAATAGTCTAACAGGGCTATAATAGCGGCCAGGCGGGCTCTGAACCTCTCTTAATGGAAAGCTATTAGCATATATATATTTTTCAGCTGGTTGTATTTCTGTTGAGTGTTCTGCTCTGCTCTGTTCTGTTTATTGTTCCGCTGATGCTGAAGGCTATGGTGGCAGTTCGTTTTATACAAATCGGTCAAGAGGGCTACAACGTTGCTTTTTTAGAACACATCCGATCATTACTACTTCACTAGCGGGGGAAAAGTGAGCTATCCACGCAAGGTAAAGGACTTTATGGGTCCCATGAATTCCCATCCACACACTTCAATGGCCTGCGAGAGAGCAGAACAAAGTGTGTGTGTGGATATGAAAACCAGCTGGATCCACAGAGCCTTGACAATGAAGGCCAACTGGTTTCTCCAATGACTAAGTGGATCTGAAATCTGAAGTGAACTGCATTCATACTCACCACACTCTTTAACACTAATACGTTCCAGTCTAGGATCTAGCCCCCCCACAGACACACATCTGCAGTCCTTCAATACGATCTATGTGTCTTTGTGGGGTCGAGACCTGTTAAGAATACTGTATAGACAGATTCACATTCACACACACACACACACACACACACACACACACACACACACACACACACACACACACACACACTCCTCTGTCTGTCTCTGTCCCCAGATCAACCTAAGCTCAGCCCAAAGCCATTCTGCAGGTACAGTAGACAACATAAATCAGAGTCTCCAGTCCCTCCAGACAGAGACAGGCCCACCTGCTATCATAGACAGAACCCCTATGTCTGAACCTCGCCAGGCCAGCCAGTCTCTGGGCCAGGGATCTCACTCCACCATTGGCTCCATATGGCAAATAAAAACACCACAGTTTCTGGGTGTAATATAGATGTCAAGGGCATTGTAGCTTTGATTTATAATGGCCCCATGGCTGTATTGTCATGTATTGGGGAGACACGTCGTTTTACATTTTGATGAATACTCTTCTGTGCAGGACCAGATAAATAATAAGGACACAGAGAGGGAGGGAGGGAGGGAGGGAGGGAGGGAGGGAGGATGGGGTTGCTTGGGATAACGTTGCTACGGAGAAGTGAAACCATTATTCATAGAAAAACAACAATTTTCTCCTTTTTTTTTTTAACAGCTCTCAGCGAGACACAAACAAAACAAACACTATGTTAGAAGGTGAAAGGACTTGTTTTTGCATTATAGCTATAGGGGAAGAAAAATGAATAACAGTGACTCGTGTTTCAGGCTGAGAAGATGTGAGAAGTAGGGGAGGGAACTAACAAGATCTCAATGCCTCCCTTCTGACCAGCTGTGCTTTCAATTCCAGTGTTTGCACATACTCCTTGATGCTGGGCAATTGTTGTTTCTTCCCTCTCCAACAGTCCATACATTTTTCAGTATATATGGTCCTAGAGGGAATCGAACTGACACCCTAAGCATTGTTAACACAATGCTCTACCCAGTGAGCCACAGAGGACCATGTATAGATGTGTTGGTATGCACAGATGTAGACGTGTTGGTATGCACCGATGTAGATGTGTTGGTATGCACACAGCTAAGGGAAGACTCAGGGGATTTGGGTGAGGAAGGGGCTGGGGTTGGGGGGACCTTGACTAGTGTTGCAGTAGGCAGAGGGACAATACGTCTTAAGTCACTACGAGCGGGGGATCAATAATGGAGGGAGGGGGGGACTTGGCTATTGTTGCATATAGAGGTACTATAAAGTATGTAGCAGTGAGCGTCACTGTGCGCTGTCTTGGTTCAATAATGTTTGTCTCTCTCTAGTCAGCTTAGAGGAAAAAATCCTTGTCTTCCTCGTCAGCCGCCCGTCCATGACAACCATTCCTCTGCTTAATGTCATAACATGGCTAATCCTCTTAGGCTGGTACAGTAGATGGACTGAGGACAAAGGGAACCCACTGAGGCTCACCACCACCACAGCCCACCCAGGCTCCGTCAACACCAACCCCCCCATGGACAATGACAGCAGTAACACCACCCCAGAGTAGGTAGTGCAGGGTTGGGGGAGGGGTAGACAGACAGGCCCATCCCCGCCGCCATCAACCCCCCTTCCCTCTTTAATCTTCATATTCAGAGCTGACTGGCACTGAGAAGTGGTTAGTGTGTGTGTGTGTGTGTGTGTGTGTGTGTGTGTGTGTGTGTGTGTGTGTGTGTGTGTGTGTGTGTGTGTGTGTGTGTGTGTGTGTGTGTCTGTGTGTGTCTGTGTGAGTACAACTCTATGCATCTGGAGGTGAAAGGTTGTTCCTGATCTCCTCTGATCCTGGCATTAGTGACAACGTTCTACAACAAGACTGAAAACAACCCATCTGTCTGCCTGTCACAGAGACCTGTGGTTTTCACATCACATCATAACCCCTTCCCCCCTCAGCTTAAGGCAGAGCAAGACCTATATATCTAATCCTTTGTTTAAAAGAATCTCTACATATCCACATCATACCAGTGACACCAAACGAAATCCATGAATAACTGCTGTTCATTCAATGTAAGGTGCTGAATACAATGTTTTTGATACCAAAGTTGTAAGTGTTTGGAGGAGTGTTTGAGGGAAGAGCGTGATGAGGTTGAGCGTTTGCGTCAATGGAACATAAAATATAAATAGCGGCACTGCAGCGCCGGAAAGGCCTGTGGTTACACCATCAAGGTAGACATGGGTAAGATTCTTGTCCAGTGATAAGCTCTGACTGAATTATAGGAGGCAGACAGGATGTTCCTGCCTGTCTGTCTGAAACACATGCACAGACACAGACATGCAAACGCAGACATGCGCATGCCAGCACACACACACAGACAGACACACACACAGACACACACAGACAGACAGACAGACAGACAGACAGACAGACAGACAGACACACACACACACACACACACACACACACACACACACACACACACACACACAGCCCTCTCTCTAGGCTGATGGCTTGACAGAGGGCACCTCTACAGCGAAATGCCACAGCTCGTTTGGGACTGAAACTCTCACATAAATCCTCACTCTCACCACTCCAGCCTAGCACATTAAAGTCCGCTCCACACACACACACACACTCTCCCCACAGCCCACCACACTGTCCCTCCCCAGGCTTACTGTACCACTAATGCTCACCCCCGCCGGCAACACAGATCTGCTTAGACAGGACAAGGAATCCAAAACCTAATCCCTCAATACCTGCCTGACACTCGCTCGCTGGAGGGGATCACAAACAGAGCTCCCAAAAGCACTTTCATTTCGATGGGAAGAGACTGTATCTGGATTACCCTCTACCTCTATGAAATGTTATTTTTGTTCCCATGAAAACAAGGAATACAGAGAAAGCCAGGATCAACAGCAAAGATGATACAGGGGAAAAGTCACTCAAAAGTCTTTAGTTTACTGTTGTATCCTAAAAATGTATCGATGGCAATAGTATGGCTACTAGTGGTTCTAATGTTAGTGTTACAACATTAGTAATCCTTCCAATCCAGGGCTCTCCCCAAAGAATGTAAGAGTGGCACTGCAAATTAAACTATGTATTTCGTAACGATATGAGTAACTATGTTTGATCACCAACAACTTTGGCTAAAGTAAAAGCGTTATGATCTTCCTCTGTGTATTCAGCTTTTTTGCAGTACCAAAGAGTCAGACTTTGTTCATGCAATCCAGTGCCACGCTGTTCAAAAATCCTGGGGAGAACCCTTCAATCCAAAACATCCTTTCTTATGTCCTATGTCCCCTTCAATTAGCATCCTTCTACAATTAATTAATCAGCAGGCTTTGTTACAAATTCTGCTGCAAGATAATTAAAATAAGAACAAAAAAGGGTCTAAAATGGTCTAAAAGTCCAAAACAGAGTAAAAATGGATCTGAATAAAAAAAATGGCAACTATCCACATTGGATAATAGCATAACAAGGTAGAATGTCAGATCAATCAAGCCATTCAAATGACTTAACAAGCCTGTGTCTAACATTAGAAGTTCATGTTAACTACAGTGACTCACATGGTCTAAACGGTCACAACATGTTCAATTGAAGCCATTTTGAGTCCACCAGTGTTATAAATACTGCAGATGTCTGTTGGAGACATAATGAGATTAAATATTGAAATCACATGGGGCACAGTGTGCAGGCAGGACTAGGTGACCTGAGCTACAGAAAACAATCATCATCTCTATTCAGATTTTTGACATATTGGTTTCCAGACCCAATCCTGTTTTTCGGTTGTCATGACATTACCATATCCCGAGGGCAATGGATGAAGGCTGGACTGAAGAGCAAACTCATCTGAAATAAATCAAGGTAGACTCAAAGTTCTGCAAAATTAAGCAGCACCTGTTTTTGCATGAAACACTTAATTCTTACGAGAAGAGATTTGCAATCAATTTTCCAGTCATCACGCATCTTGTCTACACATAATCAGTGCATGATTAATATAGCTTTCTTAGCCTGAGATTTAACCCCTGGGCGGTGTTTGTGTGTGTGTGTGTGTGTGTGTGTGTGTGTGTGTGTGTGTGTGTGTGTGTGTGTGCATGTCTGTGTGAGGGGGTGGAGGTTTTCAGAGGGTAGGGGTCAACTCACAGGTGGTCTAAGAGTGAAGAAGACAGCTTTGAATGTTCTGTTTGTCTCAATCAAGGCTGCACTGAGCCCTGAGTGTCATATTGGCTCGAGCACACACACACACACACACACACACACACACACACACACACACACACACACACACACACACACACACACACACACACACACACACACACTCACTGCACTGAGTGAGTGGTGGATTTGTGATTTGAGTCCATGTTTCAGTAATGCCCTTCTCTATGTGGACAAATGATACAGCGTGCCCTTTGGGGTAGAGCCGGAGCCGTCTACGGATCAATATGCCGGCAGCAGCAGTGGCGGCAGTGTTGCCTGTCATCAGAGAGGCCACACACACACACACACACACACACACACACACACACACACACACACACACACACACAGCAGGAGGCTCCACTGCAGGAGGGGGACAGGCAGGGCAGGATCAATACCCATATCTGAACCAGCTGGCATTTACAGGAACAGGACCTGGATGTGTCACAAGGCAGGATGGGACATTCCTGGGATGCTTTTCCCAGGAAAGAGGGGAACATCATGGCTACATTATGAAGGAGCTGTGGAATCTTTGAGATAAATTCCTTGCTGGGCTCAGGTTAAACTTAGAGTGGGCAGAACAGATGGCTGCTACAGGGAAACAGGTTTGGGAAATACAAAAAAATTTGAGAGAGAGAGAGAAAGAGAGAGATAGGATGAGAGAGAGACAGAGAGAAAGGCAGATATAGAGAGATAGAGAGAGAGAGAGTCAGAGAGAAAGGCAGATATAGAGAGATAGAGAGAGAGAGAGACAGAGAGAAAGAAAGAAAGATTGAGAGAGATAGAGAGAGGGAGAGATAGGAAAAGAAAGAGAGAGCGAAAGGAAGATAGAGAGAGATAGGAAAAGAGAGAGAGAGACAGAGAGAGAGAGAGGGAGAAAGAGAGAGAGAGAAAGCAAATGTGTGCTGTGGTGTGGTTGGGCCAGTGCGACGGCACCAGCACTTATTCCATGGATGATGAACAGAGCTCGTATAAATATTTCTGGGAGAAATTCCCAATAGTAAATGTCAGACCATAATGTACTGTCCAAATACAAGCAGACTAAGCCATATCCACCCTGAGAACATCTGTACCTATACTCCCTTGACTCGGTGAAACCAGAATCAGCAGCCTGACACGGACTCTCTGCACTCTCAAAGAGAAATATGCGCCGTTGATACAAGCCCCAAAATTGATACAGGATAGTGGGGTTTTTTTCCCAGTGTTAGGGCTCGGTAGCAAGCAAACTGCTCATTTAAAAAGTTGCTGAAAACTATGTAGAATTGCTTGAAGACGCGCTTACAGAAGACCACATTTTCACGGAAGACAACTCCCAGACCTTGTGTCTATAATACATGACTTATCAGATACATACATTTTAAAGCATTGCCAGAGGGGTTAGCAAAACAGCAGCACCTCACAGATGCACATCACAAACATACACACACACACACACACACACACACACACACACACACACACACACACACACACACACACACACACACACACACACACACACACGGCTGGTTAGCATAAGAACATGCAGTGTTCTTCCCACACAAAGACAGCTTCAGCACGTAGAGCAGGTAGGATGAACTCAGTGTCTGTACAGGGAATAACTGCCTCCCAGTCTCCTCTAAAGTGCTACAGTGCACATGGTAATTATACATGGAACAGCATCTCCCTACTTGCAAGCAATGGTCAGCCCCCAAACCCATGCCTAATCACGTTCTTCCCCCTGGCTGGCCACCTGGCACTGCTGCCTCTACACGGATGCAGCGGTCGCGCTGTTCAGTCACGGCTTTTCACTGTCTTGGCAACCCGGTGGTGGAACAAGCTTTCCACTGCTGTCAGGACTGCAGAGCCACTACCTATCTTCATCCGTAGACTGAAGACTCATCTCTTCAGGCTACATCTTGACTGTCCCTC
>NC_139657.1:18734119-18741619 GCF_951799395.1 Argentina silus | reverse complement strand
TTAAAAAAAAAAAAATGAGGAAGCTGAGAAGCTATTGGTCACCCTAAGAGAAACCACCCTGGTTAAAATCAATGCCTTGCCAACAGTACGTCCGTGGCCTGCTGTGCTGGATGTGTGTGTATGAAATCTATCTGGGCTCCAGTTGGTGCCACAGCTCTCTCTGTGTGTGTGTGTGTGTGTGTGTGTGTGTGTGTGTGTGTGTGTGTGTGTGTGTGCGTGCGCGCGTGAGTGTGTGTGCGCGCGCGTGCGTGAGTGTGTGCGCGCGCGTGAGTGTGTGTGCGTGCCTGTGTGTGTGCGTGTCTTCACAGTAGGTTAGGAGATCCTCAAGGCAGGGCTCTCTCTCTCTTCCTCATGTAGATGCCATCGGGCGTACAGCTGTCCTCCCTCGTCTGTCTGTTACAATATGACTCGGCACTTCTCTCCACTACACGTCATCCTCCCATCCCGGCCCCATTGCCCTTCCTCATACTCCTCTCTGCAGGCTCTCTGAGGCCAGGACTCCTCCACTGTTATCCCTGCTTAATCCCGCTCCAGCGTGGGTAACGTCAGTACCCAAATCCCCCTGCAACAGCTGCAATGCAAGGTCCGGCCTCCTCCAGCCCTGCCGCCCCAAGCCGGCCTCCTCACGCACGAGGTCAGGGAGGACGGAGCCCGGTAGGCGAGAGGGCAGGGCCCAGGAATGCTGCACGGGGAAGTAAGGAGCCGTGGCTGATCCCTTTCCACGCATCGCCTTGACGGGAGGCTTGTGAGGCAGCTGTGAAGGAACAGCCTTGGTACAGTAAGAAGGGTGAGGGGTGATCTCATGTAGGGGAGGCTGGTGGAGGTAGAAATCGGAGGACAGGCTCATTGTAATGCATGGAATGGAATGAGGAACGCGTGTTTGATAACATTCCTCATCCAATTGTATGCATTTCAATGAGCCCATCCTAACCCTAAACAGCTCAACTTCTACGAACTAACTGTACGTCACCCTGCATCAAAACCCCAGGTCAACGACTCCATGAGGGCTCTGAGTACTGTTTGAGTGAGATTTAAGTACTTATAATCTGTGAGAATGGACGTGTAATTCAAGACGGCGGGAGGTTTTGCTTGGTGAAATGCTTGGTGAAATCAAGGAGAGTGCTAGCTACTGCGTATAGGCGGTGTCTGGCGGAGGGCCAGACTATGTAGCATGCTGATGAATGATGGGAAACACGACTGGAGGTCCCAGCTCCAGCAGCAGTAAGAGTTTATTTCAAGTTTACTTCATTTTAAAGTGCATTTTCACCAAGGTCCAACACACTATACATCATATAAAAACCCCAAACATGAACAAAATACATAACAAAAATAAAAGCATACTGGATACACAACAATCTCAACATGGGGAATGGGGAAAGGCATTGGGGAGGGGGAGCGCTAAAAAGGTGAGTCTTGAGGTTAGTCTTTCCCTCATGGATATTATTCATGGAGTTAAGGAAATCCGGTGTTGAGCAACTACTTTCTCCACTATTTTAGACACAAATGGTAGGTTGAAAATAGGCTTTTTTTATCAGCCCCTTAATTACAGACACTTTCAGTAGGTTGGGAACACAGCCAGCAGTGAGAGATCAATTTATGATGGAGAGGATTGAGTCGGCAAGGACAGGAAGAAGCTCCTTGAAAGGTTTTGTAGGCTCAGGGTCTAGGATGCAGCTAGACAGTTTGGCACAAAAATAAATTGAGATAATGTAAAGAGAAATAGGTGATAGACATTCAAGAGTCACAGGTGACCTCCTCCTAGCCCTGTGGTACCAGTGTGCTAGGGGAACTGAGTTTAGTGGAGGACACAGTGATTTGGTCTCTATTGATGTCAATTTTGTTAAAATGAGAGGGTTTTTGCTATTATTAAAGGAGTGACTTTTAGTTAGTTTGGCGACAGTATCAGATAGGAATTTTGGATTATGTTTATTTAATCCAATGTATTTATTTATGTTTAGAGAAGTAGGATGATGTTGCTGAGTTTAGGGCTTGCTTATGTTGAGCTGGACTATTTTTCCAGGTAAGACCTCAAGTTTGGTGGTGAGCCACTTCCATTGACGTTTTCTCAATTCCTGCATTAAGACACATCTTTCTTAGTTAGTATACCAGGATGCAATCTTCTTCTGGCAGTTAAATCTATCTGTCATGGTATTTATTAGGCAAGGCTCTAGGGGCTCTCGCAGCTCAGAGTGCAAATGGATAGATGTTGGGAGGCTATCAATTAACCTTTGGGTAGGTTTAGTGTTAATGGAGCGATAATGTTGTTAGATGGGAGAGCTAGAGAGTTTCAATTCAAAAGTGATAAGAAAATGATAGTACAGACCCTGATAGTACAGGGTCATGAGAGCAAACAGTTACAATCAAAATATAAATTCCACGAGTTAAGCAAGGTCTAGGGTATGATTCTGAATGTACGTGGGTCCAGACACATGTTGAACAAACGTGACAGAGTCTATAAAGCCTTAACGAGTGGCTCTGTAAGTGTTATCTTTAACAATAGAAAAATGTGATATAAAAAAAAGGAAACAAAGTTGAGTATGGACCAGGTAAATATTTACTAGTGTCAAAGGCTGAGGTGATATATAAGAGCCAAAGACAGAAATCATTTAGCAGAACTTAACTATGTTATTACCTTCTACATGGGAGCAAATCACATGCTGCACAGTCTGGGCACTTAACTAAAATAGAGCATTGGAAATGGAGGTATGATTGTTTGAGGCATTTCCAATAACATCCTTTCGAATTGTGTATGTAAACATGTATTAATATGACAATTCCTCATGTAATCTCATATATGTGTGGGAATCTAAAGCTTCCTGTCTGTTAAGAGTATCCGTCATCAGTTGATACGCAACAGTTCATACTGGAGGAGTGGCGTGCAGTTCCATGTGACTGTAATGCTAGCCACATTAGCATACAGAACTGTCAGCCGAGTTCAGAGGTGTGTCAGAGGGTTCATGAGCTACAGAGAGAGTTATGACAGCACCGCAGCTCCATGTCATCTTACGACAGCATCAGCTGGGGACATATGACATTATTTATCTCTCAAAGCCTTCGCCATTCAACAGTAAATGCACTGACTTCACCACTCTACGGTATTTCACTGCTCTAGTTCAGAGACTCAAAGGAAAGAATAAGGCCTGTCCCATAAGGGTGTGTAACGATGTTCTTCCCTGTATGCAGAAACCGTCAGGCAAACAAGGGGAGTGGAGTATTCAGGCCGTGGGATCCAGATAAAAATTCAAATGAGCCAATTAAAACCTTCTGGACACTCTACGGCTACAGCTCCTACTGAAGCTAAGCAGAATACACAAGGACAAGGAATTAAAGTGCCGGAACGGAGATTTTTATGGTTGGATGAGCCAACAAATTGTTTTACTTTTCAAAGCTTTTGCAGCACCTTGTAACAAAAATAATATTGTTTTGTTGTGTTTTTTACAGGGAAGCCACTTGTCCTTCAAACGTCTCTTGAATTAGTTCAACTGTCTCTTCAGCATCATTAATGGAGTTTCACATCCGCAGACAACAGCCTCTCCAGTACCTGAGGAGCAGATGTTTTTTTGATTGCGAAAATGTGTGATATGTAGCAAATTCAAGGTGTTGGAGAGGGGAGATATGAAGACCCTGAGGCACATTGAGTGTGATTATCTATGATTAGCCTCTAGTTGAGGGGAAAATAATATTGGATTCTCCAAACCACCAAATTCACCAGCAGCCTACAGCAAGCTGTTGAGGGTTTATCAGGAAGATCTTTAATAAGCAGAAGAAGTGGAGCTGGCTCAGCCTGAGCTGATGCCCTCCCTCTCTGTCCATCACTTATGTTTCGTAATTAAAACACATTTCAGCGTGTCACCTTTGACATTCAAAAGATATTTTTAAGACGCATGCTGTGGGTAATGAGGGCTGAAATATGAAATACTATGTATTCAGGCTTGTTTTTGGAACTATGTGCTGCCCAGGGCAGGTCTTATTCTCCTCCCACACATAATTGTTTCACTGTTAGGATCAGATAAACAAACTAAAGTCCATGGAGAGACACAATTATAGCATCTCCATACTGAATAGAAAAAACATTTGAGAAAAAAAAATATGAATACAAATTAAAAAGAATAGAAGATTAACTGTGAAAGGGATGGTGTTCAATTTGTAAATCATAATTTTTTTACAAGCACATGCAGCAGCACATATTAACATGCCATATGCTCTTTCCATATACAAAGAGCAGAGGTGCATGCATAATATATATTTTGTTATACTATACTTTTGTTATACTTTGTTATATATATATATATATATATATACTCTCTATATACAGTAGAGTGCCTCCAGTAAGTATTCACCCCCTGGACTTTTTCTACATTTTGTTGTGTTACAACCTGACTTTAAAATAGATGTATCACTTTGCCACATCATTGTGTCACTGATCTACACAAAATACCCCATAATGTGAAAGTGAAAATTCTTTTTTAGACATTTTACTTATTGATTAAAAAAGAACAGCTGAAATGTCTTCAGTCAATAAGTATTAACCCCCTTTGCTATGGCACTCCTAAAATTAGCTCAAATGCAAAAATGTCTTCAACAACTCAGTCAATAAATTGAATTGAGTCCATCTGAGTGCAAGGGTAATTGTTCATGTGATGTCGGAATGAATATCTTTTTATAGGGTTTATATGTTTTTATAGGGTCTCTGATTTCCATAGGAATCAATTCACTGTGTGGATCAGGTTTCATTAGAAACACAACTGCTCAGGAATGCTATCCTGAGGCCTGGGCAGACGTACACAAATCTACAAAGCTGAATGGCTGAGAGAAAAAGCGATGGGACAACATTATTAGTCACTCTCCAACATTGGTCTATACAACCAAGTGGCCCAAGTGGCCTAAGAATCCCTTAATGAAAGAAAATCTATTTCACATCCATAATGAATGAATTCAAGTGATATAGCAAACAATATGGCTGGAAAGGGTTCTTATTTGGTTTCACTACAAAACATTAAGTTTAGTGCAAATCCAGCACATGCATGCTTACTGGTGGCACTATATGCTCCCACTTGGTTAAGGAAGACCGGGGACAAATGTAACACACCGCTTCAGAAGTTTGAGCAATGAAACTGATGAACAACGGGTCTCAGTACCGTCAGTTGCCGTTTTGTCTTAGAGACCATTACAGAGCTGTAAAATAACTAGAGGCATTTTTAAAATGTCTCTACACTGTCTTGGCTGGGGACATATAGAACTCTTCTTCCCTGTCAGTGGTGGGTGGGTTCTAGTGGTGCGGGGGTTTGGGCTGACTGTGGCCTCTGCTACTGTCTGGGCCCTCCCAGTGCAGGCGTACGGCCCAGTACCATGTGGGCTGGAATGGTCGCAGTGTTGGCTCTGGGCAAATTCAAGCTCTTGCTGCTAGCCCCCCCCCCTGCCTGGTGGGCAGGCCTGTTTTAATCAGTTTTATTTCATTTCATTAATTGCCTGATTCTCAGTGATATGTATTATTTGAATGTTGCTTTCCTTTGTTAGGAATTTTACTTGATCTATTTCTATAATCTTCTCTTGTTTAGTAGCACTTTGTTACCTTGTTTAGAAAAGCGTTACACATTACACACAGGTATTATTATTATTATTATTATTATTACAGCATTTCATATGTTCCAGCGCCATTATGATGAATCCAATGACTTACAAACATACTTTAATTACAGCTTGGTTGTAGTCTCACAGGCCTTCTGACTTTGTCTTTAACAGACACACAACAAGAGCCATACAATACGACCGTAGCCTGACCGTGAAACTGACTGACGGGAGAGTTTTGTGTCCCAGGAGAGTTGTGAATGAGATTAGCACCTCGGTTCAGTAGATAAACAGCTCTCATCATGAACAACCATCACAAGAGGTCTGGACTGAATCTTCCACTGAGGCCGTGCCATGAGGCTGGCAGACAGACTTACTGGCTGGGAGGAAAGGCAGCCTCAGTCTCAGGGCCTGTGTAGCCCAACCAGCCCAATCAGCCAGGGCCTTGACTAGGCTGCCTCTCCTCCATTCTTCTCTATGAAGAATTTCGTCCATGATCCTCCATGTAATCAGAGGCATCTGTAGAGGCCACTTAGCCAAAATTCTTCGGTCTCCCCAAATGTTTACAGATGTGCTTTGGCATCTGTGGGGATGTGTCAATGTGTCAGCCAGAGAGAGAGAGGGGTGCAGCTGTGCAACCCCCCCCCCCCTCCCCTCCCTATGAGCTAAAGCCCCCACACAGACACCAGAGCTCATTGTGGAGGTGGGTCAACAAGTGCAGCATAACTACAGGATGAACTGTCAGCACCCATGACCCTATATAATCTACCGTATCATTGGTTAGGTATGACATCATCGACCGGGCCGACCAGAGTTCACATCCTTTCCATCCAAAGCTTCTGTTTAGAGGTCCTGTACTTATGACCCAATGGACCAGGCATCACTCTGGCTGATTATTAGTGGCTCGTATCCGTCATGCTAATTTCCGCAGTGTCTACAGAGAATAATGCCACACTGGATTTATGAGAGATAAAAACCTCTATTATTTAATTTCTATCCCTGGCTTTTAAATTAAACTAATAGACTGGCTTGGTTCAATCTTACATAATTGAGTAAGGCCGAATGAAGAGGGGGGACAAAAATAAGGGGGGAATTGTGAGCCAAGCATGAAATATGTGCTTGGAAAACACAATTAAGCAAGCATTGTCATCCGCACTGATCCCACTACACTATGCAGCACAAACTCACCCTCGCCAGAGAGTAACGTCAAACATAAAACATGGCTTGGCTTTGACAGATAATGTAATCTTACAAATCCAAGATGACTGCTTTTATGCTAAACCACACTATATACATTGTCATAAGGGATTATATAAATTAGAATAATCTAAAAAAAATACTTTTCATACAGTCTTACCACAGGGGAAGGCAACGGGGAGGGGAATACAAAGGGGAGGACAGCATTGGTCATTATTTCACACATATTGTCTTATATCTCAAAGTCCATCTCCTGGACTGTGAAGATGAAATAGCTGTTCCATAAATGGAACCTAGTAGCTACCTCAGTTATAGAGCTGTATAGCCTCCCCATGTTTAACAACCTTCAGACCGTATCTCCTACCAACCGCTAGTGTTGATAGGTGGGAGAGGCACACAGCATGTGACCTTCCTGTGTTTCTGTGAAGCGACCCAAACCCACCTCCCACGCTTTCTCTCTCTCTATCTCTCTTTCTCTCCCTCCCTCTTTCCCTGCAGGTATCTGCTTGCTTCTCCATAAATCGCCTTCCCAGCTGATGAAGGGCCACAGGGCTGGCGGACATTGTTGTTCAATGTTCCCATTCCCAGGCATGGGCAGGATAGGGAATGCTGCCAGCCCCTGGCATCCGCTCACTGGGCACTGTGTCAGCAGACATAAGAGAAAGTGAAGGGGAGAGTAGGAGAGATTGAGAGAGGGAGGGAGGGAGGGAGGGAGGGAGAGAGAGAGAGAGAGAG
>NC_139657.1:18666619-18729119 GCF_951799395.1 Argentina silus | reverse complement strand
TCCATCAATTTAGAACAACATCAAGCAACCGCCACGTCTTTAGTTGTATATTTGCTGGTCGATATTAGAGGGGTAAATAATCATACCAGTGCATGGTAATAATAGACTTTGCATCATCATGGTGGTTTGGACCTAAAGACCCCGATCAATCCAATCCTTTATTCTGATCTTTGACTAATAGCCTGCTGACAGGTTGACGAGATGGAGAGGGAGGGGGAGGGGCGTGGGGGGATAGGGAGGAGGGGGGAAAGGAGTTAAAGCTCAGAGGAGAAGGGGACATTTACTTTGCATTCAAGGGCATGCCAATCAGTACTGTTACATAGCCTTGTCCAGCAACACAAAATAGTTTTGTAGCTCTACTGGCTATTTGGTCACAATGAGAAACAATATGAAATATAGAAAAATCCACACCAATTCAATTCATGATACACTACAACACTGTATATTATGCATAGCAAAGTAAAGCCAACAGATGCTCCCCATGCATGCAGTGGAAAAAGGCAAGGTCTTATCTTCCCCCCACCCAATGCAACGTGATACATCCTGCCATTTGGCCAGAGTTAGGGTTAGCCTGCCATGGACGTACTATATGGGGAGAGGACCGGTGATGTGGTTGCAGCAGTGCCCTTCTCTCTCCTTATGAGCCCCTCCAGAAGGGCAGAGAAAGAGAGAGAAAGAGAGAGAAGGAAAGAGAAAGAGAGAGAGAGAGAGAGAGAGAGAGAGAGAGAGAGAGACAGACAGACACCAGAGGGATATAGATGGAGAGATAGATAGAAGATAGAGGGGCAGAGAAGGGCAGCTCCTACCCCTACCCACAGTCCTGCAGCCCTGCTGCTGCTATATTTACCCCCCCCCCCCCGCCCTCCTCCCCAAGCGGCCCAGCACATCACGTTGGTATTCTGTTACCCCCTTGCGCCCCGGCATATATACACCGCTAGTTATGTGAACGGCAGTCACAAGCCTGTTGGGCCTGGGGCCGGCTGTGCTGTGCTGTGGTGTGCTTCGCAGGGCATGCATTCACTCTGTCTAACGCCATCCCTCCCTCCCACCCAGTCCACCTGCCCCCCCCCCCCCCCCCACCCCTCCCTCTGTCAGGGCTGAGCAGGGGTCAGCGGGGGACAGGGTCCAGGACTGAGATTAATAACAGCTAGGCAGAGAGGACAGAGTGAACTCGGACCATATGGGGATCAATATGGAGGAGCAGTGCTAAGGGATGGGATGAGGTGGCTCGCCTGGCTCCTGATATGGGCAGGAGAGAGGAGGCTGAAGGAATGCCACTGCTGCCAGATCAAATCACATGATGATGCTTGATTGCTCTGGCCTTAACGACTGACTGACGCAGTCATGCTGATCCCTAACTGGAGATCATCAGTAGATCATCTAAGCCTTAATTCTTCAAAATGAGTCTGTTGATTGTGGATCCTGAAATAGAGTTATATTATACATCTGTGGTGCGATAGAACCATAAGATATTCCTTTTGAACAAGGAGATCCTTCTGACTCTGTGAAATACACTGGGGTGTATGTTCTGAAGTTGGCTTATGTAAATTACATACATTTCAAGTTTTTTTTTTTGAAATGCAATCACTGAAGTGAACAATGTGGTAGAAACCAGAACACATCCAAATCCCTGTGCTATATACTACATTTCAGCAAATATGGACATAAAAAAGCCAGCTGCAAACCATCCAGGCGAATATAACATCTTCACTCAGCTTGCCCCCTAAGTCTCATACTACCATCTAGTGGTAATGTTGTAATTTGTAATTTAATCAGAACATTGATTTTGAGTCAGACAGGTCTTGTGCCTCTCCAATGATATGAATAAATGACCCCTGGGAGCAGTTTAATTCAGCAGCACTCATCTCTGATGTGCAGGCTCAGCCACCCAGCACTCCAATTATCCCCACACCCTGTAAACCTGCCCCACAACCAAACCTGTAGAGATTTTCCATTTGGCCATTATTGAATTTTTAAGTGAGATCTACCAAAAAGATCTTGTGGAACTTATAACCACTTTATTCTGTAGAATCGTGAGATCGAGGTGTCACCCTTCTCTTGGTTTACTTAATGAAGTGCAGTGCAAAACAATGCAAATACAGAATCTAGTGTAGAGGCAGAGAGATTACAAATACATTCAAAATCTTTTCATCAATGCAATTTGTTTTGCCATAATTTAACAACCTTTTCTTTTCTTATCCCCCTAACACACACTATAATATTGTCAACATTACATTGCAATGGAAATTAATACAAACTAATTTGTGCGAAAGTAGGTGTTGAAGGTGTTGAACTAAAATGAGGTTGAACCAAAAAGAAAAATCCAAATTTGTTCTGTTGTTTCGTACCAATTTCACCAGATGGCGCTCCCTACAAGGAAACCTTGAAGAAAACACAATCAGAGATTCAACTGCTTTTGACTTTCTTCCAATTTCATCATGAATACTTACAATAGTGAGAGTCAAAGTTGCTGTTTTTCCATATCTGATAGAGTCGAAGATCTTCACTGGCTCAATTACAACACTAGTCATAAGATGGGCCAAAGTACTAGGGGACACCATGATGCTGTATTTGTCCACAAAGAAAATTGACCACATCTGAAGATAACCTTTTTAGAAGAGTGATTTACTAATGGTCTATCATACAACCTGGTTTCAATCCATCAACCCAAAGACTTCCCTGTGTTAATGTGCTTTAGGTACAAATACAACTCCTAACTTCCTCTACAGACCACATGTCCTCATGTTCATGATGAAACAAAAACATCTCCACCCATTTATCTGTAATAAACACAGGTCTGTCCCCAAAGTGGGTGTATCTAGTCTAGGTGGGTCCCGTTATTTTCCAGCCACATGTAACATGAGAGTCACCCATCATAGCCTTTGATCATCAAGGTTTCCTGAACAACAAAGCCAAGCACTTTGTTTGGTTATGTCCTGTCCTCTTCTCTTAGGACTTACAGTGATCTGCCAGGGATAAATGCAGTCCAGATCGTTGAGACATGCTGAAGTGGTTACTGTACCTGTACTATGTGATTCTGATTTTTTATTTGATTTATTTGAAGGTAAAACAAATGTACAGTAAACATGTCCCCCACAAATGATATAGCACCTCTCCTTGTGTGAATTGGTGACAATTATTATACATTAACGTATGACTGAAAGGTTACCAGAAGATGTGAATCTTATTAGATTCATTGACAGTCTTGCTTCTTATGACTTTATGTTTATTTGAAGGCAATCCGCAGATTTGAGATAGGCTGGAAAGTTACCGGAGCTTGTAGTGCTTATTTTATTAATTTCCAAGGATTTGACAGTATCATTCGAAAACAATCAATTGGCCAAAAGGTGCGGTCTGAGGTGTGCTCTCCTCTTTGCATCCTATTATGAAGTTTTTTTTAATGATAACAACCTACCACTTTAACCGCACCATCACGTCACCTTGAAACTCCTAAACAATCTCTCTGGCAAGATGAATCATCCACCAAAGTTTCGCCAAACTTGGGCCAATCAGTGTAATTTCTTCAATGCTGCATCTATATGGCGAGTTGCATCATTCATCCAAGTTTCGTATTGGGAAATACGTTTATACTACATCCAGTATATCCATGACAGGAATTAATGTGTTCCGGAGCACTGATGCGAAGTCAGGAAAGGAGGGAGCAGAGGGAGGAGAAGGGAAGGAAAGGAGGGTGGTGCGATGATTTACCACCGTGTCTCACCGTATTTCACCTTGTTGGGATTTCTTATTCACGACAAGCATGTGGATACTCACTTGATAAATGGTCCAGATTAGTTGCTTAAGGCTTATATGTGATAACCCTATCTGGTCTATTTCTGGGCCATAATTCCAAGTGGTAACTGGGCCACATCTACAATACATGAATGGCTAAGATTTGGTAGTAGTAGGTATGGCAGTCCACTTCTGGCCCAGGTCCATTTCTGGCCCAACAAAGTTGTACCTGGGTCACAGCAACATTCTGGCCCCGGCTTGGCCTTCGTGTGGCAAAGGCCTGGCTTAGGAATGGAAACCAGACCTTGCCCACTTGTGGACCACCATTCCAAGTGGTTACTGGGCCACATCCACGTGCCGGTCAAGATGTGGCCTTTTCATGGTGATGATAGAGGTTAGGTACGACCACCAGAGCTGGTCCACTTCAAAACGATTACATTTAATAGAATCCTGCACGTACAGACACGTACCCTTCATCACAGCTGTACTGTATGTTGAAATGGAAGCTTACACATTTCTCCACCTATGTGTGTATCTAGGCTACAGTAGCCTATGTGTGTCTGATTGATGAGAAGAGCACAAGATCCACACAGGAGACGTTTTCAATGTTTTTTCTATTGGCTTAATGAAGGCCAAGTTTGACACGTTGGTACACCAGACCTTTTACACCAGACCAAAAGTGGCCCAGAGACAACAGGAAGGTATCAGGGCCAGATATCACATCCCAGAGCTGGACTATTAACAAAAAAACTAATCTCACCCAGTACTTGTCAACCACACACGGACTAAATAAAGCCCAAAAACTACAGAAACGTATCCGGGCCACATTCCTCATACCAGAGCTGGCCCATAGCAAATTGCCAACTCTCATCCAGGAGTGGCACTGCACATTTGGACCAGATCTGACGCATATACTACTTGCTGTTTCCGGCAGAACCATATGTGTCACCTCAAGACCAGATCTTGCCCACAATTGTCTGCTGACTGGGAACTAGCACAGAGAGAGAGAATGACATCCCAGTCCCAGCGCCTGGAGATTCAGCAGCAGAGAGACAGAGTGAAGCTGTAATTACTGTAGAAGCCTGGTGGCTTGTGGTTCACACTGGCTCCTGTGAGGCAAATAATTAAATTAACACTTTTCAGAAATAAGCCCTTCATAGTGAAAATAACAGTGCAAGTGGCTGCATTATGCATACAGTAGGCTATTACATTGATAAACGTGATTTTAAATTTGGCCCTATACTAGGCATATACGTATTGAATGAGAGAGGTCAACAAGGAGATCCACACACTAAGAAGAGAGTATACAGTATGAGACTAGTAAGGTCACTTTCAATGATAAACTGTTCAAATAAACTTGTGCACTTTCTTCAAACTACTCTCCTCCTAACCAGGACAAATCCAGATGTATTCTCATTTCACTCCCTTTACTTTATGTCCTCAATCTCCCTCTAGTAGGTTCGGACCTAAATAATCTCCATCCCCCTCTTTCTCTATTTTTCATCCCTCTCTCTCTCAACAGAAACTCTATAGCAGCGCAGAATCAGAGGGCACTCCAAGGGCAAACCTCCACCACTGCAGAGAAAGATAATCAGAATCCCGATAAGAGCAAGTGGGCCTGATTACTACCTGCAACTGTGTCCATTTCCTGTACCGTTGGGCTGGTACTGGATAAAGATATGACATGAAACTAAAACTCATATCACATTTTCCCATCATGGGCAGTAAGCAGTGCTTTTTGGCATTAAGGCAGTAATGAAAACATTTCAAACAGAGTAGGACAGAAACTTGAAGTGGTGCAATAGAGACATCTAATTTATAGGACAAATACTCTTACTCACTGAATTATGTAGAGCTGAGTGCATACACAGGCCATGACCTCAATGTCAGATCTCACAGCCCAGTACATTGTGATTTTGATGGAATGGAATGGAATCTCCTCAAATTGCAAACAGCATGCTCATTCAAATGCTTATATTTTAAAAAAACAAAGGGAGGGTGCATTACAAATCCTGCACCAAACCTCCTGACTGTCAAAAGTGCATCAGTCAGTGAATGCAAACTACAAAGATAACTACAACATAACTCAACATAAATTTGCTCTTATACTTTTTTATGTACTATTTAAAAAAAGGTTGCAATGATTAACCTCAACTGACAAGCAATTTATAACCGTCATGTATCTGCTGTTTCTTGATGCATTGTTCCATGTCCCAATTACCCATGTCCAAGGGTACCTTCAAAATGAACATTCAATGCATATCTTAAAACTTGGGGGTGATGAACACTTGACCGTTGAATATGAATGGGACTGTTTGGTAGAGCTAGGCTTTTAAATGTTTTATATTCAACAGAAACATAATAGAAAACACCAAAGTCTAAATCTAAAGCCAACATCCTCCCTGAACCCAGCTGATCTCCACATTGTGATGTGTACTGTTCTGTTTTTCTCAGCTCTGTTCTATCAAAGCCACCTAACTAACTGTTTCTGGAGCCGAGCTGTGCAGTGAACTAAAGAAAACACATAACTTTGGCTGTGAAACGTGACGCCTCATCTGTCTGACTTTACAGAGCCCTGGCTGATCCATCCACAACTCTTTATCCCCGACCCCTTTCTCTACACCTGCACCTGTGCTCTCAGCAACCTCAACAGCTTTTATCACAGATATGTAGACAGGTCTGAAGGCTGTAACATGTGCAGAGCAAAGGGTTGTGTCAGAACCGAGGTGATGTGAGGCAGGCAGTACAAACACCAGAGAGATCTGCTGGATATTAACATGACAATAATTCAGGGCCAGCTGTGTGCAAACAAAACATCTCAGAGATGATTCATAGCCTTAGAAAGTGTGTTTTTCCAACCAAAGCTAGCTTGTATACTCCTCTGTCTCTTTCGGCCTCTAGGCCTCTATGCACACGTTGTTTTTATTCTCACCATCTTTGTTAAAATTGCATTGACAGTCCTGCCATCTTTGTGAGACTGCTTACTGTTCACTGCCTCCAGTGAGATCCTTCATCTCGCCTCAAAGGCAACTTCATTGTTGATGCATCTTATTTTGTTCCATTGTTGTTGACTCTACATGACATCTGGCCAGTGCTGTCAGGCTGTAAACACACACACGCCCACTGTGTTCAGAGACTTAGCAGATACTGAGGGGCAGGTTAGGCTAACTCTCAATAGCACCCAATGTGCTCAAAGAACAGCACACATAAAACATCACAAACATAATATGCACCCATACACACCAGGGTTTCCATAAGCTGGTAATAGCTGACTTTTGGCCAATTAAGTCATGAAAAGCCAATAAATACAATTGTTGCCAGCCAAATTATCATGGAGAAAAAAACAATACCCGAACTGGAACGGACCCGTGGACAATCAGACCCAAACCTGAATGGACCCGTGTGAACAAAGACACCTGAAACCTAGTCTCGTTCCCAAACACTTCTGCCAGAATGTTCTAAAGTTCTGGTGGACCAACACGTTAAACTTGGCCTTCATTAAGCCAATAGAAAGACCTTTGAAAACGGATGGCGCCTAGCCATTGGCTTAATCAGCTTAATATAACAACCAATCATCTCCAACAACCTTTCCCCATGTGAGATATGAACTCACCTACTCTGCAACATGGACATTTCAGAAGATGTTTTTGATGCAGTTCTGTCACGAGTATGCAAACCGCATACAGTAACCAATAAAAGATGTAATCAATGAAATATGTACAAAAGATGTAGAAAAGTAGTCTCCAAAAGAGACGTTTTTGCTTGATTGTCAATGTGTTATGGAAAAAGCTTAATTTACCAGGCATGGCCAACACTGTGTTCCGTGTTAGCCAAAGACCACCACCAACGGCCAGACAATCCAATTTTACAAGTGTTATGTCCTTTGCTGTCGATCATCGAGGATCAAGCATATTTGCAAGACAAAGAGATACTTGCTGTGATCAATGGCAGAGAAAAACACCAGGATAGTAATATTGCAAACGGAAACTTCAGGATAGTATTTGGCTTGTCCGAGACCTTTGTTGGCAATGATCAATGGAGAAACCAATTGCAGAGCCCCGTGTTTCTCTAACGTCTAATTGGAATCAGGGTGTATGAAGTCCACACTGTGGTCCAATGGTTAGTAAAATATAGTAAAGTATAGTAAGTAAGGTATTTTAACTAGCTATCTTCATTTGCAATTATACTGTTGACAAGTCTTCTTCTCTACTGGCTATTGCAGCAAGTAGGCTAACTTAATGCATTTGTCATTTATCTTGACTTGATAATTCTTGACATCTGGACATAGCTAAAACTAATGAAATGGGATTATCTGGCAACGACAGTGGTCTGTTTCTAAATTACTGTTCCCACTGGTTAGACACACTAGCTGAGTCTGGGTTAGGGGACACAAATGGATGTTTGTACTTGCTATTGTAATAGTTTACTGAGGTGTGATTCGCAAAAAATTAAATTATACCTTACTCAGTAAGGTCACTCCCATATAATTCTATGGCCACTCCCACTAAGGCCAACTTTGAGTGGTTGATATTCCAGGCCTATTAGTGCAATAGCCTGGGGACAAGTTTACCCGAGACCTGACCGGTCCGGTTGTACATTTTGGGGAAAATACTTTCTCCCTCTCGTAATAACTTGAGCCAATGAGGTAGATTTTTATGAGGTAGAAGTCATTTTAATCTAGTCTAACTTTCTGCTTAGGCCTACCTCTAAAGAAGGCCTCCATGAGTGTATAAAGTTGAAGTGAATGATTGAATGTGGCATTATGGGGGGGTGCTTAGTGGCGTAGCACACTAATGTGCTTACCACGTAATCGCAAGGTTCCTGGTTCGATTCCGACCCTCGACCTATCTTGCATGTCATCCATCCTTCCTGTCAATCTCTACTGTCTTTATCTCAATAAAGCAGAAATGCCCTAAAAACATATTTTAAAAAATTAATTTAAAAAAAACCCTGGCAATATGAGGACTATGTTCCCCTTGGAAATATAAAAAAAATAAAAAATGTGGCATGATGAACATGACTGTGAAAACAACATATTATGACATGATGGTTTTTTAAATATTTGATGTTATAATGCAGGAAACCTTCTGTCATTGTGGGAAATGGCAATCAGGAAAGGCCCAAATGTGTTACACACCCAGTGCAAAAGGATGTTTGGTAGATTTCTCAAATGTCCGGTATATTAAAACGTTGCCGGTCATGTTGTCCGGAAACCCTGATACATAGACACACACAGACCCACAGACACACAGACACACACACACACACACACACACACACACACACACACACACACACACACACACACACACACACACACGCACACAGAGATATTTTTAGCTGAGAACCTCTTGAGCCAAACAGGAAACTGGAAATGATCCAGAATGGTGTGATATGTGGATACTCCATTGCAAGTATTGGTGAATTTCAAGATTATTTTCATCAAAGGGATTTCATTTGGGGCACTTGAGAAACTGAGGACTTGCTAAGTGGCAGAGCAACACTGAGTTTAAAGATGTGAGATCTTCATTAACTTTCTACCTCAAACACTTCGAGGAGGGGGAGACTGGTGCTGGGGAGAATATAAAAAGCAGAATGAAAAAAAAAGAAAAAGAAAAAGCTTTGGCCCACAAGCAGCTCTAACTCGTGGGGATTTATGGTGACAACACTGGGCTTTTATTTGCTTTTCTCTCAGCAATTTTCCCCCAGAATTGACCTGCCCAGGCTGTCTCCCTGGGCGACCCCTTTTCACTGGGCTAACGAAAGCACCAGATGTTGCTACGCTACTGACGGCCCAATAGAGAAGCCTGCAGCTCAGAGACTACCTGCCAGAGGTCACTGGGCAGCCCAGCAAACTACTCTCAGGGCTGGCTAGCCTGACTGGAATACCAAGCATGAGCCTTGTGCTCACTTAATGAATATGCTGGGTGTTTTTGGAACAAAGTTTGTTTAAGTTGGAGGACTTGATTTGTTGTTGGTTAATATTGCTGACATGATGCTTGGCCCCTGGTCAGCAAGACCCAGAGTTAATTCCCTCTGCTCTGCTGCGTCCTGTTTTCACAGTTTGTGCTGGTGGAGGCACCTGCCGTAAGGGAGACCAGGAGCAATTTCTTTTTTACTCAGAGACCACTCAACCTAGACCAGTCATTTGTTTTTATATCAGAAACATACAACTTGTTTCTGATTGGAGAAAAGCAGGGTGTTACAATTGATGCCTGTTACTTTTGTCCCCGGTCTCCCCTACTGTAGGAGTTCTTTCTCGGTTTCCTATTCATGTCAGGTCGGCTGATTCTGCCTCAGATATGAATAAAGCTTACAGTCAGCATTGTTGCATCATGCTCCTCCCTGAATTAATGCAAGTCAGAGTAAAAAAACTCTCAAAATGTAACATGGCATGAGTACTTATAACTATGAACTCATTACTATGAACAATACATTTGATCGCGATGAATAAATGGAGTGCATTCCATTCATTATTTCCGCTGCCATTCATAACATTTAGGACCCCATTGGGGATTGTTAGGATTGTTTCCATGTGAGCCTGTTGTCCTCTTGGGGCAGTATTAATTACTACACCACTGAGGTGAAGCTGTAAGATGTCCCTAATGCAGACAGAGCCCTGGAGGTCAGACCGACCCATGTTTCTGTGATACTGGGTAAACTGATACCCTAATTACCTTACAGAGCCGAATCGAGGTGAGCTGTACTGAGCTAATCTCGTCCCTAGGCTATTGTGCACAGCGCATATAAGCCTGGAAAGACAGCAAATCACAGGACTGTGAGGCATGGCTCCAAATCAGAAACGTGTGGTGCGCAAGGGAGAAAGTGCTGTGTTAGATGACTGATACGAGGTAAAGCCAATGGCTATGTGACCTGCAGTTTCTCCTGGTCTTTCTATTAGGTAAACAAAGGCCAAGTTTGACGCGTTGGTCCACCAGACCTTCCGAGCATTTGAGAGTGAATGCGATTTGTACTTAGCTGACTTAGACTTGGGGGCCAGTTGCTGAAACGTATGCACAGTATGGTTTGTGTCGACCATGTAGTGTGTAAAGCCCCTCAGAGAGCTAAACTGGGGGATTTCTTTCCTGTAGCTACCACCAGGGACTTGGGGACAGGCAAACAGGAAGCAGGCCAGTCCCTCTCTCTGTTTAGCCTCTAATTTAGCCCCAGGAGTGTGCTTCCTGGTAGGCCCATTATCAGCCTTAATACAGCATTCATGTGTATCCTCTAAAACACCCATAAGAGAAGGCCTCTCCATTAGGGGTATAATAAAATGAGCCAGAAGTAGAGCCTTGCAGCAGGGGAATTAAAACAGGACATTATTTCCCTAACATAATGAAATAATGAATAACAAAACACAAGGTGATACCTGAACCTGAGAAGAATAAAGACCGATAAATCTGAATTCATGGTCTCCTGGGATGCCAAGTGGCATTTTGAGTCATGGAAAGAAGTTAAAAATAAAGGCATGGGTAGTGTAGTCTGTGGTAGATAATCATGTTGTCATTGTTGAATAAAACGCCCCCAAATACTGTAAACTGATACAGTATAATTTGAAAAGCATCCATAACAAACACATTTCTTAGCTATTGTATGATTAAAGTTTGACGGGTACGGTAAGACTGGAAAAACGTCAAGCAACAAGTTAAACGGTGACTTAATCTCTTACCAGTGTAGATGTAGTGGAAGCAAACAGTGGAGGGCACTGGGTCCTAACGGGACAGCCTGTCAAACAAAGGAGAATAAACAGAAGGTTGAAACTGACTTGTCTGAAGTCTGACATGTAAGGGAACACGTTACAAACAAATGCTCAGTAACAGGAACGTCGAGTATTGTGATAATGTAAAGGTTTTGTGAATGAGAGTGCAGCTCAGAGGGGAATGCCATTCAGGGTCTCTTTGTGTGTGTGTGTTTGTGTGTGTGTGTGTGTGTGTGTGTGTGTGTGTGTGTGTGTGTGTGTGTGTGTGTGTGTGTGTGTGTATGTGTGTGTGTGTGTGTGTGTGTGTGTGTGTGTGTGTGTGTGTGTGTGTGTGTGTGTGTGTGTGTTTGTGTGTAAGTATGTACACCTTATCCAAACACCTCAGCAGACTGCAATGGTTACCATTCAAACCACAAACATATGGAAATTACATAGTAGAAGTTCCTCAGCCCACAGGCAGATTAGACTAACAGTGGGCAAAAAGTAAGATTTTGGACAAACTTCAGCCATTGGATATGACAGTCAGGACAGACACTGGAATTACTTTACATGTCAGTGGACCACAGTCTATTTTTGGTCTTTTGATATTATTCCATCCAGTTGTCCCATGATCGCATTGACCAAACTGTCTGATGGGTCCAATTAGATCGAGACAGTTATTCTAAGGAAGAAATGGAATGCTAGGATGAGTAAACAGCTGCATAGCAGTAATAGCCATACCAAATGTGTCAGACATAGGGGGAGAATGAGTCAGTGTCTAAGTGGAAACTAGACTGCAGATTGACAGTGAATGTAGCCTATCCTAGCTTAGCCTAGCCTTCGTTGCATGAGCTCATCTGTACCAGGCCTTGCAGCTCTGAGGAAGACAAGAGGAGGCTTCGCTGGTAAACAGCAGGACAGCCGCTTAGCCTCTTTCTTGTGGGGTTTTTCTCTCTAAGCTGTTAAGTATTCCCATGCCTGCCGCTGGCACGCTGGGCCCGTCCACAACCACAGCTCTCACTGCACTCATTCAATTATTGGGAGACCAATAACCCTAACCCTGCTCTGCCTCTAGTTCTAGTTCCAGTCAGAGTCGATTCCCAGTGACGAGTGCAGGATGGAGGGGGCGGGAGGAGAGGAGGAGGAAGGAATAAAGAGAAATGATAACCGAGGACGTGGCATTTTTAATAGAGTCATTTTTCTATTTTTTTCATTTCCAACCGAATGTAATGTCAACATGTCATTAGTTTTCATTGTTTGTTGTGGGCCCCAAACCATAACTCTTTGGAACATAAGTTAAATACTGTATGGCTGCCAGGAACTAGCAATTGGTATTTTATTTTCTTCCTCTAATCTAATCTCCCTCTGATCCAAGTGGTTCCTTTCCTTTTCTGGGAAACCAGGCACACTCCACTGCTTTTGTTTCATGTTCTACTGTGAGGCCATGAGGTGCTCATCTACCAGCATGCATGATAGTCAAACACAGTCTCACTTCTTTGAGAGATAATAGGCTTTCAATCTTTGATGTCAGAACTGATCTGCAGAATTATGAAAGGAAACAAGAGATCTTTTTGAGATTCACTCAAATTGAGAAAAAAAAATCCAATCTCCATGTAAGATCTCTTAGTCAAAGAGAAGTCTATCAGAACACCTCATGGCATTTTTGTCTACCTCAGGGCATGCTCTTACTCTGACCTTGTATCCTTCAAACACATAACAGAACTTTAAACACTGCACACTTGGATATGTTCATAATGACTGCAAGCACTTAAACTACTTCTGATTTCATTCAGGAGGTTGAGTCCAAGTCTTGCAAAACTTGTTATAATTATTCCAGCTGTACTTTCACACCGCAGGCTAAAGCTACTTTATGAGAATCAAGCACCAGGGGTGGGCCACTAAGTTTATATTTAACATGGTTTAACTTTAAACAACCATAGAGGGTGAGAGAAAGACTGATGAAGTAACAATGACTTCATAATACTACCAGTACAGTAGGTCCGCTAAGCACACCAGAATGGCTCGCTCTAAGAATACCCCTTCTACAGCGAGGGCTGCCAGGCCTACCCTTCCTCTGCAGAGCAAGTTGCCAGGTCTGTAGTGTTTCCCCTGAGGTTTTTAACTCCCCACACTGGGATGGCAGCTTGTGAGAAACAGAGGAAAGTGGATGGTTTGGCAGGATACTTCTTCTTTCTCCCCTCTCACCCTTCTCGCCTTCCCTCTCTACTCTCGCCATTCCCCTCCCTCCCCCCTCTCGCCTCTACCCCATCTCTACCGCCCTCCCCCTACTTCCCTGCCCTCTCTCCAATTCCTGTTAACTCTGCCCTTTCCTCACAGTGGCACAGCAATCAGTAAGCAGTTTGTTTGGCCTCAATTAGACACACAGAGACAAAGAGCCAGACCTCCCTTCCTCTCTCTCTCTCTCTCTCCCTCTCACTTTCACTGGCTGCAAGGCATGCCAATGAGCCTCACAGCCTAGCTATGGGGGTCTGTTAAAGCATGGGCCTCAGAGCCCTTCCTGTGTGTGTGTGTGTGTGTGTGTGTGTGTGTGTGTGTGTGTGTGTGTATATGTGTATGTGTGTGTGTGTAGTGTGTGTAGTGTGCGGTCCAGCTCCAGCCAGGGGGATGCCTCACGTTGTTAACAGTGTAATTATAGTGTGAGAATGCTAGAACTCAGCCAGCTATGCAGATCAGTGTGGCCAGCCAGTCACCTCTCCAAGGAGCATTCCACCTTCCACGTTCCAACAGGGAAACAGAAACTGAAAGATAAATTCCTATTCATAGCCTCAGTCAGGCATCCCAATGTCAGATCAGATACTAAACTCTGTATGCTGAAATACAGTAATGTCAAAAACACAACCATAACATATGATACTCATAATCGTGATATAGTGTGAACCCTGGAAGGATAGTTCATGTCAATCAGGGAGACATGTTACATTACACAAGGGGAAGAAGGAATTGCAGTCATCATTCACTGGCTAGGACATGAGGGCAATAAGAACAAGTGTATTTGCAGTTGCACCACACCTCTTCCAGATGGCAAACACTCCAAAACTAGAGGTGAATTTTAGCAACCTTGAGCTCTTTGCCAGAGTATAGATCATTAAAACAAAGTAGCCAATTCACAGCTCAAGGGAACTGACATTTCTTGCTTATCTGCTGTAAGAATAATCAATCTCCACAACCCATCATCAATGATTGATTGGTTGGCTGGTGTGCATGTTACTGAGGAATGTAATTGTCAATAGGTTCCGGTGGTGGTGGTACATATGATCGATTTTACTGTATTGTACTGTATGTGTGTCTGTGTCAATAATTTCTTCATGGTGTGTCTATGTCAGATTTGTTTTTAGTGTGCTATGGTTGTAACTTGTATGTAATGTAAGTGTGTCTATATCTGTAATTTGTTTTGTGATGTACTGTATGTGTCTATGTTTGTGATTTGTCTAAAATATTGTCTTCTTTCGCTGCTGTCTTGGACCAGGTCTCTCTTAAAAAAGACTGCTAAACTGCATAAATAAAGGTTCAATAAAACGATGGATCTACCATGGATCTCTGCCTAAAGTGATTGTCACAGAACAGATATGCCACAGTACCTTCAGTATGCCCCATGGCTTCATATAGCCCAGAGCCTTCTCTCCATGTGAGCCAGAGAGAGAGAGAAAGAGAGAGAGACAGACAGGCACAGACACAGACACAGACACAAACACAAACACAGACACAGACACAGACACAGACAGAGACCATCTATGCAGCACAGACAGTGAGGAAAGTACAGGGTCACTGCAGGGCAGGCTGCTGGAATGAAGACATTATTCATACCTGTGACCACCTAGCTAACATTGTGAACACATAGTTGTCACTGTAAGAAACAACAGGCCTCTGAACCTAGCAAGATGCCAATGATTGGGTGGGTATGGGCACTCACAGGCTGTTCCATTGTGCACACTAGCTAGCACAGCACATACACTCTTTGAACACTTTATTAGGAACACTTCCCTTTGCTCTCAAAACAGCCTCAATTCTTCGTGGCATTGATTTCACAAGATGTTGGAAACATTCCTTTGAGTATTCTGGTCCATGATGACATGATTGCATCACGCAATTCCTGCAGATTTTTCAGGTGCACTTTCAAGCTGTGAATCTCCCGTTCTACCACATTCCAAAAGAGTTCTATTGAATTCAGATCTTGGAAGGCCACTGAAGAACACTGAACTCATTGTCATGTTCATGAAACCAGTTTGAGATGACTTTTGCTTTGTGACATGGTGCATTATCATGCTGGAAGTAGCCATTAGAAGATGGGTAAATTGTGGCCAGGAAGGGATGCACATGGTCAGCAACAATACTCAAATAGGCTGTGGCATTCAAACAATGATTGATTGGTATTAACAGACCCCAAGTTTGCCAAGAAAACATTCCCCACACCATTACACCACCTCCACCATGAGAAGGTGTACAGGTGTTCCTAATAAAGTGTTTGGTGAGTGTAGAATGAAGCAAAGGATTGGCCATGCATGAGTGGTATGCGGTAGTGTGGATATTGAAACACAGGAGCACAGTACACACAACAGCTGAACAACGGACCTGTCACTCTGGAACCCAACTCTGCATTCCACTGGGCTGTTCTAACATTTCACCACTCCCACCAACCACCAGGCCTTGTATTGGGCACCATTCAACATCTCTCTCTAACCCAGCATCCCACCACTCACAATGACATCACTGATCACATATCATCACCTCAACCACTCAATAGAAAGACATTTGCACATTAACGGTATGGAGAAAATATCAGATCAATTAAAAAACACTTAAGGCAGTGTTGCGCCCAATCACAAAGTTGCACAGAAGCTACATAGACTTTGTAACAGTTAAAATAAAATAAAATATGCTTGTTAAAATTATCTGGAAGAAAGTTTTCCCCTTTTACCAGAACTATTTACAAGTGTATGACCTCATATATCACATTACTAAACATAAAACAGAAATTACCAATTAAATAAAACAGAAATTGTATTTTCCATGGACTCATATCAATAAACAATTGCAGACCTTGTGTGTGTGTGTGTGTGTGTGTGTGTGTGTGTGTGTGTGTGCGTGCATGCGTGCGTGCGTGCGTGTGTGTGTGTGTGTATGTGTGTGTGTGTGTGTGTCCTGCCCCAGTCCTGAGAATGATAGAGTGGCTGGGCTGTACTGGTTGCCACAGCCTGCCCCAGACACACACACACACACACACACACACACACACACACACACACACACACACACACACACACACACACACGCACAGTGACAGATCACTTCCCACAGTAGGGCTGCAACAATTCGACTTAGCAAATTTGTCGATTTGCATATTTATGATACATGGATATGAATATAAAATAAAGTATGTGACCACTGAATGATGGCATTACAACTACCCACTTGAATGCATTTGGAAAAGGTATATATCGATATCGTTGCATTCAAAAGCAGGTTTTTTGTGTAAATTAATCGCTTAGACTAATCGATTAATCGATAACATAATCTACAGATTAATCGATAACAGAATAATTGTTAGTTGCAGTTCTAGCCCACAGTACCTTTTCCCAGCTGTTTTCCCCACTTACTGGCAATCAACTGAGAGAGTTAACTCTATTCAACCACAGCTAATGAAAATCTTTTTGATTCCTGATTTTCTTGGACATGTATTAGAGCTTCTGGAAAGTTTTAAACAGGGTAGATATGAGGAGGGAGGGAGGGAGGGAGGGAGGGAGGGGGAGGTGGGCTTTCATATGGAGTTAGTTAGGCCTCACTTGAGAATAAAAGACAATTGACACAAGCCGCATGATCCCAAATATCAACTTGGATAAGGTTCACTTCACCAGAAACAACTGTACATTAAATGTAGCATGCACTGAGAGAACCTTTATGAGTTAAGACCTCGATTATTTGTTACTAAGACCATTCATACTTAAGCAGAATCACAAGTTGAATAGCTGTCAATATGAATAGTTTGATTACCCATGAAGAACAGTGAAGCCAGAAGTGTCAATTACACTACATCAATAATGAACCACATGACTTCCCATTTCGACCTGGACTATGACGCTACCAAAAGGCTTCACTGTTCCAAAAAGCCATAAACTCAACCAACCTCAGTCATCATTGGGAACTGTGTTAGACAAGAGGGCCATTGTGTGGTGTTTGGCCTCCAATTAACATCATACTGTGCCTTTTTACAGTACGTACAGCATAAGTACACCTTTGATCCTATTTGCTTCTATTGGGTAATAGTAGTAAATCAACCCTGAGTAGATTAATACATTGATTCCATTAAGAAAAGGTCTGTTCATATAGTATGCTTTTTTCATAACACTTTCCATTGGCAATCTATACAGTACCATATAGGCTATATCTTGCCATTTGAAACATTTTCTGCTTTAGTCGACATCACCAGCTTTGAATATTCCTTTCACGAAGATGGAACATACTTTCTTCTCACGTACTGAAGATAAGAAACATCTCTAGTTTAATTGCTTTTTAGTTATTAATATCCACTAACAACTGACATTGATTTATTGAAAAGAGCCCATAATTGCCATGGAGGCCCTAGATGCTTAGGGATATATTAAAGTGACCCTTTTATGTGTACCAGTCTAGCCGTGAAAACAATCTAAAATTGCAGGGTAAACACTAATTATCATCTTTCAAAAGGCAACGCAGTCATGATGGAAATGAAGCTACCTCTGATATGCAATTAGTCATGCCCACCAGCAGCCCCATGACATGCCTCTGCAGTGAGAGGGGATTTCCTAATCAACAGCTACGGATCAAATAAAATAACACAAAACTCTGGCCAGAACTGCAATAGGCTGTACTGTATGTGTGTGTTTTTTTTGCTGTTGTAAGCATTAATTTACTTCATTTTATCTGGGTCCACTTACTATACCAAAACATTACATGCAGTGTCCAGGGAGCCAGACTGTGGCAGATCCCATCCCACACATGCTGCATCTGTTGATCCAACAATCCCAGTCTCACTCCCACAGCTGTACTGGGGCTTTAGTCAGCTCTGTGTGTGTGTGTGTGTGTGTGTGTGTGTGTGTGTGTGTGTGTGTGTGTGTGTGTGTGTGTGTGTGTGTGTCACTCTGATTCTATACTGTGGTCAGCCCTGCACATGGCACATCATTCTAAACCACACTCTAAGTCTAAAAGAAGAACAATACTCATGGAAACGCCTCTGTGAAAACTCTCTGGTCTCTGGATTCTCACAGCTTGGGCAGAAACCACTGGCATCTTCCCTGGCCTGTGTTTGCCATTGCTCCTCTCCTTACGGGAAAGGATAGCCACTACTTCCTAATGACTTAAAATAGGATCAGACCTACTTCACCAAGTGCCCCAGACCAGACAATGGGTGTATTCAGACAGTTTGTTGGTGTCTTATTTAGCTACTGTGTTTAAGCTTGGCTCTACCAGACCCTTCTTGCAAGCTAGGAATAGGCTAAGGCTAGGCTCTGTGCTTCATAGCATGTGTGCATGCGTGGGTTAGGCCTGATTTACAGGTTAAATGGAACCACTCAGGATATGTGACTGTGTGTTTAAGACAACTAAAACAACCTCCCACTGCCACCCACAAGTGGTGCATTGACTGACACAATAAAGGGGGGGAAGGGGTTAATAGGTCAGCCAGCCTGTCTCTTCTCCTCAGGGGAGGAGAGGCCATGCAGCACCTAGACCAAGGATAAGGACCTCACATGGTAAACAGAAAAAAACGATCAATAAAAACCATGGCGCCGAGAGAATGTATTCCTTTCTGCTACGATCCAAGGAGAATTTAACAATGTCAGATTTTATATTTTTAATCCCCACTGTGTTGTAATGTTCACTAACCATTTCCATTCTCCAAAACAACCTGACAATTTGCCTCTTAGTTTGAGTGATAATAGCACATGGTGCTAGGGTTTATGCAATGGTGGATATATTGGTCTGCAGGCTTGACTGGAGAAACTAATTTCCACCAACAATGTGCAGCAGCAAGCTTCTATTCAAGATCATCACCCTGGCCCACTGCTTTCAATCAAAAAACCTTGAAATAGCATTCATATTCAAGAATTTGTATGCATTTATCTAAGAAATGCTGACCATTATTTTTCTTCTATTTTACAGTCCAAATATCCATTCAATATAGTTTGCAGTTGCAGAAAATGGTTTACTTGGTTTAGTTGTGTGTGTAAGCACAACACAATAAAACTCTGACATCCTTCTGAAAAACACATATTGAAATGGCCATTGAAATACATGTCTGGAATGTTTACCATGTGTCATCCCATTTAAGAGAGGAACTGAAATGCTAAATTAGCCTTTATATTTTCAAGTCTGTCAGCAGCTAAATCGCTCTGGTGGTCACCACTGCAAGCTCAGCAGGGCTGGGCCTGGCTGGTACAGTACTTGGATGGGAGATCACCTCGGAAATCAAGGTTACTGCTTGGTTACAGTCAATAGGAGGCACTACTTTCTGTGGACAAAAATCACAGTGATGTGGACACTGTACAATGGAGGATGCTGTCCTTCATAAAACATTTAAAAAATGAATTAATGGAATTAATCCTGTCTTTCAGTCAAATTTCCTGCAGACTATCCACTCTGAAACTGCCTCTAATCTTATTAGCAGGTTAGTGGAGGGCAAAGAATGCAAAACACATTGAAACAAACTGAACAGCTCATGTGAATGGATGAAATCCAACATCTGTGTCTGTTAATGAGGAAAACATAAATAGCTGAAGAGAAATAAGGGGTATGTTCTGATTTCCTTTTTACTCACTTCTGGCTCCGCACTTTCCCAGATTTGGTATTCCCATTTTGAAAAGGTGCGTATCTCACTAAATAGGCGCACTTTACGTACTTGGAATATCACACTGTCTGCCTCAAAATCCCACCCCTCTGGTGGCCAAGAGAAATCAAGAGAGTCCAATTCAAGATAGATTTGTCTGAATAATTCCTATGTCCTATACCTATAAAACCTTTATTTTGAAGGCAGTCCTTCTGGATAGTAAAATACAAAAACAGGAATCTCATCATTATCATTAGGCTTTCAATAACAAGTTAATAGCCTGTTCTCTGCCATAGACCACCTGCTTTGGAGTGGAATTGAACAGTGAAGAATAATGCGCCGAGTTTGCCATGTGAAACTTCTAATATGGGGATTAATTGTGTTTGAGGGGGATCTTCAAAGCAGTGCAACATGTCTACTCTATCATTTCAATAAACATTAGGATCGCATCGGTTTCAATGAACTTATCTACACCGCAGGCACAGAAAGATGTACTGTATATGCTTGTAAAAAAGAAAAATCGTCCATAATGTTATCAATCAATCATTCATGACCACTGTCCATGGTGCTTATATTGCATTACTGCTACATATATGTTTTATTTATTGTTTTCAGTGTCACTTCAACAAATGGCCATGACATGAGCAATGTTACATTGAGATGAGCAATGTTACCAAAAAATACTGATAGCAAAAGATGCAATTTTGAACCCTGCCAGTAGTATTGCTGGTATTAATGCAGCCCCTCTAGCTCGCAGGGAACATGGAGATTAAAGCACAGATCTCGTAAGGTGGTGCACAAGGAAATTAGAATAGATCCCTAACTTGCCAAAACATGACTTATCTAAAACCAAAACCAACAATATCACTATGTGTTTTATCAATATGTTCTTAGTCGCTCAGCTGCCCAGTGAACACTTCCTGTCCATGAGGTCATAGGCTCCAGCCCACAGAGGAAGTGCTAGCTCAGTAACCTCCTGAATGGATCTGCTGACACTGACTGGCGGCAGCCTCAGACTGCGTTTCTTAGATAAACACAGTGTCACTCAAATGATATTAGAGCTTTAAATATCTCATCTCTTATGCAAACACACATGCTCTCTCTCTCTCTCTCTCTCACACACACACACACACACACACACACACACACACACACACACCCTCTCACACACAATGAGACAGGAAACAGGAACAGGAGGATTCACATACCAAGTTGTTTGAGTCCGGAGTGTTATTGATACTCCCAGTATGAATCCCCAGGGGAGGACATTCAGTACATCTATGTAATATCTATTTTAGGGGTCATACAAGGACAACCATTTATGGAGAAGCTATCAGTGTAACCCTAACCCAAATCAGGCAGACATCTACTCAATGCATCGTAATATTACAGTAACCAAAGCACTGAAATGACTGCATCTTTAGAGCACCATAATCAGAGCATCTATTCACCAGATTGTGAGTGTCAGTAAAATGCCAGAGGAGCAGAGGATCAAGTATGACTTTAGCTTGTGTTCAACTAGCAGTAATGCAATACAGAGGGGAATCACTGTGATTGGAAGGCAAATTAAATGATCCACGAATGGCTTTGCTATTGCCTCCAGATGTACTTACAACTAAATTGGGACTAAAGCATGGTATCAAATACAGTAATGTCAGAAGAGCCATATGGGATGTCAAAGGAGTACAGGAAGCACTGCATATTCTGAGGTACTGTACTTCTCAGAAATTCCATCATTTCAAACCTGTTTATAGCCAGTGAAACTCTCACTTCATGATCAAGAGGGCGTTGAGGGTGTGACGGATTCACCCAACCCCTGGCCCAGCCTCTGTCAGACTGCCATGAGCCAAGTCATCAAACACTACTAGCCTATCAAATCTGCAGGCCAGACAATGAAACAGAAATGATTTCCATATTTAAACACTCTGTCTTTAAACACTGTTAATGATAGAGGTTATAGAGTGAATCATTATAGTTGTAATGCCTCATCAACACCTCATTCTGCAAGGGTCAGACTCTGGTCGTGTCAAACACTTAAACTAATAGATTATGCACAGGATTATATTATATAGTACAGTTCTTAGCTCCAAGAGGCTATACAAAGAAACATGCCCTTATGCCTGACTGTGCTAAATGAAGGTCCACAGATATTACTACAACTACACCCCCAAGGCCTCTTCATCTTCCAGGCTCTATTTGGGGTTTCATTATATTCTCTCTTTCCATCTCCCTAAACCATATTCTATAAATTGTAAAAAAGGGACTAGAAATGATGCAAGCAATTCAACCTTGCCTTAGATAATGGCCTTCTAGACAACTATCATTGTTGTTGGAGTGATCAGCTTCATTAAAACACACATGTTCATTAAAAACACAATAATTCCCCCTGAAAAAGCAAAGCCACCACTGAGATTATGATAAAGAGTTACCACATGGCTAGCTGTGCTCAGCAGTGAGATACTGATAGGTGCCTCATAAAACTCCCTTTTTATCCAGCAGCAGTGGGCAGCTCTTGTCTCAAATAACAGATCAAAAAGCCAGAGGCCATTCTCAGACAAGGCCTGCCAACATAGACAAAGGGAATTTTCACTGGCTACATTCACTGTCAGGAAATCCTCCCCCATAAATGCCAACAAGCCTGACATTACAACTCTCTGAGGTTGCAGTGCAAGTGAGTGAGTGTGACTCGTGGAGTACCAAGTACCAAGACTACCAAGCAAGCAGTCACGTCTTTTTTGGATTAACCTTTATAGGTGATACTGTAAAGGCAATAGCCACACTGTATCTGGCATTGTCTACTGAATACACAGAGCTGAACAATGGAGCAAAATCCTAGCAACCAAGTGAGATATCAACCAGGCTCAGCCTAGTCAGGTTTCAACTTGCCTTCTGACACACAATACTGTATCATTGTTCAGTAGCTCCTTCAAAAGCCTTGCCAAATCTGAAATAATCTGAGCTACAGAGCTGGGGTGGGAGGTTTTTGGCGGTAGCACAACACAACACTTTTGAAACACTGTAAGCGTACTCAGTAAACAAGCTGCCGTTGAGCACAGGGGAAGAGAGAGAGAGAGAGAGAGAGAGAGAGAGAGAGAGAGAGAGAGAGAGAGAGAGAGAGAGAGAGAAGAGAGAAGAGAGAAGAAGGCATTTATAAACAAGTGCAACACACTCCAGGGTGTCTTTATTCCCTGGGTTCACACAGAGATTTCAACCTAAATACGGTTTAAAAAGAGAGCTTCACTGCTTCACCGTTACATGAACCAAGCATGCAGAATCCCTGCTCTCCAAAATAGAATTTACAGTAAACAACTGTATGTGGTCAAATAGCCAAGTCAAAATATAGGCACAGAATGTGCTGCTGGGCTTTAAGTGTATGTATAGCTGGAGGCCATATCGGAGACACATTTCATAAATGCACTCTTACTACAGCACCGAAAAAAACATGGACTTGTTGTCTGCAAGACTGAAATGAGCAGTCTGGATAGTATGGGTGTGGGCTGTGCTCATCTGTTCTTTAAGGCAGGGGAAGATGCGGAGTCACAGTCAAGAGTTGGACCCCCTGGACAGAGCTCTCCCGGCCAGGGATGTCTCAGGCGGTCACAGGCCCAGTCTTGTTCCCATCTGCGATTCTGATTGGCCCTGAGGCTATGGCCACACAAAGGACAGACTGGCACTGAGACCCAGAGCCAGCAGGGTCAAGGGGAGAACAAAAAAATGTTGATATAGCAGCAGCACAGCTTGGCCATTGTGGAGCCAGTGGCACGGGACGTGCCCAGTGCAGTTCAGCCCTAGCTGTCGGAGTAGAATGGGAACGTTCATGAAGGGGCAAAGGGAAAGGGGAGCTAGTCACTATGATGACTGTGTGGGACAAGAGGGGGGAAGTAAACACAGTCACAGTGGGGCTATGTACTCTGCTGTTGTTTCTCTAACTGCTGTAGGGAATTATCAAGCGTATCATAGAAGAAATTGGCACAGAGTATGATTGTTAATTTCAAATAGTCATGGAGAAGGATGGCTGTGGAAAGGGGCCTTTGATGGCAGTTATATTGGCTTCATTAAGCAAACCAACCAAGCCCAATGAAGAGAGTTCAGAACAATGAGAAGCAGCTGAGGGGTTCTGGAGAAAAGTAGTTTGTCTGGATCATGGCTAGTACTCTGTAGTCAATATAAGGCAAGGATGTACGATAAAGGGACAATGTATAAAGCTTGGGTTACATGCAGTGGAGAAAACACCATCCTCACAAGCAGCTTAACTAGTCACACATCACCCCTCTAGGAATGATATTGTGTACACGATATGAAAGTTTAGGCTTAATTTTCAAAATAACTCATGTTTTTCTTTTGAAGCGACTGCTACATTTGTGCCTATAATTTATTTTGGTGATATCGTGCAAATGTATGTCCCTGTGGCCTCATTACATTTGCTGGACCCTGCGCACCATGGTGTGCAGAGGTTTGTTACTAACTCCAAAGCCCTCACTCATCTCTGTATCATCTATATGACAGTGGGCTTGCCTTCCTTAGCTCTTCTGAGATTAATTAATTACTATGTTTTTAATACTAGGCCATACTGAGCTCCCATTCTACTTGTGTAACTATATTGTCCAGCAGTCAAATTACAACAATTGCCGGAGCTCACATGAATGCGTTCTGTTGACTGTACCTAAGACCCGTACAGAGCTAGGGAAAAAGCTTTCCAGTTCTCTGCCCCTTCCGCTTGGAATGAGCTTCAAAAGGTCCTGAAATTACAGGAGCTCGTCTCTTTAAATTTGTTTAAAGCTAGGGTAAACAGTATGATGGAAAATGAAGTGGGGGGGTGTAAATGTTTTGACACCTAGTTGCACCTCTTTTTCCCAAACCTTCTTGCTGCTCAATGTGTCAATTGATGTTTTAAACTGTCATGCTTGTGTTGTATGCTCTAAATGCATCTGAACTTTCTGTGCTGCTGTTTTGGACAGGTCTCTCTTGTAAAAGAGATATCAATGAGACTAACCTGGTAAAAACCTGCTCTTCTTCAACTACAGATCCAAAAGGGCACTGACCCTGGGTGACGGGAGCTGCAAGAATGTGGGGTCAAAGGGCAGAGGGTTCTACTCAACAGTCTTACAAAAGATATGACCTCTATTTGGATGAGGTCTTGTGTACCCTCTGTTCAGAGTATAGTGACTAAATCATATTGTCTTTAGTTCATTTTATCACACTTATGACTCCCAACACTTCCCTCTGGAGGTGTGATGAATCAGAATTGACTGCCTCATGTGGTATCAAGGGACCTTGTTTGTTTGGATGGTAGTGGAACACTTACACTTAAAAAAGAACATCTGCTGATGAATGAGAACAAGAATCTGAACAAGATCCTGGTGGTATCTTTGAACAAGCATGACATACAGAGGACTGTAGCCTACATGTACATGGGGAGACCTCCAAGTGAAACATTCAAAATGCTTCAAACAACACAAAGTCATTACTGATATTTTGGAATGGCACCACAATGCAATGTTTCCCAACCTGGGGAATTATGATTGTTTCCCAAATGGTATAATTAAAATTGCGCCCACAACTCCCAACAAAATAAAGAACGCAAAGTGCAATGCACATAACATCTGGAGAATACATCACAGGAATTAGATGCACCACAAAGGCATGACAGCAGCCCAGTTCCACTCCTGGCTCAGTTTTATGAGCTGTAAAACAACAAGGCCAACTGCCTATGGAAATAAAGGACGAAGCCAAAAATGTAGACGTTGACATAATTGACAAGGTAGAAAGTTATTGAGGAAACAGAAATTACAGTATCTTGTAATGTACAGCACAGTAGTCCTATAATCTAATTAGTTACCATTCATGCTGCAATCAAATGCTGTACTCTCAGACACAGCCTTTGCAAAACTCAACAGGGACCAGACCATCACTGTGGAACTCAAGCTATGAGACGTTACTAGTGATGATGGAGACAATTGTTGGACAAGGCATGCCGCTTCTCACATATTACATCAGTACTACTGGCGCTCAGCTGTTGCTTCTCAAAGTGCTCTGAATTTATGTTTTGATTCTTCACATTCCTTAGGTCTGTGCATGAGCAACCCACAACCCCTATGCATACCTCAACGGGAATATGCTTGCTGTAGTTCCAGCTGGCATTGTTGTATGCTTGCCCACCACACATGCAGGACATTTCCATAATTTCACTGTACAGTGATGAAGCTTGATTTGATCAAATGTTTCTTTTTGCAGATCAATTGAAGTTTATTACATGGCTAAGTTTGGTTTTGAAATAGTTACTACTAGGCTAATTACAGTGTAATTACAGTTAATAACACCAATAAATGTAGCTACTGTATGTAACTACATGGTATCTGTGTGCAATCACATAACATTACGTGAAAAATGTTGGCCAAGATGTCATGTATTTAAGAAAAGCATCATGTTCATGTTTCACCTAGTTCCAACTATGCGTAGCCTATAGAAATGTGTATAGTATGATGCTATTTGCTATATTTTTGTTTGTATCAGTTATTTCATTACTGTCCATATGTTAGTATAGTACACTCCATTTTTCAACTCATTATGGCACTTATTCATGCTTTCTGTTTGAAGCTCAGAGATCAAAGGGATTCTCGTGAAATAAGCAGCGCAGCAACACACCAACTGTAACAGTAACAGTCACATTAAACTGACATATAAAGGAAAACATACATTCATTGACCCAAAACTTTATACATGTACAGTTTATAAATGCGGTCTTACCTGGCGAAAGTTTTCTAATAAGTTATTTTGTTGCAAGCTGTCAGAAGCCCAGGAAAAAAAATCAATGCCGCGGAACTTCCAAGTAGTAACTTTGGACAAAGTGTCAGTTCGATCGGGTCTTCCAAAGCGAGATATAGCAGTTTAGTAATGTGTTCCAGGCTTGTGCGTCCATAAGGTTTCTAAACTGCTAACACAATACATAAATCTCGTCTTGCTGTGCTTTAGAGCCCGTTATAGTCCCACTACTTGTTGAATAATTGGTGACTAAGGATTTCCCCCGTTGGGTACGGAAATGAGCACGTCGGAGAAAGTAGGGACGCTTACCGACTCCTACAGGCGTGACAGGAACATCTATATTTGCACGTCAAATTTTAAGTACCCTATATATATATAACATTGATATATAAATGCCGCCCAGCGCAAAAAAATCCATTGTTATATATATAAATATATAAATAGTGTTCACAGCGACTCGAGGGTATATCCTCAGTGCACTGTTTACTATGTGAAGTCATCAGAGTGCGTTAAGTCTCAATAAGTTTTACTAAACTCTTATGGCCCTTGTTGAAACACTATTTTCTGTGCAGCATGTGAATACCATGGTCTTGTGACACCAGTTCAAAATAGCTTTTCTATCTGGCCTCTGTTCTCTCTGTCTCAATTGTCATTACCTTTTGTTTTCTATGAATTGGTTTTTATTTTTATAAAATAAAATTATATATATAAACTTCAACAGTTCTGTCACCAAGAGTAGCGGATACCTAACATATATATATATATATTTAGTTACTATTTAGTATATATATATGTTAGGTACCCGCTACTCTTGGTGACAGAACTGTTGAAGTTTAATAGTCCTCGTTTCCGACTGTACAGTAAGATTTATGAAAAAGGACTCAGGTCATATCCTCCTAAGGTGTAATTAGTTCTTAAAAAGTGGATTTTGACACCTGGCTTTTGTGTCCTGGGAAATATTTTGGAGTATTTCTCAAACAATGGATTTTTTTTTGCACTGGGCGGCATTTGAGGGTCCAATAAGTCATAGGCATGGCGTTAACTCAATACACATGAGGCCCATTATTGTGCTAATTTGTTAATTGCAGTTCAAGTGAAAATATTTAACGTAAAACCACCAACAGAATATATAAATAACATCTTTATTTCGTTTTTTTCTCACAAACATGCATCCTGTAGACCATGCCATTAGTTCTTTCCCTCTTCATGTGTGTAATACAAGACTAAAGTAATCAGGGAGTATGATGAGGAAACAGAAAGCCAACACACACACACGCACACACACACACACACACACACACACACACACACACACACACACACACACACACACACACACACACACACACACACACATTGTGCAGGTCTACTCCTATCAGGGCATTCATTTCTGACCTGATTTATATAAAAGCCTCCCAAGTGATGATAGGTGATGCTTATGATTAGAGTGCAGTGAAGCACAGTGAAGCACAGTGAAGCACAGTGAAGCACAGTGAAGCACAGTGAAGCACAGTGAAGCACAGTGAAGCATGTGAAGTGTCTTGTAACAAGATCTTTCTTCAGCACAAACTTATTATAGGGATACAGAATTATGATACGTCCAAATGTTGGTTCAAATGTTCATGGGTCAGGATGACATCAACGTCACCACAGTTACTATTTAGTAATCCAACATAATTTTAGGAATAACAATGTTTAGACTTTGATAGAAACAAGGTAGAAGTGGAGGCAAATTGGAGTTGTTGTCCTCACCCGTGCATCGCAAGGATGGCATCTGCATGAAGTTATAGGCCATTTTGACCTGAGCTCACAAAGAATTTGATAGAATTCAGAGTCACCTGTAATCTTTTCTGAACTGAAAGTTTTAGTATAATGGGCACCAACTTTATGTATGGATGACGCTTAAACTTTAAACACTGCTTCTCCTACTAAATACTGCACATATGGTACAGCCTGGTAAAGTGCATTCTAATCTCCTGGGATGTACATCAGATGTTCCTAATCAGGCCTAGGCTCTCTGTAGGTCCTGCTGCCAATAAGGCTCACAGTCCAGGCTTCAGCTACATGGAGGATGATACATTTGGACTCATAACAAAGGAAGCAACACTGATCCATACATCTGTTTCCACTTTCTGATCAATCATCAATTTGTTTTTTCCCCCTGAGCACTTGCTGTACTGTATATGAAGTGTGTTACTGTCTGGCCCTGGGACTGGCTGACAGAGAGAGCTGCTACCAGTGTTGACATGACTAACTGTCACATTATCATGAGGATCTGAATGAATCAGATCAAGCGTCAGAAACAACATTGTGTTTCCGTTATGTTTATAGGTTGCTATTGGCACAACCACCTCCAACAGTGAGTTTAAAAAAATAATCAGCTTGTGTTCGTTTTTTCTGTCAGAATTACCACGAGAAAGTATACTGACAAAGAGGGAAATGTATCAACCTGAGAGCCTGTGGATTCTACTCTGCCATAATAACAGTGTTATTACTGGTGTGTTATTGTATTTAGACACATTTAAAAGGCATAACCATTAGACACATGGTACTGTAGTAAGTCCACTGATGGATGGAATCGTTTGAGTGGAAACCAGTCGCCATTTCTTTAAACAATGTATAATGAACACTACACTTAAAATCTCTTCAGGGAGCCTTTGCCAACTATACAGTAACTCCAGGAGCTAGTTAACATCTTTCACCCAGATACTGAGAATGAGCATAAAGGGAGATACTTAGGTGTAAATGCTGACAGATAAGAATATTGTATGTGCACCATTCTAAAACAAATCAGTAATAATGACTACAGTAAAAAAAAGTATTGTAGTGACAGGATTGTGAATGATGCCTCTGCTACTGGAGATATGAAGTGTTGTGCTGTTAGTGGGGTCATCTGGAAATCCTCAATGCAGAACGGGAGTCTCTCTGTTCCTCAGCTAGTGAGAAAGCTCACCCTCACCCTCCCAGGATTATTTTAGCCACTACATGGACTCATGTTGATGTCGAGGTTATTACAACTCAATATTATCTTTTCTGGATGCATGTTGTCACCCAGAGCTCATGAATCAAAAGCTGCTGTGTCTAACTCACATTCCCAGCCAGAGTATGGTAAGGGATTTCTGTGCCTCAGAATGGAATTCCACATTAGTTTCCAATGCAGGGAGATATGCACATTAGTATGCATTATCATTCTTACTGTAATAGTGTGAACATTTGTAGGTCTACAGTTTATCTGTGGGTTACAGAATTATACATTTATGATTAGTCTAAAACAACTTAAAGACAGTATTGTATTTGCAGTGTTTTAAGTCCAAAATAACCTGGGTATTGTAATAAATGAGTCACCCTTTGTAACCCATTTTCTATTCTGACAGCCTTGATACAGCAATTTGCAGGCCATCAGTGACACAGAGGTGACCATAATAAGATGCAAATTGAGTCCCTCATCCCAGCAGTGGTGATTAATATAGCATGAAAATGGCCCGTGCAGGGCAAGCATGCTGGGTTAATGACTTATTAGCAGGCCTGGGCTGGGTCAGCACCTGGAGGACAGAGAGACCCTTATTACTTGCACACCTTGGACCAGTGGAGCAGGAGTGGAGCACTCCCACCTGCTGGAACTGGGTCCTTGGTTTGGTTAGGGGTAATCTTGCAGAGCCAGACTACGTCCCACTGAATATTGCATATAAAGTCTGGCAAGATTTGGTCAGTGGAGATTGGAACCTCTTATGGAAAGTTCAAATGTGCTGTGTGGAACAGGTATACAGTGCCCTGCTTAAGTAATGGTAACAGTGATGAATTTTTAATCAAACAATTACTATTAGGTTAAAGTAGAGATTCTCAGCTTTAATTTGATAGTATGTTTGTACATATTGAAATGACAACACTACTTATGCATAATCCCCCTATTACAGGCTACCCAGAAGTGATGACTAATTAGTCATCCATAAGTGACACGTGGCTTGACAGTTCGTTAGATGTGTTCCGTCACATAATTTGTGCGATCATAAGAGAGCTCTCAATGTCTATTATTGATTCTAGGCTTTGCATCTGCTATTGATGTCCGTCAACATGAGGACCAAAGAGACATCAATGAATGTCAGGGAAGAAATTATGAGGCTGACATTTTTTTATTAGAAACATTAAACCTACCAAACTTGGAGACTGCAATACAGGCTTGGCAGAGCCTCGGGTCGTAGACTTCAGACAGTTATTATATGCAAACAATTGACGATGAAGTACTAAACATGAGTGCTTAATTTGGACATTTAATAAATCATTTCCATCACCTTTGGGTACCCTGATAAAATGGGGACGATGCATAAACAGTGTTGTAATTTCTGAATGGTGAAACCAATACTGTATGTACACAAATACCATCAAATAAAAGCTGAGAATCTCTACTTTAACCTTGTCATAATTGTTCAACATTTTGGAGTGTAGAGCTGAAGAGGGAGCTATTCTGCCCCCCTACATTGGGAGCCCTTCCCTGAGGAGATAAATGGCTGTGAGCTCTGTGGGATGTTTTGAGAGGTGTCATCAGTATGGAAGTTAGGATGAATTCTGATTGGTCTCCTTGCAAGCAGATCCTAATTTAAATACTTTAGTATTTCTAACAGAGGCTAAGGGACAAATTAATTATATTTTCTTTGTCCTGTTGTGAGGTTCTCGTCATGAGCTATGAGTAACATTGTTTGAATGACCTGTGGTCATCTCTCTATCTCTCTGTCTCTCTCTCTCTCTCTCTGTCTCTCTCTCTCTCTCTCTGTCTCTCTCTATCTCTCTACTCTCTCTCTATCTATTATTCACCATAGAGGGTAGAATGTACATTTTTTCTATTAAGTATTTGCCTTGTAATAATTGTATAAGCATACAGCATTATTAAAGCCTCATTTGATTCATTATATTTGACCATTCTGGCACTAAATCAGCACAACTCAACAATTATTTGCACATAGTGATAATTACCTTACATGGAGTTAGATTATCAATATTAGATATGCTTTGCTATTAACAAAATATAGCCAAATGTATTAAGCAAACCTTCACATGGAAACTGCCATTATTATATATGGTCTATAGAGCCAAAAGAAGAAAACATGCTTCACTGTCCCATTACTCACGCAGGGCACTGTATCTGCCTCATACCATCCACTCCCCTCAAGGTCATGCCTCTGAATTGGTATTCTTCACAGCATGGCAATCTTGGATATTAGTGTGGCGGGGCAGATGGGTGCCTTGCTGTGAGACCAGTAGGGTGGAATCACTTTGAACAGCAGGGGAGGTATGACCATTGTGGGATGTCGATCATCGTGGTGGATTAATGCCGTATGACACATTTTATACTCAATACAGTCCTCAGATGCATTGTGGGTTGTGGCCCTGTGCTCTCGGTATGATAGATCAGAGGAGAAATCCTTGGACTGGAGGTTGAGTTGCCTGTTGCTACTACTTGGTCAACTCATGTGAGCAAATGAAAGTTATCTCATGGCATTGCTGTGTTTGTGTAGGAGTGTGAAGGAAGCTAAGGCCACAGAACACATACAAGGCTGTCATTTAGGCATAACATTTACACAGCTAAATATATACCTACAAATTATCTATCCAGAGACAGCAACCCTCAATCTTAAGGGTGAAAATTAAAGATGATTATGTTTACCTCTGTAACAAATGATGTATTTGCCTTGTAATAATTGTAGAAGTTTACAGTATTATTAAAGCCTAATTTGATTAATTCTAAGGTGACCATTGTTGCACTAATCAACACAAACTCAATAATTCTAATCACATAGCGTTAATTAAATTACTTGGAGTCAGATTAATATTAAGATATGTATTAACAGTACATAGCTACATTTCCTCGCCAACCCTTCATATTGTTATTTGCCATCCTATAAGGCCCTACACAAACATTTTTTTTGTACACCAGAAGCATGCAAAGAATAGCCTAACTGATGTATTGATATATTGTGAGACAGGTTTTGGCATAATACAGTGCATTCGGAAAGTATTCAGATCCCTTCACTTTTTCCACATTTTGTTATGTTACAGCCTTATTCAAAAATTGATTATTTTTTTCCTCATCAATCTACACACAATACCCCATAATGACAAAGTGAAAACAGGTTTAGAAATGTTTGCTAATTTATAAAAAATAATGGTGTTTTTTCTTTTTCAAAATGTTTGGTCGCAGATTTGCATATCATCTGCTGTCAGGATTTTGTTTAGTTTCTGTTAGAAATAAAGACTTAGGCATAACTGACACATACATGTAGCCTAACTCAAGCTCAAAACAAGGTTGGCTAGCCTCGCATAGAAATAAACTATAATTGTATATTTTCAAAGGGTATGAATATCAGCCCCATTCCTCAGCTGTTCACCAAAAATGTGGCGGTGTGCCCGCTTTGTTGTTTGAATTACAGATTACACCTTTAATATCAAATACAGTTTAATTGGTTTAATCAGACCCAATCAGGCGTGGCTCATTCATCTGAAGTCAGTCCTGGTCCAATCAGGTTGTGTTTATTGTTGTAGCCTGCAGGTCCTTCCCCTCTGATTGGCTGTGACTCAGGTGCAAGGTGTCCTCTGAAGCTCTGTCAGACATGGCTGCATACCTTGGATAAACTCAGACATGCACTCAGTCCACACCATCCATCTAGGTTTCTGCTTGTGGAACAAGAGGTTGCAATCAAATCCATTAAAACAAACGATTTGTTTTAATGAAGTAGTACTGTCTGAATTATATGCTGTGTAATGCCACACCACCATCACTTAGGCTACAGTGGATCACTGTGGACCAAAGTAATAACAAGACTCAAGACCCAACAGCTCCTTTCCAACATCTACCAGCTGCTGCCTATAGTGTGTTTGTTCACAAGGGAAAATACTGTGTGACTGTATTGAGCATAAAATAAACTACAGCGCTGTACGCTCAAACTCAGCTTTAATGAGTTATGAGAGGTGAATGACCCTGTACAGGTGTAGACGGATTTGGTGGCACCAGCCATGTGATTTAAATGTATTTAAATGTGGCCGATACAAAGACAGTGATGGTCTGATCTTCCATTGGGAATGGTGATCAATGCCCCCCTCTCTCAGGCCGGAACTCCTATTTACAGTTGAATGAGGTGGACATCCTGAGGATATTGCGCCTCACTTGTCGTTAAAGTCCTTTGCTATTGTAATGTATATAGTATCGTCCAACAGGCCTCTCCCATTCATGTTTTATTGTCTGGAGAATATTTAAGCAGATACCGACCATTCATTCTTTGAGTGTCTTGGGTTAGGCCTATGCACACTGGTCTCCTGTTCTGTCCTTGACACACATAGTGTTAAACATATGGTTAAACTTCCATTTGTTTACTACAGTTGGTTTAGTTTGTATGTTTCTTTGAAACTATTGGTTAATTTGTTAATACTCTATTCTCATTCTTCCTATGTGCATTAATGTGATGTTGTGTGCTAGATAAAGGTTCTGTTAAAACAGCACGTCATAATCATGACCAGGTTATCACATAGAGTTCACCATTAATGTCTAATGTTCACATGCATAGTTGGCAATACGTAGACTTGAGTCATCACATCAGGTATTGGACCATGTGTAAACTCCTCACGATTTTTTCTAATTTAAAAGCATGGTCATAGCATATTGGGTATTCTTAATGAAATCTAATATATATATGTATATATTTCTTTTACATTTAGCAGACACGTTTATCCAGTGTGAAGTACATGTGTCTAAAGTAAGTGAATCATCTCTACATCAGTCATCATAAGCAAAAATCTACACTAGGACTAGGTGCCATTGGCAGTTACAATACTAGAAGAAGGAGGGATTACTTTTTTTTTGTTGTTAATTGTTTATTATGAACAGTAGAGGAACTGTACAGAGGGTAGTGGCGGGTAAATCTAGGATCCGAATTCCAACAATAAATTCGCCATTGTTTTCTCATGTCAAAAGCAGTGATATGAGAACAGGGTAGTGGTGAGCAGGAGAAGAGGCAACCTTCACATGTCACTGCAGGGTGGCATGTCATGTGTATCAGATGGTCACTATTAGAAGTCAGAACAGATATCTTGAAAGACCTGCAAATTGAGTCAGCCCAGCAGGTCAGAGATCCTATAGGACCCTAGGGACATGGAGTCACCACAGCTGGGAACTGGACACCACAGGTGAAAGTGGGCTTCAAAGTAGTTACTGTCAATGACATCACACAGAAAATGAGAATTGTTAGTGAATTTAAAACATTATGTGTTGTCCTGTATATTCAATTATATTCCTTTGGTTTGGAGTAGTTTGGAGATCTCTTTGTGTGGAAGGCATAGGGTTGCTCTTGTGAATGTACTGTACATATGTGAAAATGTTTCCCACTGTGGGAGTGTGTAGGGGTCCAGTGGCTCTGAGCTTATACCCCAGGAGTTAAGCCTTAGCACTAACTGTTGATTGCAGGGTGGAAAGGGCTTAGTTTTTACGACCTAAAAACTCTACAGGGACTTCACCATGTCGGCTCATATAGCTTCTTATATACCTTTGCTTATATTCGATTACGTGGTTAGCTAGCCCCATTTCCCTGTTTTTAACATTTCGCTGTTTGTGAACAATGGCACTCTATGCCCCTAGTTGAAGTTCGCTCAACGGGAAGCCACTTTAAAAACCATTACAGTCATATCCACCCTACAGGCTGGTCACAAATGAACTCTGAGGTAAGTGAAAATTGAGGGCTTTTTGGTGCCCTGGGCTTCGTTGAACATGCTGTTAACATTTCTCAAGACAGTGTTTTTCAGGGTAAGTCAATAAAGTCTTTGGTACAGCATACACCTAAGTATAAGCACACCATCTTTATTAAACATTACAAAAGTATGTTATTTTTTCCAGCCAGTGCTATCTGTCTATCTGTCATTTGTGTGGTTTTTGAAATTATGATTGTTTCTCTGTGCTATCTCATGTGCTAAATATGTGAGACAAATTCCTGTCAAAAACGGCCAATAAAGTATACTAAACTAACCTAAACTGCTTTGTAGTACTGCTGAGAGGCTTGAAAACCAGCCAGGGAGGTCAATGACTTGGAACCAGAGAGTGACACACTGCTGATAAATCCTTAGATGGCAACACAGTAGCTACTGAGATGATTTAGCAAACAAAGATGTGTTGCAGCTGGCTGCTTCTTGGCCCCCTCTGGCCCTGTGTCAATGCCCTGGAATATGAGTAGTGAACACTGAACACTGAACCATTTGTTTCTTGTCATCACTCAGCCAGGGCACCTGCTCTGAACCCCAGTCAGTATGCCAACCCATCTGGAGAGAGAGGGAGGGAGGGAGAGAGAGAGAGAGAGAGAGGGGGGGGAAAGCGAGGGATACATAGAGAGAGAGAGGGGCAGAGAGAGAGAGAGAGAGAGAGAGAGAGAGAGAGAGAGAGAGAGACAAGTGGAAAATCACACAACACACTATAATTGGAGCACAAACAGTTAGTCGAGGGGGGGTCAGTTGAGCAGAAGAAGCTGTCTTGGAACCTGTTAGTCCGGGTCTGGATACTCCGGTACCATTTGCCAGATGGTTTCAGAGAGAACAGGGCATGGCTGGGGTGTAGGCTGTCTCATCATTGTTAGTCATCAGGCCAACCACAGTGGTGTCATCAGCAAACTTGATGATGGAGTTGGAGGTGTGTGTGGCCACACAGTCGTGGGTGAACAGGGAGTACAGCAGGAGACTGAGCACGCAGCCCTGGAGTGCCCCCACGTTAAGACCCAGAGTGGAGGAGGTGATGCTGCCTACACTCACCACCTTGGGTCTGCCCATCAGGAAGTCCAGGATCCAGTTACACAGGAAGGTGATAAGACTCAGGTCCCTGAGCTTGGTGACAAGCTTGGAGGGGATGATAGTGTTGAATGCTGAACTGTAGTCAACGAACAGCATTCTCACATTGGTATCTTTCTTGTCCAGGTGGGATAGGGCAGTGTGCAGGGTTAGAGCAATGGCGTCATCTGTGGATCTGTTGGGGCAGTATGCAAATTGAAGTGGGTCCAGTGTGGCAGGTAGTGTGGAGTTGATATGGGTCTTAACCAGCCTGTCAAAGCACTTTATGATGACAGATGTGAGTGCAACAGGGCTGTAGTCATTAAGGCAGGTTACCATGGTCTTTTTGTGCACTGGAATGATTGTGGTCACCTTAAAACAGGTGGGGATTATAGACTGGTACAGGGAGAGATTGAATATGTCCGTGAAGTAATCTGCCAGGTGGTCAGTGCAAGCTCTGAGGACGCAGCCAGGGATGCTGTCTGGGCCGGCTGCTTTGCGGGTGTTAAAGCACGTCAGCTGCAGTGATTGATAGCACACTGTCCTTGCAAGAGCCGCAGAAAGAGCCTTTGTGGGGGGGCTCCTTGTTGCTTCCCTCAAACCGAGTGGAAGAAATTGTGTTGAGCTCGTCAGGAAGCGAAGCATTAGTGTAAGTGAAGCATCGGAGGGAAGCGAAGCTCAGCAGAAAGCGAAGCTTTTCCTTATTGTGCCCATAGGTGCCCATCGGTGTGCCAGGCCTCCCCTAAATAATAAATAACCATGGACAAATATCCTCTTTGACCTTGCTTGTTATACCTTTACAGTGTGAGATCATTGAAGTGGAGTACCTGGAATTGAGTCATTAGAATGCAGCATGTAGAACAGATTAGAACCTGAATGAGGTGTAATATCTGAGTATGGGCCAGAACATTAGGATTCTCCCTGGAGAATATGCAGGGAAGCTGTGCTGTAAGCCACAATTAAACTTCTGCAGCACATACACACCAGAGGAACAATGGGAGCCTGAGGGCATATCGAGCTCCTTCAGCACACACACACACACATACACACACACACACACACACACACACACACACACACACACACACACACACACACACACACACACACACACACACACACACACACACACACACACACAAATAATCAATAATCCTCTGTTGGCCCACATCGAGTGACAAGGGATTACCCTTGCCCATAGTCCTGGCAGAGGTGAAACCTCCCCTGAGACAGAGGCAGCCTCAGCTCCCTGGCCTGGCCTTAGACCAGGACATGGAGAGGCCAATTTCAGGGCTTATTACAGTACAGTGGACGATGCTCACTCAGCCTCCTTATTTATTGACACTTGTTGGCACATACTGAAACACAGAGAGTAGAGCAAGGCAGAGAAAGGGAAAGGAAGGAAAAGGTTTCTCATGACCTTTGTCCCGTGACAGCCCTATGAATGAGGGGATGGCTTGATGAAGCATTTGGTGGATATGGACTATCTGCAGGGCAGACAGAGCTATAACCTCAGCTGTGGCTACCAGCCTAATTCATAAAACATAGACACCCATTACATCATAATTAACACACAGGTGAAGATGATCGAATAAACTGTCCCCCTTTAGAGTTAATGCCACATGATAATACATTTTCAAAGTCACATCCTGCAGCTTCAAATCTATTCACTATAATGTGGCTTGCAGTGCAACAATGTTTATGTAATTGTGGGAGACGTTTTGATTCCGATCTGGTGTTTTTATCCCCTGCATGTAAACCTGTTATTGGTGAATATAAAAAAGCATTTGCACCCTTTGAAGTTTTATATTGTTTGTTACAAGAAACATTACTTGAGCATCATGCTGTTTGACTGACGTCACATGTTAACGCTATCAAAGACATACAGTAATAAACACGACATAGATCCACATTTTATCAATTACTGCTGTTGAACGCCACTAGAATATTGTAAACACACAGGGTGATTAAAAACAAATAAACACATTTGATGGTTTTACCAAGAGCCGGCCCTCAAATAAACAGACTTCACTCCTTCCTTCTTTGTGTCATTAGCACTGAGTACTTGCACTGTGAAGATTAGCATGTTTAGATGCACTGAATGGCCTCTGAATACGATGTAATTACTCTAATGTGTCCTCAGAGACATACTGTTCGCACATAAGGACCCCAGGAGGGACATGTCACACTGAAGGAGGACAAGGATGAAGAATGTCGTTGTCATATTTGTGACATAGTTTTTCTGAGTTTAGAATTCAGTTTAGAGACAGTGGGATCATGAAATGACATGAGTAACATGGAACAAGACAATCATTCCATAAAATGTTAATAAACAGTTGAGTTATTGAGGTCTAAATCTTCAACACACACACTCTGTACTGCAGAACGGGACTTCTATATGATACTGCTATCTGATTTTGTCAGTTGTGTTTCTCCTGTGGGGAGGAGACGCTTGCTGGTTCTGAGCTACGCCTCTGTAAAAACACTTCTCCAGATCTGACAGAGGCACACAAGGAACCCCATGTAAAATCAGATCTGGCGTTTTCCATAAAAAGCTGGCTTTTTTCCCATAAAATGAGGTGGGTGGGTCACAGAGGGGACTTTTACAGTGTAAAAGCTTGAATATTATAGTTACTATGGGAACTGGGACTCAGTGGTTGCTGCACTGGTGCTGTAATTAGGTCGTAAAGAAAGAGAGAAAAAACGAGAAACTGTGTGCGGGTGGACACTGTGTGTGTGTATGTGAACTTGCATGTGTGTGCGTCCGTGCGCTTGTGTAAGTGTGCATGCATGCCTGTGAATATGTGTGTGTTAGAACAATTAGTCTCTGAACAGGGGGTCAGGTAGACGTTCGAGACTGGCCAGTCGTGAACCTGAGGCTCCCACAGTGGGGTTAATTAGGAGTGAGAGATTGGACCCTTCATTTACTGCCTTTCCTTTGTCATGACGACAGCTCCATTGTTCATATGACAGCTCTGCCTTTTGTATCACAAATGCTTCCAAACAGGGCTATTTGACATTAAGACAAAGTACAGGACCTTAACAACTCAAACTCCTTATAACTAAGGTCATAAAAATGATGCTTTCAAATACAGTAATGCATGGCCAGAATAGTGAATTAATGACCACAGTTAAAGAATAGTAGTTTTTTTCAGGTTTGTTCATATGCTGAAACAAAGGGATTGCACAAATGCAGCTTTATGATTATTGAAGCAAGCTGGTCGTATACTTACCTGGTTATCACCTGCTTAAATAATATGTACTCAACACAGTTTGACTGATTTCGAATGTGTGATAAACTGCAAATAAGACAAATAGAAAAAGTCCTTCTGCTACGCAGCCAACTCACAGTGCCTATGAACACTATCATCATCCAAACTTTAAAAAGCTGATACTGTCTTGAAAAAATAATACTATTTGCTGAGATCACCATATTGTACCACCTCACTGCAGTTGTATAAAGGAAGACAATACAAATCCCCTGAATGTCTTTATACTGCTGGTCTCTCAGGACAGTGACATCATCGTCTCTCCGCAGTTTGTCCGTGGAGTGCCTGATAAGAAGCATCTGAACATGAGCCATCTGGACCACAGGGGTGTGTGTACCTTGGCAGCCAGGGCCCACTAATCACGGACTGTAAACATACAGTAGTGTATATGCAACCAATAATGAGGCTGCTTAGACAACCAAAGGACAATATACTCACTGTGTGTCTCTTTGTTACAGATGGCCTCGTTAGATAGTGGGGCTGTCAGAATTCGCGGTTCACAACCACAGCCCCTGGTAGTTTATAGTATCAGATACTCAAATGGTCCAGGTTTTACTGACTCACAGCGACCAAATAGTGATGGGGAGATGTAGTGTCGTCATGGCAGGTTAGGCTGTCTCTCCCTCTCTGGAACAGCCATTCTGGAATTGATGGACACATAATAGCCTTATAATTGCTGAAATATATAATTGGTGTGTGAGAGGCAACATAATATAAAAAGTATGGATTTTATATCACAGATTGGAGGAGAGGGTATACAATTATGACTTTGATTAGGTTTAATCAAAGAGCATGCAGCTCTTTAGAAATAGAAGAAGGATTCTCTGAGCATTAGTCACAAGGTCAGGGGGAGAGAGGGAATAGAATGCATTGTTTATTACAGAAGACAGGCAGCAAAGTGGTTATGGCTGTATTTGAACTTTTCCTGTATCATCAACCTGGCAGTCTATTCACAGGGATGGATAGAGGGATGGAGGGAAGGAGGGGTGAGAGATGGGATGAGAGGCCCATTTGCCCTGGTTAAACCTGATGCCAGAACAAAGACTGGAGCCACTGTTGCGGAGCATCTGTGGAGCTCCCTGTCACCAGTAAGCTATTCATTGGATTTTGGAACCAAAACAAAGTGAAATAGAGGTCATCCATTTATTCTGTCTCAGTTTTTGCTTTTATTCGGAAGGTGAATGAAATCAGGAGGGGAGGTTTGAGAAAGTTGCTGTTGATCAGAATCGCAATGAATAACCATAAGCCATATCCATATCAGTTACCATAGAAAGAGAGTCAGGTAAATATTTCAAACCATCTTATGAAAAGATGAAGAGCTATGATGAATCAAAATAAGGAAGGAGTGTTCACCCCTGCATACAAAAAGGAAAAATGGGTAATACTTTCAGCCCAGTGTGGAAAACTTTGTTATTGATGTTTTGAAAATGTTATTTGGAAAAGTGTAACCTATTGACTTTGCACATAATTATGTTTTGAAGAAAAATGCCTTTACAATTTTTAGGTTTCATTTGCTATATTATCTCCACATTATATTGGCCATGTGTTCTTTCTATTCTGAATGGAGTTGAATCCATTGTCAACCTGAGTTGAATTCTCAAGTAATAAGAAGGCGGAAATACTCTGAAGAAAAAAAAAAAAGACTGTAATTGAAGTGGAGTTCAAACTAAATCTGCCACAATCCCTCACACAAAGAGAGACGTGAGATAAGAGGCTCTGGACTGAACAAAGGGAAAAGGAACTCAACTTCTTTCTATGAATGAAAAATGTGAACGCTACTGTCAGTCTGACTTTCTGTCGAGTTACTCTGGTAACTGATAGCCTTCCCAACTGACACAGAGCAGCCATCCTTTCCCAAACAGTGACTAATTAAAATATAATACTACACTGAGAATATGGAGATGGATGATGATTGTGAGATTATGAAAGTTAACAGGAACACTGATCAAAGGTTACCATATGTAGCAACGGTGATTTAGAATCACACTCTTGTGATGAGTTAGCCCTGCCTGAGACATGCAAAACTCAAGTGTTTCCCCCTGACCTTGAGGATGTCCTCTTGGCCTAATGGTAGACACTTGGGTCTGCCACATGGTAGGCAGCATTAACTCTGTACAGTTCTTTTGAATGCATAAGGCACCGAAACTACAGTAGTATAAAAGTGCAAAGACACCCCTCAGACTTTTACAAACCTTTAAGTGGCTAAGAAAGGTGTGAGAGTTTTTCCTTTCAGTACTCTTCATGCAGGGCAAAGACAAGAGTTCTGTGATTCTGTTTCATGGAGCACTTACACTTGCTTTAAATTACAGTAATAGCAAAGTGTGGAGGTTTACAGGGCTTAATAAACACCTTGATAATCTGCACAAGCTGTACAGTAGAGATTATAGTGTTGATGGCTTTGAGCACTGTGTATAATGGTGAGTGTACAGTAGAGATTATAGTGTTGATGGCTTTGAGCACTGTGTATAATGGTGAGTGTACAGTAGAGATTATAGTGTTGATGGCTTTGAGCACTGTGTATAATGCCCAAAGCCATAGTTTGAGGCTGCTTTGCTCACAGTGGTCAGTACTGTACATCAACACTGTTATAGGCTGGAAAATTGGCCTGGCTCTTCTCAACATTGTCTTTTCCTTGTTTGAGCGAACTTTCTATATATTTTGGCATGAAAGGTACAACACAGTGTGAGAAGTTGTAACCAAACTCACTGAGAAAATGTAAATATATACAGTATATGTATAATAACATATCATAACATATCATATTTGGAAGTAATAATTACAATGTTCATGCCATGCTAACAGTGCCTAGTTGGCAAGCTCTGAAAACCGTATATCTACACCAGTCTTATCCAGTATACAGTGGTTCTCGAGAGCTTTTGAGTGCCACTCCATGCTACAGCAAGTTCACACATTGTGTTGCCCATATTTGTTATGAGTGTACTCTCTGCACACTAGTCCCCCTATATCAAACACATTAAAAGCATTGAATGTTGACGTTTAAAAAAAAAAATTAAAAAAAAAATATATATATAATATTAAATATATAATTATATAATGTCATTGATTCTTCAAGAATAATACTTATAGATGCCTCATTAGCTTAATTAGCTAACTGTCTTACCCCAAATCTAAAAAATCTAAGCTTGTAATTGTAAACAAACTCTGTATAGCTTCAAAACATGGTTAAAATTATAATTTTGACCTCATGGTCAATCATGGTCAGTCACATAGCTATGAATTTGAGAGTGGTAACATTTCTCCAGCCCCATCCCTCAGCTATTTACCAAAAAAGTGGGGGGAGACCATTTTGTTATTGCTTGAATCCCTGATTGCGCCTTTAATGTTAGTCTTAGGGTTAAGGTTAGGGTAATTCTGTATGGAACATTCAACCTAAGGGAGAGCTCTTGAGCTAGGTGGGTACCCTAAACTTACAGACATATTGTCAAGAAATTATTCAATTGGACATACAGGGGCAAAAGTTTATTTTGCAAAAGTTTGTTAGCCTGAAACGTATACAAATGTTTGACATATACTCATAATTGAATCTTCAAGAACTTGTCCCATCACCACCCACAATATGGGTTTTACTCCAATGCAACCAACAGGAATGTAAACAATCACTGTTTAGCTTCAACATATGTTTAAAACTGCCATATTGATGTCACAAATGGTCAGTCCTTGCAGAGTTCTGTCTATGTATTTTATAGTGATAACAGTATATCCAACCCCATCACCCCCAAACGTGTGTGTGTGTGTGTGTGTGTGTGTGTGTGTGTGTGTGTCTGTGTGTGTCTGTGTGTGTCTGTGTGTCTGTGTGTGTGCTTACTTTTGCTCTACTTTTACCGTCTCATTCTTTTACAGGCAGTGATGCTCCATTGTTACTCCTCAGGTCTCTGCATTGCAACAAAGAAAACAAGCCTTTTTCTCTGACACCACTGGGACAATGTTGAAAAAACGTGTGTGAATGCAGATGCAGCATTTACAAAATTACACTGATTGGCCCAATTTTGTCGAAACTTGAGTGAATGATGCGTCTTGCGAAAGAGATTCCGTATTAGGAGTTTTGAGATGACACCGATTCATCTTGTGATGTTGTGGTTAAAGTGACACTTCATAATGGGCTGCAAAGAGGAGAAGTACAACGCCAATTACTGTCAAATCCTTGAAAATGAATCAAATAAGCACTACAAGCTCCGGTAACTTTTCAGCCTACCTCAAATCCACGGACTGCCTACTAATGTACTGTACTGTACACTTGTTTGTTGTTCACCATGCTGCAATTTCCTCTACAGATTTCTGCCGGTTCACCCTCCATCCCCAGCCATCTCTGCCTGTGCCTATTGTACCTCTGTCACAGTGAATTCATTGACAACAACCATAATGTTACTCATCAGTATAGGCCAACAAGATGTACAGTATATCAGGATACATTTACTTAACTTGAATCAGGGTCTCTGTGACAAATGGAACCAAATGACTCAGTCAAAAGAATTCCCTCTCTATTCCCCTTACATCTACTGTACATATAGAGAGCTGCATGTGCTGGGTGTCAACATATGGTTCAACATCAGGGCGGCACAAACACAGGCAGACATGCTGTTAATTAGTGCTTCTGTACAGGACGGGGAGGGGTTGTGGGCTAATTTGATGTTCGTCAAGTATTTACACACTCATTAAAAGCTTGCAGTGGACTGACTCAACATCCCAAGCAGTCAGCCAAAATCACTGCTGCATCTACTGTTGAGTAACATGTGAGCTGAGGTCTGGGGTATCCTGAGGTCTGGGGTATCCTGAGGTCTGGGGTATCCTTTATTTATACAATAACTTATGGCTGCCTGCTTTATATGAACAGGAACAGTGACATGGCCAATTTGGCAAGTTTATCCAAGGTCTCTCGTTTGCACCAAACAACTAATTGACAAGAAAGGACTCTGTTTCTAAGTTCAATTAATAATGTATTGGTTAGAAAGGTACATACTATATTTGAACTATTTTTGTGGTTTGCACCCTTTTGTACTTGAAACGTAAACGGCTTGCTGGAAATTCGAGAAAAATGTTTTTGTTTAATTTTAAGCAAACCCACTCTGCTTGAGGTGAAGATAAACATGCTATTATAGAATAATAAAACAAGTGACAATCACAACCACTTTACATCACACAGACCTAGCGCTAATTAGTGTTCCTAAAAAGAAAAGAGGAAAAGCTCCCCAAACGAAGAGGTCATTCCCCAGTTTAATTAGAACAAGTGCAGGAACATTGTTCGGGCCTCAGGACATGAAGCAGATGTCAGCTGGATTCAAATCAAGGCACATAATAGATGGGCCTGTTCTCTGGAGCACTCTATGACTCACTGGTAGTTTACCTGTGTCAGATAATCATAAGAAGCTAATGTGCAGAGCAGTAATGCTTATGGCCACTTAGCCTCCTCTTTGCCTTGTACAGTATAGATTCACCACTATGCACACAATCACTGCCTGTGTTTCCCCATTAGATACCATCTTCTATCATCTTGTTCTCTGTTGTTCGTAAAAGGTTATAATTGGAAATATCTGTGTACTGTATAAGCACTGAGTGCAGTAATATATTAAAAAGCTAAATGATACAGATTGAAATGCCAATACAGCGGGCAAGCGGCCAGTGCTGACACATAGAGCCTTTTCTCTCTTGTATTAACACCTGTCTGCAGGCTAGGAGGGTTTAATGGGCTTTTGGTCTTTTCCATTTGCCTATTAACTTCTCTCCATTCTGCATTCCGTTTCAATCTCAGAAGCAGTAAATTCACAATGCTATAGGTTGACACACTGTTCTACTTTAAAACGTGAGCTAGAGGGTAGAAAAAAAGGGGAGAAAAGGAGAAATTGTTTTAATGTTTTATGCTGTACATTTATTATATCTTCAAATACAAATACAGTATATATATTCTTTTTTTTTAAATAAAAAAAAACATGAGCTTGAGGAGACTACATGTTGCAATGGTAGACAAAAAAAAACATTCATTTCTGAACAATCTCTCTCATTCTTAAGTGAATTGGACAGTGTATTACACTTTACTGCATACAGGGCCAAAAATATACAATGACATACAGGATAAAGATTAAAATTATAGCTTGCTATCAATTTCAGCAGGGATGCTGAATAACCATGACAACATGCACTCATAGACAATCAAAACCAATACAATCTTGATGAGTCCCATGAATTACCTGTATATTACCTGTATGTCTATTACTGTAGAGGATTAGATCTTACAGCAGTGAAATACAACACAAAGACACATTCTCTCATGCTTGGGTTATAAATGTGGAACCGATCAGGCTGCCAAACATGCCAATTCCACATGACAGAGCCATTCATGAAGTAAAGTCTGGGGACAGCATATGTAACCACTTCAGCAGGTGAGGAGAAAAAAATGCATTTGACTCATCTAAGTCTTTAAACTTCAATTAAGGGGACTAATTGTGTAATCCTGGAGGAGTAGGATTAATGAAGTCACTGGTTGTGACAGAGACACGCTTGCAAGCTCTCTGGGAGGCAGAACCAAGGAGAGGAACATACACACACACACACACACACACACACACACACACATACACACACACACACACACACACCACCCTCCGTCTCTAGTCACTCTGTGTGCCCAGTGCCATGTGGACACACACATACACACAGTGTCTCCACTCTGAGAAAGAACAGGTTCATAGCATTGTCCCTTGCTGCTGCTACAAACATCTCTTTTTACCTCTTATTAATGTCGCCCATGTAAAAGATACACAATCCATTCTCTGCTCCTCACCCTGTAGATTAGTTCTGTATGAGTGGGTCAGTCAAATGACATGAAGAAAGGTTATATAATATCAGGTAGACCTCTGCAGCCTAGCTTACAGATTTGCCATGTTGGGGCTTAGAGTAAATGCTATACTTCTGGTGCGTTCAAGACAACTGGGAAGTCGTATATTCCGAGTAGGAAATCTCATACCTCTGACTTCAGTGCGTTCAAGCTGTCAACTCGGAAAAACATGGACACCCGAAGGAAAGTTCTATTTGTTTGGTTTCTTGCAGAGCATCAAAAACACCTACAGCTTCTTGCTTAAGTGTTTGAAGAAGAGAGAAAAATGTAGAAAGAGGAAATATATTTTTAGATAATCTACCTATTGCCCATGTGTTATTTTGAGTATTTCTTCTATTGTTCTCTCATCGATTGCAGCCACACGCTGGTCTGCTGCTTTTTACTGTGGAATTGTATTTAGAAGCTAGTTGGTCATATTTTTTGTGGATGTGATGTCACTGATCTTCAGGTTAGAGAAGTTGGAGCTCTAGGATGATGCCCAATAATAGAATTCTTTATATTTCTATGGAGTCAACTATATGTCAAGTACTTTGCTTGCTTAGAGGATGCAGGCAAGAGGGCTAAAGCAGGAACAAGATTTACAGAGAGTTCATTAGCCCATGCCCCATCAGGGGTTTGTTGTATCGTGTTTAGTGACATGGGCATCTCATGACCTTTGAACCATGCAAGCTGTGCAACCTTGCTGGTTGTAGGTCGTTCTGTATGTGATCTTTACTGAACCGCCTGATGCCATGTTGACCAGAGCCTGTACACACAGGCTGTTACCTTGGGCAAAACAACAGTGCAGTGGAAGAACATTAGCGCTGAGTGTTTATGCTTACTACAAGCTTTTACAAGCTTTTATCATCATGTTTGCATTATGATTTTTCCACATAAATGCTTTTTCATTGCTTTATTCATTGCATGCTCTGTCTTAGCAGACTTCCTTTTATGTCTGGCTGCGAAGTTGCCTATTTCATAACAGTGAACAGAAGCGTCATGTTAAGTCATATGGGATGTGTCCAACCACAGTCTTTAATATGATAGCCTTAATATGAATATATTTAGCTGACACTTTTATCCAAAGCGACTTACATTGCAGTGAGTGGATACTGTACATTTTTCAGTATATATGGTCCCAGCGGGAATCTAATCCACAACCTAAGCGTTGTTAGCGCCATGCTCTACCAACGGACCACAGAGGACCACAGAGGACCACAGAGGACCACAGAGGACCACAGAGGACCACAGAGGACCACAGAGGACCACAGAGGACCACAGAGGACCACAACACCATGTTGAATAGACGAGCTGCTGCATGACATAACAAAGAACATTTGGCCTTATTTGGCTTTGAAAGGGACCGTTCGGCCTGCTGGAGTCCTCATTACTCTCACTGGAAGCTCTGCAGCAGTGACTGATGAGAACGCCTGTCTTCTTACACGCATCCATGACACACAAAGAAGCTGCATTGAGGATTATGTCTTAGCAGGCATCTCACTGTTGGCCAGGTGCCCGATAACCTGCGCTGAATAAATACCCCGCTGAGAGGGTTAGGGTTAGGGTTAGGGTTAGGGTTAGGGTTCAAAGGCGCCATGTTGGCATTTGAAGTTCCATTACAGTTGCATTCTAATTAGAATGGGAATTAGAACATATTGTCATGGAACCTTTGGCACCCTACTGAGAGCATAGAAACAGAATGAGTAGAACGGACATGCCCATTCAAATCAACATTGCATGGTGGGTGTACTTTTGGTGTACCATTTAGACATTTTAGTTTACAGCTTTATTATGTACAAACTTAACTCAACTGACATTAGAATGTTCAATCAAATGAAGCTTAATTGCTATGGTGTCGCCTCTGAATTTGTAGCTTCTCTCTGTATTATACTCATGCAATAATGAAGCAATAATGCCCAAGAGGCCATGATTTATTGCCAATATTGTCACGGGTAGGGGGAGTTGTTAGTGACAATATAATAATTATATAACCTCAAGCGCATTTTGTACAACGGTTTTTAATACAACAGCTACACAACAAATCCAAAAACTGTGACAAGAAAACAATTCTTTAAGTATTTATTTTGTGATAGATTGTGATGGCTTCTGCCTTGCACAGTTCCCAAAACTACAAACGTTGCCAAGGGAACGTGATACGCAAATCTACTGTGTGTAGGAATATCATAACAGGTGATTTAACCGTTCACAGGTGATCAACCCGTTGTATAACAATAATTACCATGGCAATGATGTAATACAATTCCATGTCGGACATCTTTTGGTGTACTAGCCAAATTACCATGTCCGTTCTATTCATTCTATTTCTATGGCTTAGAGGACATGTGTATCATAATGATAAGACTGTACTGTACCTGTCTGGATAATGTATATGGTCAGGCCCAGGTGAACTGCTAGACAATGAGGACCAGATGGCCCTGTGTTTTAGTACTGTACTCTTTTACACAACAAATACAATTTGTGTTTTGGAATTGTGACAGGAAATTGTCATAGAGGGATGGCCTAGCAAGCATACATGACGATACTTAAAGGCCTGTAGAGCTGTATGCATCTCATAATGTAAATTGAGGACACCATTGTAATGGGGTACTACAGTGTCTACTACTATACTACACTGTTGTTAAACACTGGCATTGGATGAGAAAAGAGGAGCACAGATGAAGTTAATCATAGACACTAAAGACTTGTGGGATCAAAGACGATGCCACTTGTCTTTAAATGTTTAACAGAAGGCACATAAAGAGGGGGAGCTCCTTTATGGAGAAACTGTATTCTCCCTGTGCGTCCGTGGGCTTGGCTGGGCTGGGAGATGGGGGGCGACCTCGTCTCACACCTCTGGACTGTTAAACCACCCATCGCTCAGGGACACCACCCTGCAGGGCTGGAACAGCTTCTGCTGGGGGCCGGCAGGTTAGACTGGCTGTGATGACAGACCTGCAGCTCCATAGAACTGATCTTCAACCTGTTCTCGCGGTGGAATTCTAAGTTAAAATACTTTGAAATAAAATGTCAAAGACTAGAGCTGATGGTTTATTCAGAGACTTTTATTACAAGTAACAAAAGCTGAGGTGGTTGCAAATCATTTACACTTCCTGGCCACCAATATCATTCACCCAGTTCCTACACCACCCCCCCCCATTCTCCCGCCACACCTCGTTGGAGGACAGCCCGCCTATACAGTCGACAAGATACTGGTCTGTCGGCGGGTGGGTAGGGGTCTCCAGTTCTTAGTCGACTGGTTATGGGCCGGAGGAATGGACCTGGGTGCCCCGGCGGAATATCCTGGACCCGGGGCTCATCACTGAATTCCGTCGTCTCCATCCTGAGGCGCCGAGGTGAAATGGCAGGAGCTGTTGGTCGGGTGGGGACTGTTACGGGTGGGGACTGTTACGGGTGGGGTCGCTATTCCCAGTGAGAGCCCTAGGTGTCCCCCTCCGGCCGCTCACTGTGCCGCCTCACCCTCTCACCCTCTCACCCTCTCACTCACTCACTCACTCACTCACTCACTCACCCTCTCACCCTCTCACCCTCTCACTCACTCACTCACTCACTCACTCTATCATTATGGACTTATTATTTGTTTGATGGTCACCTATGCCTTTTTATGCCCTCACTCTTCACAGTGTGTGCACCGTTTGTACATTCATCTAAGAGAAGTAAGCCCTTGATATTTGGAGCTCAAGTAATGAGACGTTGTTCTCTTTTCTTTATTTTTCGAGTTAAGTCAGCTGCCTTTAGTTACCTACTATTTCTATTTTGGAGACGTTGCTTTCTCCCATTTGATTTCCATGTGAAGTTTGTATGTGTTTTGTATCCTGTGTTAACCAGTACCTATCTTCAAGTAAAGAAACTTTTATTTTTGAATCTCTGCCTTTTATCTGCCTCATTATATGCACTGCACCTGGGTCCACTCATCCAACACAATACCTTACACGTATTAACACCTGTCTGCAGGCTAGGAGGGTTTAATGGGCTTTTGGTCTTTTCCATTTGCCTATTAACTTCTCTCCATTCTGCATTCCGTTTCAATCTCAGAAGCAGTAAATTCACAATGCTATAGGTTGACACACTGTTCTACTTTAGAACGTGAGCTAGAGGGGAGAAAAAAAGGGGAGAAAAGGAGAATATGTTGAAATGTTTTATATTGTATATTTATTATATCTTTAAATAAAAATATGTATATTATTTTTTTTAAATAAAAAAAAAAACATGAGCTTGAGGAGACAACATGTTGCAATGGAAGACAAAAAAACATTTGTTTCTGAACAACGAATAGGGAGAATCCCATCTCTTTCATTCTTAAGTGAATTGGACACTGTATTCAACTTTATTGCCTACAGGGCCAAGTTGATCCAAGACCAAAGTACTACTGTGAGACATCAAGTACAGTGAGCTCTAGCCAGCAATTTACCAGCAGATTAATTACTCTCAGTGACAAAAAAATTTACTGTGATATTCAGGATAAAGATTAAAATTATAGCTTGCTATCAATTTCAGCAGGGATGCTGAATAACCATGACAACATGCACTCGTAGACAATCAAAACCAATACAATCTTGACGAGTCCCATAAATTACCTGTATGCTTTGGCAACCATCTGTCTATTACTGTAGAGGATTAGATCTTACAGCAGTGAAATACAACACAGAGACACGTTCTCTCATGCTTGGGTTATAAATGTGGAACCGATCAGGCTGCCAAACATGCCAATTCCACATGACAGAGCCATTCATGAAGTAAAGTCTGGGGACAGCATATGTAACCGCTTCAGCAGGTACCGAGAGAGGGAGAAAAAAATGCATTTGACTCATCTAAGTCTTTAAACTTCAATTAAGGGGACTAATTATGTAATCCTTGAGGAGTAGGATTAATGAAGTCACTCAGCACCCATCTGGTTGTGACAGAGACACGCTTGCAAGCTCTCTAGGAGGCAGAACCAAGGAGAGGACACACACACACACACACACACACACACACACACACACACACACACACACACACACACACACACACACACCACCCTACGTCTCTAGTCACTCTGTGTGCTCAGTGCCATGTGGAACCCATCAGCAAACACTCCAAACACACATATACACACAGTGTCTCCACTCTGAGAAAGAACAGTTTCATAGCATTGTCCCTTGCTGTTGCTACATCTCTTTTTACCTCTTCTCCAAAAAAACACAGTCTGACTGACTATCTAAGTGATTTCATATTCACAGTGTGGGTTTGAAAAAAAAAGAAAAAAGGTGCAGGACTGGTCTGTAAATGGATCCATGTGTGAACTCAAGGGTTCTGATACCCAATAACAGTGATGTTAGACAGCTATCTGAATTGCACTCGACCCTGGCTGCACACTGGGGTATATAGACATGAAGTCATATGGGAATGACTTCTCTGTAAGGTTAGCACTTAAGACTTAATAATGTCCCTCATGTAAAAGATACACAATCCATTCTCTGCTCCTCGCCCTGTAGATTAGTTCTGTATTAGTGGGTCAGTCAAATGACATGAAGAAAGGTTATATAATATCAGGTAGACCTCTGCAGCCTAACTTACAGATTTGCCATGTTGGGGCTTAGAGTAAATGCTATACTTCTGGTGCGTTCAAGACAACTGGGAAGTTGTATATTCCGAGTAGGAAATCTCAGACCTCTATATAATATGTGCCATTTAGCTGATGCTTTCATCCAAAGCGACTTACATTGCAGTGAGTGCATAGATTTCAGTATACATGCTCCCAGTGGGAATCGAACCCACAACTTAAGCATTGTTAGCTCCACGATCTACCAACTAAGCCACAGAGGACCTCTGAGTTCAGTGCATTCAAGCTGTCAACTCAGGAAAACATGGACACCTGAAGGAAAGTTCTATTTGTTTGGTTTCTTGCAGAGCTTCAAAAACACCTACAGTATGCTTCTTGCTTAAGTGTTTGAAGAAGTGGATGACAAGTTGTTGTTTTTTGAGTTGGATGACAAGTTTTTTCCCAGTCGTAGCTCATGTTTTCCCAGTTGTTTTGAACGCACCATAAACCAAGGATTGCCATTTTGCTTTTGAATTGGTTTCGGTGTAAGTAGTATCTCCTTATTTACTTAAGGTTTGGAAATTAATATTTGTTGAATGTGCCAACCATAGATTAAGTATTTGGTTTTGATAAGCAGCGTTTGAAAAACATTAGATTATAATCTGATAAAATCTTGGTGTATTTGAGAACATTACCCCTGTAACAGCAATAATTCAGAAAATGTAATATGGTAAACTAAGATACTAGGTACTACTAACTTGGTACTACTAGGTGCAATTTGACTGCACCTATATTCATGAAGGGACACAGCAGGTGTGCCCTAACCTCGGCTTGCAGAATGTCTCCAACAAACTCACCTCCACCTCTGCATTGTGGCTGGACGGCAGAGAGCTGGAGCCCAATGAAACAGGCAGTGTGGACCACCATGCAGACTAAAGAAATATAATTGATAGATTTCCAAATCAACGTTGATGGCTGCACAGGCATAGAAATAGAATCAGTTATTAACAATAATAGAATTCATTATATTTCTATGGAGTCAACTATATGTCAAGTACTTTGCTTGCTTAGAGGATGCGGGCAAGAGGGCTAAAGCAGGAACAAGATTTACAGAGAGTTCATTAGCCCATGCCCCATCAGGGGTTTGTTGTATCGTGTTTAGTGACCTGGGCATCTCATGACCTTTGAACCATGCAAGCTGTGCAACCTTGCTGGTGTTCACGGAGCGGTGTAGGTCGCTCTGTATGTGATCTTTACTGAACCGCCTGATGCCATGTTGACCAGAGCCTGTACACACAGGCTGTTACCTTGGGCAAAACAACAGTGCAGTGGAAGAACATTAGCGCTGAGTGTTTATGCTTACTACAAGCTTTTACAAGCTTTTATCATCATGTTTGCATTATGATTTTTCCACATAAATGCTTTTTCATTGCTTTATTCATTGCATGTTCTGTCTTAGCAGACTTCCTTTTATGTCTGGCTGCGAAGTTGCCTATTTCATAACAGTGAACAGAAGCGTCATGTTAAGTCATATGGGATGTGTCCAACCACAGTCTTTTATATGATGTTGAATAGAAGAGCTGCTGCATGACATGACAAAGAACATTAGGCCTTATTTGGTTGCTTGAAAGGGACCGTTCGGCCTGCTGGAGTCCTCTCTGAGTCCCTCTGTAAGCTCCGTAGCAGTGACTGATCAGAACGCCTCTCTTCTTACATGCACCCATTATTTCTATGGCTTAGAGGACATGTGCATCATAACGATACGACTGTACTCTACCTGTCTGGATAATGTATATGGTCAGGCCCAGGTGAACTGCTAGACAATGAGGACCAGATGGCCCTGTGTTTTAGTACTGTCCTCTTTTACACAACAAATACAATTTGTGTTTTGGAATTGTGATAGGAAATTGGCATAGAGAGATGGCCTAGCAAGCATACATGACGATACTTAAAGGCCTGTCAAGCTGTATGCATCTCATAATGTAAATTGAGGACACCATTGTAATGGTGTACTACAGTGTCTACTACTATACTACACTGTTGTTAAACACTCTGGCATTGGATGAGAAAAGAGGAGCACAGATGAAGTTAATCATAGACACTAAAGACTTGTGGGATCAAAGACGATGCCACTTGTCTTTAAATGTTTAACAGAAGGCACATAAAGAGGGGGAGCTCCTTTATGGAGAAACTGTATTCTCCCTGTGCGTCCGTGGGCTTGGCTGGGCTGGGAGATGGGGGGCGACCTCGTCTCACACCTCTGGACTGTTAAACCAGCCATTGGTCAGGGACACCACCCTGCAAGGCTGTAACTTCTGGGGGGCCGGCAGGTTAGACTGGCTGTGACGACAGACCTGCAGCTCCATAGAACTGATCTTCAACCTGTTCTACAGTGCCCTGCATAAGTAATGGGACAGTGAAGCATTTTCTCTTCGTTTGGCTCTACACTCCAAAAGTTTTAAATCAAAAACACCTGTCAAGCCAATTGTCCCATTACTTTTGTGTACCCTAAAATAGGGGGACTTTGCATAAAAAGTGTTGTAATTTCTGAATGGGGAAAACAATATGTGCACAAATACCACCAAATAAAAGCTGATAATCTCTACTTTAACATAGTACTTTAAAATCCAAACTTTTGTAGAGCCAAAAGAAGAAAAAATGCTTTATTGTCCCATTACTTATGCAGGGCACTGTATTTCACTGGCTCTCCATCCATCCCTCTCTTTCAGATCACTACGTTCTCTTTATTTCTCTCTCTCATCTGTCTTTGTCTCTGTCTCTCTTTCCCTCTCTCACTCCCCTCTACCTTTGCCCCCCTCTTTCTCTATTCTACTCTCTGCTGCAATTACCAGTCTCCACCAAACAGTACATTACTAGCCCCTTGCTCCAGATCAACCATGGGAAACAGCCTGGTGTCTGTCAAACACCATACTGTCAAACTATCGCAGCTTTTAATTTCCTGGGAGATGAATGTTGATCACTGGTCTGTGCTGCTAGTGACCAGGCACAGGAAATCAACTTTTCTCTTCCTGTCACCTGCTATTGTCAGAGGGAACGTGTAAAAGGTGCTATTGGCAGGCTGTGGCTGACCTAGCTGAGGTGGGAGAGAAGTTAAATCCTGTCAATTCCTGCCAGCCTGCCTTACATCACAGGGGTAATACCACTGGCTTTGGGGCAGCCTCTCTGCTTATCAACTTAAGTGGTTTTCAAATCCCTACCAGTGGTCTACTCCTACAACAGAGGCAGCCGAGACTCTGCTGAGCATCAATGTTACAGAGATTTTCACAGTTGAAATCTAACTTTAAGATGCCAATGTTTTCTCATCGTAATATACTTTATATCCAAACAGCAACGTTAAACAGTAGAACTAATCTGTTCTCAAACCTGCCCAATAATATTTACGACATAAATACTACACAAACACAGACAACTGTTATTCAATGACAAGGTAGTGCTGACTTCACATATACTATATCATAACTCAACTTTAGCTATACAAGAATGTGTCCTGGATTGTCATAATGTATTAAAATAAATACAATATTCAGAAAGCTATTGGTGTCTCGGCGACAATGTTAATCTGTATGTTTCTCCAAGCATATTTCAGATCAATACAAAAAAAGTGAATAACAGTGCATGGACATTGGGACCAATAGGAGGTAGAAAAGACATGGGCTTATTGACCTCAATGAAAGCCCCAATCCTTTCCCCACCGCTAAGCAGTAACATAGCTACAGGTACTGTAGGCCTGGGTGGGTCTGGGCACACCCACTTGAAACCCAGGCCCACCCAATCACCTCTCTCTATTTTTCAACTTCACTAATTATATTAATATGAAATGACAGAGTTCATGTGTGACAACTGACCACTGAAACTGGACCTTGTTGACTGTGTTACCTATCAAAGCAACATTAGTAAATATAGTGGGAGAGTTCTTGTAATCAATGTTATGCCTCTTGTCTTGCGCACGTCAGTCACCACATGGTTATATTATTTTCATCTGTGAAAAAAAGGTTACAAATGTACCATTCGCTGAAGACCTCTATTCAATCACGCCGGTGACGCTTGCAAGGAGATCGCCTATCAAGCTCAGTGTGAGAGGGGCAATGAGGTGTTAGGGTGTGTTAGGGTTTAACCTAAACCTTTGTGTCGCCAGAAGAAAACTGAGTGCATGTAGGGTGGGCTGATAGCGCACGCAAGTCACTGACAAGATAAGAGGTGAGGTGAAGATCGCACCACACCTCAAATAGCCTCCGTTTTAGGTCGTAAAGACTTCTGGTGGATCGCACCCTAGCACTCTAAATTGTGGCAACCACGTTCGGAAGGAGGGCTATGGCGGCTTCGACACACTTTGTGAATGTCCTTGAGGGCAGGGACAGATCGAATGGCAGAGTAAAGTATTCGTAAGACACTCCCAAGTGGGTGAATCTCAGAAACCTCCTGTGGGTCTGACAAACCTCAATGTGGAAGGTCTGTGGCTAGCTTCCATGCTTGCAATTCTTTGGAATTGTACTGTATGAATCCCTGCTAGCTTGACAATAATCCCTCAGGTTATTTGGATGGGTGAGAGGTGGGGTGACCCGTCCCAAGAACCAGCTGTGATTGAACAGGGGTCTTCAGTGAAAGATATACAAGAGTGCGTGTCCCATAGAGAGTCAAACCCAGTCGACGAAAAGGAACCATGATGGCAAAACAAAGCTCTCTCTTCAAATTATTTAACAAATCATATACATAAGTCGATTTCTCCATTACCTATATAAAGAACCTCCTGGTTCTGGAACCTCCTTCTTTCGGTGCCAGGTAATGGTATGTCTATTTCTACATTGATATGTTTCACAATGCTTTCAATAAAAGATTAGCAATTTCTAGTTGTGTTGCTTGCTTGATGAATGCTTGCTACTGTACATGTTATAGAGCCTATCCACAATCAAAAATGTGTGCTACCGAATGAAAATCCAATGCCCTCATGTTGAGTATGTTCTACCGCTGGCTCTGTGATTGCGCAATACAGATGTTGTGTAGCCTATGCATTCTGGACGGGTACAGTAGTCTATGTCATCATGCACAATTTATATTTGCATGTTGAAGCATCCATTGGGTATGCTTCAGTTCTGGCCCACGCAATTTTCCACAGGCCCACCCAGGAATTAATTCCTGGCAATGCTACTGCAGCCAAGGAAAACAGCACATTTCTGCATGTCAAATGTGTTGTAGGAGTCTTGAACGGCAGCATGGCTGCTAGCCCAGCACATGTACTGACACTGTATGCCACAGGCCATGGCTCCAGTTTGCTCTGTGGAACTTAACTTTCTGCAAGCTTCCTCTCCTCTCAATCCAGGCCTCCAGGCCTCCCAGCCTCCATTCACTCACCACCACATCAATATAGCCTGACACAGTCCCAAGCCTCTCTGGATCATCATCCATGCCTCCTCAGCGTGTGTGGAAAAGAATGGGCCTTCTGGTGCAGTTAACTGGGAACCTCTCCTGAGCTCCAGGAGTTCCCACAGCACACAGTACTGGGGTCAGTTTCCCTAAAGCTTCTTATTGTAGCTATCTGCATTTGCATCTGTGGATTTGTTTTCATTCGTTTACAGAATTTTGGCACAAACATTCCGCATCTCAGTTGGCTATCGCCATTCAATTATAACATCTTTGCTGAACTTGTCATTGTGTCCGTTGTCATGGTTTCCTGACTGGGACACATCAGTCTGAGAAGGTGCAGTTAGTTCTAAAATTCTCTGTGGAATTCCCTTCTTTTATTTTGATATGTGCTGTTACCTATGAAAAGTTCACTGTGGACTCATTTTATTGTACTGAATAAAGCTTTGCAAAGTAAAACATTTGTTAGTGATCATCATTTCAACCGACAAGTTAGCCACTTTTCTAGCAATGCTTTAGAGCTAGCAATGGGAACTTACAATAATCTTTGTTAAAATGCTAGCTAGATTAATAACACTCTGATCAACTATTTTGAGCAGGGATGTGAGAGTAGATCATGTCTGAGATATTGCTCAATACATCGTGTTAAATGTGTAAATGGTTAGAGTTTTAGGATCGTCCCAAGGACCCCACCTGGCATCTACCAGTTACCTAGCTGTCATTCTACTTTTGTGTTTCACAAACGATGACAACGACCAAAATTGATGTCGGGCAACAGTGGAATGTTCATGATGTCTTGATGTGACTGTCGCCCTCTGAGTATAATCCGTAGTACAAATCTATGGTATAAACCAGGGCTATTCAATTGGCGGCCCATGGGCCAGATCCCACCTCACCTAGCAATTTAGACCGGCCCTTAGATCAATTTTGAACATTACCAAACATCTGCAAAAAAATCCCAGCAGAAATCCAATATTTGGTCAAATGAGCCTGAATCTCATTTCCTCCAATAGGAGAAGAAGCTTTTCTCTGTTGTCCCACCTATTCAGTACTGACAATCAATATCACCAAGATACAAGTTTATAGTCAATCAATGTTCGCACGTGTCTTCAGCGTTGAATTTTGCAATGCCGCTGGAGTAATTGATGTTGGGCCTGCCATACCGCCTCAGCCACTTAGCAAATTTGTTTGTTAAAAATTGACTGCTTTTCAAAATATATATTTTTTCATCCGGTTTGCACCCTGACAAAATGCTCCATTTCCCTACATTGAGCGACTATATCCAGTCATCATCAGCCCAGATCACTACAGTTTTGGGGTAAATTGAGGGTTAACTTTGAAACAAAATTGGATGACTTTGATCTCCTGGCAGAGGCAAAGCAATTTGTCAAGGACCCATTCTCTACTGATGCAGGGGCAGACTTCTCAGCGAAAGCCAAACAGGTGCTGACATCACTCAACGAGGGCCCGCTTCAACTGGAGCTTATTGACATTCAAACATCAGCTGACCTGAACGCTATTAAATGAACGCTATTAAATGAACGCTATTAAAAGAAACACATGACAAATAAACACCTTCATCATTGCCTGAGAATTGCCCTGACTTCATATGAACCGAACTTTTCTGCTCTTGCCCAATCGAAGGAGTGCCATTTCTCTCATTTGAAGGGAAAAAGATGTGTGCTGTGTTCATATGTAAGTGAGAAAAGGGTTATTGAAAAGAAAGACAACTATGCACTTATATAGGCCTAATAATAAGCACTTAATTTATTAAGTTATTGTATTAGGCCTAATTAAAGGTACTTTTATGTTTTACAAGTGTATACAGTAATTCGGAAGAATAGCGCATGCATGTGAAAAATGACGCCCCCCCCCTGGAAATAACATTTTCGAAATCTGGCCACCTTAAATATAGTTGAATAGCCCTGGTATAAACCAAGTCAACGCAAATGGACATTTTGTGGAAGCCTTTCCAGCCTACAGCTTCCGCCAAGAAGCTGAATTAAACATTTAATTACATTGAATTACATTCAATTTAATTTACAATCTCTGTCCTGTGCTGAAATTGCGACATGTATGCAGCTGCCTAATGATAGGCTATCAGATTCTGTGGGGCTAAAATTAGGGCTTATATGCTTTAATGGAGAAATGTTTTTTGATCTTAATTTTTGATCTTAATTTTCTTCTGTTTTATGTAGCTAATACATGCTGTCGCAATGCTGCCCGCAATTCAACTTGTTCAGCAAAGTTTGGAAATACAAACGTTGCAGAAAGTTTAGAGTGGTGCATAAAACCAACTCCACACTACGGGTTTGTTCTCTTATAATAAGACATCTCATTTGCATCTACCTAATTGTATGCTCTATACAGTCAGAACTTCCGCTGAATGTCCGCTGTTTAGTCATATGAATAAGGTCTTTAAATCCCATAATTCTTTTTAAACATAGTCTTTATTTTACACATACAATACTCTTCCTAGAAAACCAAAGCTTTCCACCTCTCTATCTTCTAACTGCCTACATAGTACTGTCCTATCATAGTTATGTGAACAGGACCATGGCATTATGCCCTAATCACGCCTCAATTTTATTTTTTCACAGTGACAGTCACTATCAAACTCGCTGTTCGCAGACCGGCACACACTGTTCCAAATTAGACCATTTTACACACTCCATCCGGCCCCTCGTGTCAGTGTGTCATCCCATGTGTGTGTGTGTGTGTGTGTGTGTGTGTGTGTGTGTGTGTGTGTGTGTGTGTGTGTGTGTGTGAAAGCTCAGGAGAGCTAGGGGGAGACAGGTGGAGGCAGTTGGAGGAGAGGATAGGGCAGCAAGGGGAGGCAGGGGAGGTAGCCGTCAGCAGTCACCCATGCATAAGGCCTGTGGAGCCCAGACTGCTTCTATTAATACAGCATGATGCTGGAGCAGGGAGTCAGTAGAGCCAGCAGAGCCTGCAGAGCCTTCACATATGCCTGGCCTTGACTGACCACTCCCAGGGCTACAGTAATAGCCCAGCACTGCGGCAGAAGGATGCCCCTCTGTGAGTGTGTGTGTATGTGTGTGTTGCAACAGGATCAGTATGATGCATATGCCACTCCCTGGATTATAGGAGTCTCTATCTGATGTCTGTCTGCGTATAGTAAATCAGTGTTTTTCCAGCAGACAGAGCAAGCAGCCTCCGTGGATGCCCAGACCACCATGGGAATAGAGATTTCCTGACAAAGCTGCTTAAACTGGGTGCATTGACAACCCCTGGATTAGCTCCTATCAATAATTCAAATTCCTCTGGTGTCATCAGGGGACGCAGCAGGATACATTTAAAGCAGGCAGTAAGCTATGGATGGGGCTGTGTTATGTGCTGTGTGCTGTGACTGGGATGACCAAATACCAGACATTTTTATCTTCAGTGTGAAACCTTGTTCCATTTGTGGTTTGTTTAATTACTGCTATCATCTGTGGAATCTGAAACCCAAATGCCATTCAGGCTGGCAACATTTCATTACCCTTAGACTTTTCAGGATTTTATTTAATAGATTGATTTTTCCAAACTTTAAATAGCACTGTAAAAACAACTGCCAACATAAAAAACGAACCCCTTTCACAGCAAATGTAACTCGATATCCAATAACAACCTGGAATCACCTCTACAATACATTGTGTACCAGAGTGTACCAGACCAGTTTCCCTTTCCACAGTGTGACTAGATTTCCAGCACCACTTTTGTCGTGAAAGTTATAAGACAGCATTACAGATCACCTCAGGATGAACCACAGAAAGGCATTCAGCACACAGGAAATGAAAACAGCCCATAAACAAACAGAGGAACATCATGTGTACTCCCTCCAATTAGAGGCCCGCCATGGGTAATGTTCATGGCCACATGCAGAGAAGCCCACATCTCCCATAAGATATATCACCCGTCGATTTGTTTACCCATGCAGCTGTATACATGAAGCTGAATTGTTCTCAGTAGACAAGATGAGAGTGACAAAGATTCATCCCAGAGAATTACAAACTAAAGCAGAAGTTTAGTGTAACATGTTACATAAACAAATGTGAAACAAAATAAAACCTCAAAATGACAAACAGCTCGGGGGTCTTCCTGGATTCTGTGACATTGTCTGTGATACACACAGCACTTCTGTCATTAAGGCAGGGCAGAAATAACATCTCAAGTTTCTACTCAGTCACCGCAAGAAACACAGAACACCATTAACAGTGCAAATGGTATTTAGGACCTCCACCACAGGATTAGTATTCCATCCACTGTCCCAGACAGAATAGACAAAATAAACAGGGAGAAAGGGAGGGACACAGAACAACAGAGAGACAGAGAGACAGAGAGAGAGAGAGAGAGAGAGAGAGAGAGAGACAGAGACAGAGAGAGAGAGAGAGAGAGAGAGAGAGAGAGAGAGAGAGAGAGAGAGAGAGAGAGAGAGAGAGAGAGAGAGAGTCTGGAATCATAAGAAGGAGAGTACAAACTTAATAACAATGTGTTTTCAATTGGCTACTTGGTGGTGCTGAGGGGGATGGGACTGGGTCGATGATGGGTTTGGGGGGGTTGGGAGTAGTTGGGGTTTAGTGGAGAAATAAATTTGATTTTAGTGAGTGTGTCCACATGTGTGCTAATCTGTGGAATGCCATTCTCAATCTGTATCTGCATCTAAATCTCCTCCTTTGCTATGATGTCTTTTCCTCCCTCT
>NC_139657.1:18641619-18659119 GCF_951799395.1 Argentina silus | reverse complement strand
TAGTTGGCTTTTTATGTAAAAAGGAAAATAAATCACATAAGACAACGGACATGGAATGTTTTGAGACAATGGACTGGGAAGTTCTCTGTGAGTCACATGGGGAGGACATTGATGGTTTTTCACATTGCATCTCGGACTACATTAACTTCTGTGTGGAGAACACCGTACCTACTAGGAGGGTGCGATGCTTTCCCAACTACAAGCCTTGGATCAACGACAAGAAGAGAGCCTTCAGGTCTGGTGACAAGGAAGAACTGAAGCGGGTGCAGAGGAAGCTCAAGGAGAAGCTGAAGGAGAGCAGGGACACCTACAGGCGGAAGATGGAGGGTTAGGGTTAGGGTTAGGGTTAGGGTTAGGGTTAGTTGAAATTCAATCCCTAATATGGTCTCTTCCCCATCAGACCCTGTCATCTCCACCCATCAAACCCAAGAGGATACATACAGTACATAGGCTAGCTCTTATCTCCAGCCCCAGTCCAGATGACCCCCTCTGCGCCTCACAGACAGAGAATCCCATCAATCCACACATCAGTGGCTTTCCATCAACAAAAGGATCCAAAGTTCCAAGAGTTATAGACACGTCTTGGATGTTCTTGAATTGATAGATGGTTATTGTAGTTTCACTCCATTTCAAACGTGATTTATACAACTTTATACTATAACACCAGCTTAAGCTTCTACATTGAATCCCTGCTTTTAGGGGAGAGTGATATAAAAATACCTTGAATTTGCTACAGTAAGGTTTAGGGGGTTCATGCTAATGAGACATCAACAATCAACAATAACAGCCAATTCGGCAAACATATGGCTTTTTCAAATCAACTAAACAACAATGAATAACAACCAAGCAAACACACTTAGTCTTTCTTTGAATTTCCACACATCCTCGTAATTCGTCTGACCACACTAAGAATAGCTCATAAGACAATTTACATAAACCTTTCTCTCCTGTTCGTGCTCTGTGTTTTTTGTTTTCTTTTAAGCTCCTACTCTCTCTCTCTTCAGAACAGTCAATTGAGTTTCTGTACAGATAAGAGCATCAGCTCTGTGTCCCTGTTTATGGATTAGTCTGTTCCCTCACACTCATCCTCACCCGTTAGTGCTTGGCTCCTGAGACACCAGTGATAAAGCATCAAGTCACACAGGAATGGGATGTGCTGATGGAAACTTGGCAAATGGCTGTGCATTTTCAGCAAGTCTCAATAAAACTGTCATGTTCCCCAGGCATGTGAAAATGAAATTGAAATATGCTGGACTGGAGATTTTCATCATGTTGACAAGGTGATAATACTATATAATTACAATCCAGTATTTCATTTAGACTTTCTATATGAGACATACTTGATTTTAAACATAATTAGCATTTAGATTATTTATCAGTCATGTTAAACATTGGTGTTAAGCACTGGTGGCATGAACAATACTGATGACATTTTGACTGTAATGGTTGGTGCCTATGAGGGGTTGAGAAAAAGAGGTCATAGGTCAACTTAAGAGTTTGGTGCCCTCCCAGCCATTGAAAGTAAATAAAGGCATAGACATAGAAGTGGGGTCGTAGTGAGACGGTTGTTGAACATACTAGACCTAGAGTTAATTGTTGTGACTGCTTATTGACTTGGAAATTGATTGATCATTAATTGCTAGAATTTATTGACACATTTTTACTTTATCCGTGACCTGAAATTGATTCTTACATACCGATCACCTGTGACTTCGAGGAAGGGTTGAATTACTCTGGCCTGTTGTAACTGGGAGGAAGGGTTGAATTTCTCTGGCCTGTTGTGACTGGGAGGAAGTCTTAACTGACTCTGGGCTGTTGTGACTGGGAGGAAGGGTTAAATTGCTCTAATGCACCAGGGTGGTTGGACGTGTTGAATTGAAGGGTTGGGATAACAGATATTGCAACAGTATACTTACTAGAGACTGTGTATTAAGTAACCAAGTGGGGTCAATTGAAGTGTGGAATGTTGTGGTGAGTGGAGTGCTGAGATAGGAGATCATTGTACCTTCTTTGTATGGTTTTTGTTTAGTCTATTTTGTTTGTATGTTTTATGTGTCTGTGTTATGTGCTTGTCCTGGCTGTGTTTTGTGCATTCTGCGTTTGCTGCATGTTGGATGAGAAGGGACTGTCATTCTACATTAGGTTTAGACAATTGATTAAGAGTAGAATTCTAATTCGGATTGGGTGATTAATTAGATATTTCATTCAGATTCGGCTTGGAAAAATTCTTCTGTAGCAATGTTGAGTTAAACTGTGGAAGGTCCATGTTCAGTCACATTCCAGGAAAGGGAGAGAAGATAATGAGGTAGAGTGAAGGAAATACTTCACTAGGGGCATGGTAGGAAGGTGTTCTGAGAGTCAGGGTGAGACATGGGGAAAGATGAGTAACACAGCAGTATGTGTAAAGGACACTGTGAGAGAGTCATAATGGAGACATTGGTCTCAGGGCAAACTGGTCAAGGGAACAAAGGGGAAAGACCAGGCTAATGGTGATGGTTTGCTCCTAGGTATAGAGGAGGGGTATGAATAACACATTTTGTTGTCTTGCAGGAACCGGACAATTCTACACAGTTTGACATATTGTGGCCTCTCTTGAGGGGTGTTTTGAGGGGGATTTTGAAAACAGAGTATGGGTGGAAGGATAAGTCACCATCATTAATGAAGGTTCACAGACAAATTCATTGCACAGTCCAAGGGTGTAATGGCTTTTTGGCCAATCTAGTGTTAAACAAAGCTAATGAGGCATTTATTATTTATATTCTTCAAGGATCAATGGCTGTATAATTAATTTATAATTATACAGCCATTGATCTCATTCGGGACACATTGTGAGTTACTCTATAAACAATAACATTTGTCTAGGACTAAGCAAGAGTCAAGATATCAAATCTAAAGATTTGGTTTGTTACATTTAACCTTGAAAAGAACATGAAGGCCCCCAGGACAGGACTTGGCCAGTTTTAAATCACTCTAAAAGTTAAATTACTCCTCAATGAGTCATAACAAACATGGGGAGACTGCCTGAAGCTCAGTCAAGCTCTGCTGAACATGTGAATTGACTTTCACTTTGTGGCTTGGCTTTAAGGGAGGCTTGAAAAGGGCCACCATTACTCTTTGTAATAGTGCAGTGCTAAATAGTACAAAAACAAAGCCTCTAAAGCCCTCTAAGCCTTTAAGTTTCACTTTTTTCAAAAAAGTATCAACAACAGTTGTATACAGTTCAGCAACAGATACTGCTCAAATATTGCTGTGTCAATAAAAAAAGATATATGCTATCTCTCTGACTTAGACTCACATGATGAGTGACATTTCTGAGAGTCTGAAGACTCAATCTGCCTAGCAATAGCTTAATGTGAGTTGTGATCACTCAATAACTAGTTGATCATACACTCAACCCTGTCCACATCTAAAGTGTACGAGCTCACCTCCCTGCCTGCACCAACCTACAGTATCCAAACCCACAGTGGTGAGCCTCTGACGCCTCACTTCACCCAGACATTGTGACAGGAGTGTGACCAGGCTTATCTATCTACGCCTCAATCTCCTTCTAATGAGCTGGAGATCAGAGCTGATAGAGCAAACAAAACAAACAGCTGTGACCGAGTCGACTCAGTGTCAGTTCAGCACAGAATCCATTTCTACACGTGCCCACTTCCAAATGAAAAAGAGGAGATAAGCGCTTCATTATAGGAAATCATAATTTAAAAAAGGTGCACAGTAGCGTGGTAGCTGCCTAGACGTGTAGATAAGTAATACGTCATTGTGTGTGTGTGTCCTTCTTTCTGCACTATGAGACCAGACTCTAATTAGATAGTATTGTTCATAGAAATAGAATGCATAGACTGGATACAACACTGTAATGAAGACAATGTTCATATCCATGTGCAATCAAAACTATGTCATCCAATCTGCCTTCCTGGATGGGTATTTCATCACTGTTTAGCTGTTATGATACAACTCCTTTGGTGTTCGCCTACCTTGACACAGCTGCTATGGTAGGCGAATACCAAAGGAGTTGTTTTTCACAGCTACACATTGTTCAGTGTTCTTTAATACACATGCAACAATAAAGACGATTGGGTTCCATACAGTATATGCGGTCTATGATCCTGGCTAGTCCCTGGAGAGAGTGACAAATCCCTTGTCTGTTCCAGATTATAACACTGGATGGTACAGACAAGCAACAGGCAGGGGCAGTCTCACAGCTTGTCATAATCCTTAGTTGTTTGACTGGGAGGAGGGGGGCTGGGGAATACTCCCATATCCTCCTAAACAACAGGTACTGTGTATGATCTAGACTCTGCACCTTTAGGTACAGTGCAGTAGAAGTAAAGAAATATGTTGGCAGTACTATTATGAGTGGGTGCTGTTGTAGGTTTCTTAAAAGGCTCTCTCTGACACAGAGTCTGTCTGAGGCTTCAGTGCAGTTACTGTTACAAGTAGGTCACAATGACAACTGCAAGGGGAATGTGCTTCTTAAAATAAAAATAGCATCATATGTATGTCTGAGGAAAATACCCTGTGGGAAACCACTCTGCATCCGTATTCTCAGAGAGACCTGTATTGAACCTCACTGCATCCACAGACTGCACCTCAGAAACCATCACAGTAATGTGTAGATGGACCCTCAGCATTTACTTAACCTTAATTACTGTACCGACCGAGGGACCAATAAAATCTTAATCAGGATTATCTATGAACATCTCAAAACAGGACAGATAAGAGGACTTTCAAACTCAATAATCATGATAAAAAAGTAAAAAAAATCCAAATAACAGGACAACGAAATAATCATGTGTTACTTTGGGTCCTCAGCTAAGCTTGTGAAAGGGCTACTCAAGGTGACACTTTGGGAATTAGCTAGGTAGGTTAAACATTTCAGGCCTTACTCAAAACATTGCTTCCAAATGTGCACTCAAACAGTGCTGCATTCACTAACCTACTCAAATCCAAGCTAGCTCCCCTTCTGTGGACGTCCCTGTGGAGACTGAACTGTTTTATTAATATCGCCCAGCTCAGCGAATCTGTAAGCTGTAGTGTTAAAGAAGCCAGTGGGTTTAGGCCCAGGTTTGTTCTAGAGTGTCCCATTTCCATGCAGCTGGGTCATTAAATATGGATCCTCTCCCCAAAGAGTGTCAGAACTGCAGAGAAAGTGAGAGAAGGAGAGCGGGAGGGCAGAGGAAACGGAATTGCAAGGGAAGCACAAATATTTAACCTTCTCTCTCTCTTCCTCTGCTGTGGCAATAATGTAATCCATATTCTGATTGAAAAAAATGTTATTCATAATTGATATGTTTTTCACATGCACTGTGCTGCCTTGGTTCTAAGAGGAACAGCGTTAATACTTTTCCACATTTCTCTACTTGTATTACTATGTAATTGTGAATACTGAGTAATTACTATACATACAGTAATTACATAGTTATATTCAGAAGTGTAATGTCAAATGTTACCAGAACATCAAATAAAATGAACAACTGTCGTGTCCAAAAAGGCTGTAGTAATGAGGACAGCTACATGAAGTCTCTGAGCCCTCTTCAATCACAGTAAGCACAGCTAAGAGGAATTTGCTGAGCATGCACCATTACCATTGGTTCTGTCCATACAGGGATGGTGAACAGGCTGCCCCTTGATGGGCTGTCAGTAGAAATTCCTCAACAACCACATCTGTATCCTCTCCTCGCCACCACCCTATTGCAACAGCTCGCTAAAGAATCTGAACCCCCTTCCTCTCCCAATCTCACATTCACCTCCACAGACTCCTTGTTCAGACTGGAGCCAACAACTGCCTCATCATCTTACTGTAGAGCAGGGCTGTAACATCATCCTCCCCCATCCTTGTCCTCCACTGGATTGAGACCAGAACCAGCTCTGCAGTGTCTCACAGTGGTGGAGAGAGGAGGGGCTGTGGGGCTTGTTGGGGTTGTTTTGTACAATATCACTCACCATTTACCCTTATCTAAAAAAACAGTGTCCTTTAACCCTGTGTGTGTGTGTGTGTGTGTGTGTGTGTGTGTGTGTGTGTGTGTGTGTGTGTGTGTGTGTGTGTGTGTGTGTGCGTGTGTAGGACCACAGGTGGTACCTAGATTCTCCCAAAACAGCCCTTGTCAGTACAGACGCAGTGTGACAGCAGCATCAGACATGAACGAGAGGCTTAATTAACAAGCCCATGTTTCCCAGCTGGATATGAGGTTTGGTTTAGGGAGTGCGTGTGCCTATTCTGGCGTGCACAGTCATTCCTGCTTCCTGCAGGATAAGCAATTATGTCTGTGTCAATGGTGCTCACGCCAACAGGCAACTGTTGGCCTTCGGAGAGAGTGGGGTCAGTGAGTGTGTGTGTGTGTGTGTGTGTGTGTGTGTGTGTGTGTGTGTGTGTGTGTGTGTGTGTGTGTGTGTGTGTGTGTGTGTGTGAGTGTGTGTGTGTGTCAGGACAGAGCCTCTCACGCTACCTCCCTGTCACTGCTGGGGATGGTCATTGTCACTTTTGTAACATCTCGTCCGGTTTCTTAGTTTATGTTTGTCTTTGTTTCATGTGATTAATTTTTTGTTTCCTGTTTGTTTTGTATTCCTCACCTTATGTCTCATTTCAGACCCTTCGCCACCAGCCCTTGTGTGTTTCCCGCCTGTGTGATCTGGCCAGATTTGTCTGATCTATGTCTGACTGTGGTGACAACACGTCTCTACGTGTGCAATGCCTCCTAGTAGTACGCTCACAGATAATGAGTAGAAGACATTTTTTTAATTGCAAGAGATAAAGCCTGCAGAGACACAGGTTTGACATTGTTTGCAACACTACTATGAGTTGTTCTTTTGCACCTAATTAGCAGCTGTATAATATCAATTTGTCACACCTTAGGGATACATTGTGGAGCGAAACAACATAGTAGAAATTCAAGTCATATTGGAGGGATGAACTCAATGACAAAGTGAATTTCTTATGGATTCAGTCATGCAATGGTGCTTTTGGTGGATGACATTCACATTGACTATGTCCACAGTCTGTCCATCCTCATCAGAGGCTGTGTGACACAGTAGCAGCTGAATGTTGGGCTAGGCTGTAGGCTTATATTCTGAGTGCTTGCTGGATGGATAGTCTGGTAATTATTTCTGACCCTGTCATTTATCTCTCCAGCGACAGCCTCACACCACACACATAAGGGCCCAATTCTGTGAGCTTAAGAGGCTTCCTTAATTAGCCTTTCCAATTAGTGTTCCTAGAGAAACCAGACTAGCTTTACACAACAAAATGAAATGACCCCATTATTTTAAGAGCAGGCAATGATATGGCTTCTAAAGGCAAGGATAACATCCCTTGTAGTAAAACCCCAACATGGCATTGAGTTGACTCATTTCAATGGCGATACACACCCTTTATGATTAGCCCTAATCACAGTTATTGGACAGGTGCCAATCCATGCCTGCAGGCAACTAGCTAAAAAAAATCAACATAGGCCTAATTAATCACACACACAACACACAATCACAATATCCACAACACACAATCAGCTCAATAAGATCCTTCACGGAGACTGAATGACAGCTCAATCAAGTCTTGGCTTCAGTCTCATCTGAGAATACTGTGCTCCTATCAACACAACACAGCACAACACAGCAGGGATAACAGCCTTCATGCCCAAAAATAGGAAGATTAATTTTGGTGTGAGCATCTTCTACTGTAGCCTTCAGTCTACACAAATTGTCCTAGATAGCACCAATAATAGTTTTTCAAAGGCTTCTGCTAATAGCCTAAGAACCCTTTTTTCCCTAAAAGCGTAGGTCTATTGAAGCTATCTTAATTCCTTGCTGTCTAAACTGTCTTTTTGGGAGAGAAAAGCTGGTCTTGAAAACTGTCAGTACAAGATTAATGAGTTGTGTAGAAAAAACGACAACAACAGAGACTATCTGTTCCACTATCTCATACTGAAGAACACAACAATGACGAGCAGTTAATGAGGTCTCCTGCCTTCTCCTGCGCATTATGAACCACCTGTGCACCTGTCAAATACTGAGAGGCTTGTTCCCCAAAGACTGACATGGCGAAAAAAGACACATGGAAGCCTCACTCCAGGAGAAAGCTATCAGGAATGGCACTGTAGAGGCCCTTTATATCTTCTCTCCATCACCAACTATATAAGGCTCCAAACAGCCGTCCTGCCCCTCCACCAGAGACCATAGGTGTCACACACAGGGTAGACCACTAGGAGGCACAGGAGGAGAGGGGCAGGATATACCCCTTGTGCTAGTAAAGGTGGATTAAGTCCTGGAGAACCACAGCACAAGGCCAGCAAGTGTTAAAGGTGAAGAGGGAGGGTGCTCAGAGGCTTCATGTAGCTGTCCATCTGAGGTTATGGAGATATATTGTTTGATAGAAAGTCTCAGAACATAACTTGGAAAATATTATTTCACAAAAAGAGACATTATTTTCTCTGTGGTTGGAAAGGTGTTAGAATAACACTGAAATGATGTCTGTTTTCAGAGCACCAGAGCCAACCGAATCACAATCACCAGCACAATCAACAGCATGGTGTAGCTCCTGTAGTGCATCATAGGTGGAGAGGTACAATTTCACACCTGAAATGACTGACAAACACACACAAGGCTGTCCTGTATGTGACCTCATTCTTTCACTGGGATATAATGTGGGGAGCTCTTTACTGTAAAAGGACAGATAGGGTCATTATCACAAATGAGTAATGCAACTTTTTTTCCCTTCTCTTTTCTTGATTTTGGCATCACTAATTGAAGCCAACCCATAAGTGCAGCCACAGACTTTAGTAAGTGGAAATACAATATAACATTCAGCTGCCGTACACTCTCCAGATCTTATGGAACCGACATCAAAGCCCCCTGTTTCTACTGCATTACATTATAACTGCTTAATTCCATTGACTGGTTAGAACTTCTCCTCCCTTTCCAGAATTCATACAGAAAATTCATTTCCAAGGTAGCTGCTCAGTATAATTCAAACCAGTGGGTGACCATATGCCTTACAAATAAATTGTGTTAAGGGACAGCCGTGTGTTTCCATCTCTGCTTCATGACTCCTGTTTTCTGACTCTGTTGTAAATGAAGGCTCCCTGATTCATGTGGAAGATGATACGTGGAGCACAAAGCTATGGTAGGAGAGAGAGGGACGGATAAGTGAAGTCATTGTGGATTTCATGTTAATGTTTGCTTGGTAGTAGACGGGAATGCACACTGTATCTGTGTGTGTGTGTGTGTGTGTGTGTGTGTGTGTGTGTGTGTGTGTGTGTGTGTGTGTGTGTGTGTGTGTGTGTGTGTGTATATGTTGTTTTTTAACTTTGAAAAAGATTGTGGATGAACTTGGAAAGGAAAACACATTTGTATGACTGCTTTTACAGTGCACAAATGAAAGGAAAAATGAATATGATATCAAAGAAATTGAAAGAACAGTAACCTGCGGTGTATTATCAGTTTCAAGGCATGCATCCTGAGATGCCAAGGAACAAAAGACTTTGGGTCTAATGTTCCAAAAGCTACATTTATGAGCCTAGAGCTGAGGAGTTAGCTAGATCTTTAGAATTTATATCCAAGAAAATACGCTGCGTTGGATGTGTGACCGTTATAGCAATCAATTCTAGACTGGATGGTTGTAATTTCCGAGGCACATTATGAAAAAAATTTCAGATCAAACCATCATCAGTGAAAACTAACCATCATTAGTATTAAGTAATCCTAATATATGATGAACTGTCACTTGATTTGAAAGTAGATGTTTTGATGTTCTTAGACATCAAAAATGACCATCAATGACAATAAATCATGTTAAAGATAAAAAATGGATAACATTGATGATAGGCCAAAGCAGGTTATTCCTAGAGCAGGTGCCATATGGGAATGAACTCACAGAGAAACTCACTCTTTAAACAGACAGAGCAAATGGAGGAAAAGTGCAGTGAGAGAGAGAGCAAGAGAAAAAGAGAGAGAGAGAGAGAGAGAGAGAAAGAGAGAGAGAGAGAGAGAGATCTAGGTATGAAAGAAAATATTTTCATCCATTCAATATTTGTTCACTCAAAGACAGACTCCGTGGCCTCTCAATTACAGCATAACAGCTTTGCATACACAAGACCTGCAAGCGCCAATCAATAGCACACCTACTGGTTAAACCCAGATAATAAAGATAATACAGTACTCATTATAATTAATTACAGTGGCTTCGGAAAGTATTCAGACCCCTTCACTTTTTTCACATTTTGTTGTGTTATAGACTGAATTTAAAATTGATTAAATGTATTTTTTTTGCCATCAATCCAAACACAATAATGACAAAGCAGGAACACGTTCTTAGAAATCTATGCAAATCACGTTATTTAAAACCACCTACGACGCACACATGACAGAACCCTGCACACACATCACCTTCATGCTCCAACACTCCACAGCAACCAGTGTTCATTAATAAAGCACCTTTTGGGGATTTCCATGAGATGGGAGAAGCCATACAAATGCTGGATATTTCAGGGCTATATCTCAAATCAAATGAGAAAAAAATGATTGCCTGATGTATGAAACATTAGATTACATAACAAATAAAAAGTGAATGGCCTGTTAGTTCCTGTTAGTAACGCTACATACGCTCCATTTTCCATGTCCATTTTCTGCCAGATCAGTTCAAAACGTTCTCCATTAAAATGAGGGAGCCAAACTTCTCCCTGCAGACTGGAGACTGAGGCCAGTCTGAAATCACAGCACAGAGTCACTACACAGCTATGAGCACCACCCATAAAGGGGCTAACAATTGCAACTCATTGTATTTCACAGTTGTCATTACTTTTTTCCCTCCATTTTTCTTTTGTCAGAGAAGAAGTGATAGGATTTTCGATGACAGTCATTTGTGGATGAAAAGGGCAGAGGATATAGATCAGAGAGGGAAGCCAAAGAGGTAATTGAAGCCATTTTTGTGCATCAGTGTTAAAAGAGGCTCTTAAAGTGAGAACAGAGAGGATGGCTGACACAATGAGAGTATCTATCATCTGCTGCTGACAACCTAAGAGACATGCACTCACACACTGTAGCATCTGGGGAGCAATAAGACTGAAGCCAAAGGCCGAGCCAACAATTTAACACAAGCTGTCCAAACCAACACCATTGTCTCCATGGTGAAATTATTCAGGCATTGGTAAAGATTCTGATAGACATATTAGTGGTGTTAGTAATGAGGTGGTGGTATTTGAACCAGAGGAGTGAGTTTACTATCTCAACTCGGTTACACTCACCCCTGTGACGGACGTCAAGTTGCTGCAAACAGTCCTCGCACTCCGAGTTGCTCCACACGAGTCATGACCCTGCGACCTCTGAATTGCCAACACACGTGACCACCAGATATACCAGATGGAAACCAGCTATGCCACCGAAAAGCTAGCAATTTGAATTGTATTGTGAGTGCGTGTGCGTGCGTGCGTGCGTGCGTGCGTGTGTGCAGATTTTGGTACAAGACATCTGTGCTCCACTATGGGTGTGTGAAGCCAGACTGTACTATACCTCCACTCCATGGTGTGTGTACCTGCTGTAGGGCTGGATGGGATGATGGAGTGTGGGCTATAGTGAAGAGGACCTGCCTGGTTCCTGGCAGTGGAGATAGCCAGGTCTCTCCTGAAAATAAACACAAACCTCATTGGGGCACATTGTGGTTGTTTGTGACAATGATTTTTTCATTGTTTTTTTTTAAATAACTATTCAAGACAATAAAAAGAGCAGAAAATGTTATAGCAATCAGTCCTAGAGTATATACTGTAATACAGTGCCAAGCCAGAGTATGGGGCAGGGGCACTGAGATGCTGTCTCCTTTCATCTCTCAGGAGAGAGAGAGAGAGAGAGAGAGAGAGAGAGAGAGAGAGAGAGAGAGAGAGAGAGAGAGAGAAAACGTTTGCTTCTCCAAACTGATTCATCTCATTCGACGAGATCAGCTGAGCAGGTGGGACACCACACCGGCAAGGCGGCTGCATGCACTGATTTAATCCCGGCGTTCACACCTCGGGAAAAGATAGAGCATCTTCACCTTCGCATTACAACTGGGAGTGAAGTTCTGTGGAGCTGTCTGATGTTCCCCCTGCAATTCGACAAAGTGGCAATTAAATGAAGCAATGCTAGGGCTGAGTAGAGGAACTCTAAAATGGTAGTTACTGCTTTGTTAATGTTTGGCTTATGTTAGGCTTTCCAATACGAAATGGCTACAATACTCTCCTGGAAAATGAGCAGACATGAAAACCTTTTAGGACTGATCGAGGACTAATATGGAAACCAAAGCTGTAAAGATGCATTCTGCATAATGCCGGAGACAACACAGCGATAGGGATCTGGGATTCTATTTTTAGAAACAATGTTGCAGAGTATAAATTAACAACCTGTTCCTAAATGTGATGGTGAAAGTCCCTCTGCCACAGTGCAAGTTTGTTTCTCCTCTACCGGAGTTGTCTACTCTCTACAGACTCGGAGGAAATGTAATGCTGTTTATTTTGTTATTTTCCTCATGGGCTTTCAAGTGATGGACGGCTTGCCTGATGCTCTTCTCGAAAGAAACGTGGGAGATAGCTAACTTTTGCATTATGAATTCCAGAACACTTTCATCTGGTAACAGCGGTCGCTCAATGTAGTAGGCTATGTTTGTCTGTTAATCATCTATAATTCAAAGACAGTAAATGTGTCAGTAAAAAATAATAAATGCGGGAAATTGTAGACGGACTGAACACAGACAAAATTAGTTTTTAAAAGGCACTTCATTTACACCAGCTTTTCATCCTTATCGAGTTGACCAAATCTCGTTGGCTCTTATGGGAATAAAACACTCCTCCCGCTGTATGCTCCTCAGGCGAAAAATGGCGGAGTCTGAGAGCACTGAGGTAAGTGTGAGAAAAGCTTTTATATGAATTAATTCACAAAAAATGCAAGGCAGCTTTGATTCATTTGGCGAGGATGAAAAGGTCACCTCACAGACCACCTCTGCGAGAGTAGCCTAGCTATTTCTGCGTGCTCACCATGTCCTTACTTGCGCAACATTATGCTCATTGAGTGTCAAATAGCATATTATAGTCACTCACTGATTGTCATAGCCTCCCTGTAATAACCGAATTTCCATCGAGGTATAACAACATGACATATGAATGTCCATAGCGGAGCCCGGGATAGGCTATAAACTTCACTGTGTAGTGTGTGTTCGACTTCCATAACAACAGTTAACGATATTGGTGGGGGGTTTTCTGTGCCCGAATTTCGTATTCTGTTTTACTCTCTGCCAGGTGAGTGACTCGGCGGGAGCATTTATAGGACGCGCGGTGTGAGTTTGTGCGCTGTCCTTGGTGCTGCAGTAGCCTGCAGAAGCAGGAGCTGTGCGTTGGCTTGCCTGGCTCTCTGAGAGAGAGGACCCATGCGCCGTAAATCGTAGAAAGAATTGGTAGATTTCTAAATATGAAAGACATCGTTCGTTCGTTTATTGTCAAGTTATCGTGGGTAATAGCAACACAACATTTATTAAAAATTCCAAGATTCAATTCAAGTGAGTTTTATGCACGCATATACAATATTATAATCTCGTTTCTGAGTTATTGTGGAGTGAGAATACCTCTGAAATCCTGATGGCAATATCGGTCGTTTAGCCTGTGTGTCAGAACATTGAGCAATGTGTCACAGTCAGGAAGGAGAATTTCCAATGTCAACTGCTGTTGGCACACTGTTATTACATCCCACTCCAATAGGCCTACAATTAACTCCATATCAATACTGACCGTCACCCTTAATCTATACCAGTTTTTTATTTGGGTGGTATGAAGACTACAATCACTCTGAATGTTCTCTTCTCTGCTGACACATACACTGATATATTGGAGGCAGATTGACACAGGACAGGTTTCTAAAAAGTCCTCTATGCATTATTAATCCAGAAAAGTTAACTCGGATTGGGGTAATGCAATGAAGAAAACATTAGCCAAGGCCTCCACTCTGTCGATAGGCATTAGGAAGGCTGAGGGTAATAGGATGGCACCTCCACCATTATGAGCGGACACTGGAGCCCTCCCTCCCACTGCAGTATTGGAATGAGTCTGCTGCTCTATGTGGTTGGTTGTGAAATGTAAGAGTGCTGTAATGGCAACAGCCAAGATCCATTGTGGTTCTCAGAATATCTTCACTTCTGAAGTGAAGTGATGCAGTCAAACTTTCCTGCAAAGTAGTACTGTACCTCGAGGCATAATGTGCTCTTAGTATTCCATGGTCAGTGTCTGTGGGTTTTTTTATGATGCTAAGTCATCATTTACGGGAGTTCATCATTTACGGGAGTTTTTCATCTGGGATGAAAGCAAAGGATGTTCAAAGGAAAGGAAAAAGAGGACAGCATCAAAGATTTGAGATCAAATGTAAATTGTTCAGATTGTCCACTAGAAAATGAAAATTGTTTAAGAGGTGGTTCTCCAGTCCTCTAACCATAAAGGAAGCTAAAAGGTATGGTACATTGAATTAGTTATGTCACCCCAGCATCAGGGTAATGTGGTCTACACTAGCCAAAGGAATGAGCTGCTCCAATAGCAAGATCCACAGATCACCATGAAGAGATGTTCTTATGACGATAGAGCACCTCATTTGATTTGTGGACTGAGATTGACAACTTAACGACTCTTGCTGCAGCTGCTGTTCCATGATGAGATAGTAGGCCTACCTCTTAACATATCACAGCCACATTTAAAGACCCCTGTTTTTGCTGATTTATTGCAAGCGTTCTGCATTCTGCTGACTTCTTTTGCTGTAGGCCTAATATTATGTACAAAATCTGGGCAAGTGTTATTGAATATTGATTACACTTACATTTTGTGAACGATGAGCCTTTTATATTCTATTAAAGTAAAGGAAGTTGCTCTCATCCTCTCCACCGCATGCTGTACAATCTTTATTCATTATAGGCTGGAATCCTAACTTTTCCATTTAAGAGTCAGCTTAATTCAATCTCAGTAAGACAATTTTACGCATGCATGAGTTGTTCCTATCATAATGGGTTGTTCAAGACAAGTCGGAAACTCTGAAATACTCAGTGGAAAGAAACAATGTTAACTAATTAGTTAGTTAAAAATAAAATAAAATCCTTTGTCACCATTTTTGTTGGCCATCTAAAAATGGGGGCTTGTTTTACTCGTTCCTCTCATAAACTGAGATACAAGGTTGTTTATTCATGGTTAGGATATGAACAACTCATGCCTGCTAAAGTTGTCTTACTGAGATTTAATTAAGCCAGTGTTTAAATGGACAAGTTAGGTTTCCAGCCTACTGTATGTCCCCTAATTGATATTGGTTTGATCTTTGTTTATGAAATTTAGATTTTAAATGACAGATTGATGATAAGACCAACAAATTGATGCTCTCACACAGAAACATTCTCCAAATTTGCTAAATACTTCTACAGACTGTACAGCAGAAGTTCAGCAGTTAAGTATCAACCCATGCTATGGTGTAGTACAGTATATCACTATCAAACATTTCAGATCATTTGAAAACATTATAACCCTAATTGTTAACTATAGAACTTCAACAAATTGTCAGAGTATTCAGTGCTTAATGACATGACCTTTCTCTGTCATGCTATACACTCTGGAACATTCTTCTTCCAGTTGCCTTGGTCAATATTAGATGCCTCACAGATTAAGAGGAGCAATTAATTTAATTCGTGCTTCTAAACACCATTAAGAGAGTCTTATGTCTATTGCATAACATTGTATCTGTTACGGATGGGAGACACACTCCCCAGTGCGGCCCCTAGGTGTCTCCCTCCGGCTGTCCACTGTGCCGCCTCATCACAAACTTATCACCTGCACCTGTGTGTAATTGTCACTGATGCTTATGTACCCTCACTTCCCTTCACTCCCACTTAGTCTTCACCGGTTGTTCACCATTTGTTGGTTACATCATGAACGTAAGCTATTGGAATATATGAGTACTGTTTTTGAGACTTGTGTTTTTGTGTTCCCGCCTTTTATTTTTGAGCCTTGAGTCCGTGTTCGTATCCTGTTTTGGCTGCACTTCCTTAAGTAAAGATCCTTTCGTTTGGTACCGCTACCTACTTGTCTGCCTCCCTTTATCTGCTCTGCATCTGGGTCTGCTTACTATACCAAAACGTTCCAGAAGACTAAGCCACCAAGGACCCAGCGGATGCAGATCAATGGCGTCTTGCTCTCGCAGCTCAAGACGTCGTTCTCACTCGTCATGGTCAGAACCTGCAGACGAGGGCCGATAACCTGGGCCAGCTGACCGCCGCAGCTCAACACCTGTCGGTCACACGGCAACCCCCAGTACCTGGGTCTGCTTACTATACCTGGGTCTGCTTACTATACCAAGATATTACAATCTCACTGAACTTAGGTGTATTGAAAATAGTTTAGCTTTATTCGTCTGGATGGACTGTAGCTAGACTATGTTTTATCACAATGTTGTACTGTATGCCATTACTGTTTCAGACCGCTCTTGAATTTCACATAAGTGAATTATACCCATTGCGTGTTATTTCCCGATGGCAACATCAGTAAATAGATAATGTCAATCTCAGTTTGGCAATTTAAGCTACTGTCATCTGTGAGGCTGCTTTCTTTTTTTTATGCTTGACATGACAATTGAATTTTAGCATTTGCTGCATTCGAGAACAGAATCCGAATGCAGAGGAAAGAATACCATGAGGCTCATACAAAACCTTGGTCACTCTGACTATTTATGCAATTAGCCTTCTTCTATCACTGTGATTGTCCCATAGCAACAGTCTAGGGCAACCAGGCCATACAAAACCCACATACTGTCCTCAGACTTTGTATTGTTCGTGTGAAAGACTTCCTCATGGCAATGGAGAATTGTATTCTTCAGATGTTGACTGTAAATCAGGGTTTATCTCTGTGTCTGTGCTCGTCCTGTCTGTCCATCTGTGAATGAAATATCTGTATCAGTTAGCCCAGTATGAGAAGGAAGCTGATCCCTTTGAGTAAACAGAACAGGCCATTCTGTGTGAATGGAGCAGGTGTTGGGAGAAGCCTCTTGCTCAGTGTCCTGCTGCTCAGAGGCAGTTCCTATGCCATTCAGTGGTAAAACAAGGACACAGACAAATGTGCACAGTCAATTTGACTGACAGCAGAGACCTGACTGTCTCTAATAAGCCAAGATTAATGTCACTAAACAAGAAAAGAAAATACGCACATCCAATAGCTGTAAGTGGGAGCTTGAGTTCAATGTGTTGAGTCAAATGAAAAGAAAAAGAGGACATCAGCCATCGATCATGATTCATGAACTACAGTGTGCTGAATTAGAATCAGATCTACAGCTTTAAGATAAATGTGGACAGGGGAATCGAATAACACCATGACCAGGCTGGATGTTTTCATGGTTTTTTCTCCTCTGTCAATATCTGGGGAGGAAAAAACAACAAACAAGCACCTGGGAAACAAGACAGGCTCCTCTCTGGAGTCTTCTACCAGGCATTGCAGGTGATAATCAGAGCTTTATAGGCACACCTTCTGTG
>NC_139657.1:18584119-18636619 GCF_951799395.1 Argentina silus | reverse complement strand
ATACTCTGAGAGGATCATCAAGTCGAACCACCTGGACAGTAGTAAGAGCTGTTGGTCTTGTTCCCCTCTCATTTCCATATGCAGTAGGCTACCATATTCATGTAAAACACCCTTCTCTGACCTTCTTTCTTGCCACGCTAAGCCCAAGGAAATCATAACACCTAAACAACACCGCATCAGCAGAATCTCTTATTCCCAAATCCCAGACCCATGCATATAAAGCACAGAGGGGTAATTGAGTGGACAACTAATTCACTAGCACCTCTAAGCCGAGAGTGCCAACTTGGGTCCAAGCTTGGGTGGGGGGGTAAAGGGTTCACATTTCATGCTGACAAAGAATCTGGATTCAATAAGTCCCTGTAGAGGAGGAACACACAGGTTTGTTGCCAACTCATCTCAGCCAGAGCGAGAATCTGTTGATTTTCTTTAATCTCCAGTCAAGCCGATCGCCAGGAGGACACTATGGCCTGTATACGGTATGGCTCTGCATAGGGATAGCCAGCATCTGGGATGACATGCGGTATTACTGGAAGTGTGTCTGTGTATCTGTTGTGACTGATGAGATATTACAAAATGGTGTCGCAGGCATAATGATAGCAAAACTGACCAATTGAATAAGCAATTGTTCATTGTGCATAGCTGTATCAGGCAAATACCAAGATTTACATTTCAATGGCTTCATTGACGCTTTGAATTTGTATGAATGTGATTCATCCAAACCGTCCTATTTTTTACACTATTCAGCCATCGGAATTGAACAAAATAAATTCTTCTTTCATGTAGGTTGTTTACGTCGTTGCCAATCACATCACATTCGTCACATGAATAATGTATGATTTGTTTTGTATGTATAACAGAATGGCTCTTTCATTTCATGCATGGATCATTTCAAAGCAGAACATTGACATTGTTCAACTAATTGAATTATTTGAATAGTTGAGAGTTGTTGTACTCCTACTGTATGTACTCTGCATTGTAATCCCATTTACAATACACTGACTGCTGAGTTCCATAATAAACGTGTGTGTTGCAGTCATCACCATCTTCAATGGGAAGGTGGAGGAGGTGGAGTTACCGGTGGAGAAGGTTGACATCATCATCTCAGAGTGGATGGGCTACTGTCTCTTCTACGAGTCCATGCTTAACACCGTCATCTTCGCCCGGGACAAGTGGCTGGTAAGTTGGTGTGTGCGTGCGTGCGTGCGTGCGTGCGTGCGTGCGTGCGTGCGTGCCTGACATGCCTATGACATGCCTATGACATGCCTATGACATCCCTATGACATGCCTATGACATGCCTGTAGGACATCATGTGGACTGCTAGATAATTTGATAATTTGATGCTAGCAGCATGAACAACATTCTCACCTCATAAACGGTAATGATATTGACCATAACCTGGCCTGGTGTTGGTTTTTCTCACTCACACAGCTGAGAAATGAGATTTCTGTGTGTGTACATGTAGGATTAATTGCTGGGTTCTGCTCTCTCCCCACTGGTTAAACAGAAACCTGGTGGGCTGATGTTTCCAGACCGCGCCGCCTTGTACGTGGTCGCCATCGAGGACAGACAGTACAAGGACTTCAAAATCCACTGTGAGTGTGCGTGTGCGTGTGCGTGTGCGTGTGCGTGTGTGTGTGTTTACATGGCCCTTTACACTGCGCTCTCTTTCCCCAGAGTGGGTCTTACCTGGCTTATGTTTCTGCTTTGTTAATGAACGTGACAAACATGAACACACAAACACATACAAACCTTCATATAACTAGGGAATTACACACCCACAGTACACTGATTTTGCGTTCCATGGTATTTCACGGTAACTATACATAGACCACATAGCCAAGTGCTGAAGCGAAGGAACTCCAGCTGGTGCTGTCTCCTCTAAGCTGTGTGCCAGGAGGGCTTACATACACACAATCCTACGTAGCCATGAATAATACATGGTCCCTTAGCCTTAGGAACGGAAAGAGAAGAAAAGAGAGGGGAATGTTCATTCACAGCTGGGCGTTACAGTGACATGTCGCCTAACATAGAGTGACATAGAGTCGTCTTCACTGTTGGCCCAACCATAACATTTCATAACTTTATCTGTCGAGCTGATAGCAATTCCACATAGTCTTTGATTCTAGATAACAATAATCTTTATTGACATAGCACATTTCATACAGGGAGGGAGGTACAGTTAAATGCACTGTACAATAAAAACACAGAGTAAAATCTTTGTGTGCCATAATGTGTTGTGAATCTCCAGGGTGGGAGAACGTGTACGGCTTTGACATGACCTGCATCCGTAACGTCGCTATGAAGGAGCCACTGGTGGACATAGTGGACCCCAAACAGGTGGTGACCAACTCCTGCCTGATAAAGGTCAGACATGTCTTCACACTTTATCCTGTGTGTGTGTGTGTGTGTGTGTGTGTGTGTGTGTGTGTGTGTGTGTGTGTGTGTATGTGTGTGTGTGTGTGCGTGCGTGCGTGCGTGCGTGCGCGCGCGTGCGTGTGCGTGCGTGTGTGTATGCATGCGTGCGTGCGTGCGAGCGTGCATGTGAGAGAGAGAGACATAGTTTGGATGGGTGTGTATTTTATGTTTGCGAGGCTGTGTGTGATTTGCGTGTTTCAGTGTGTGAATGCAGCGTGTAGGTTTTGAGTATTTGTGGAGGCCCAGTGTGAGAGCCCACCAGTGAATCACAAAGAGCTGCTGGCTCTGGACCAATGCGGTGTGGGATTTACATAACCATCCCATGGTATTACAGAAATGTTTCAACTTGTTTCATAATAGCTCACCAGCAATGGGATGATAACTTCGTGACTGGATGGATCAGACTGATTGAAGTAGTGTTAAGCTTCAGGTTCAGAACAGCTGGGTTGTATACTCCCTTGTGCCTCACTACGAATTGCCAACAGGCAGTTGGAAGCATCTAGAGTCCCAGCCTTTTCCTTTCCTGCTTTTTATGTTGGTTATAAATCCTCCATACTCTCAATCCAGGGACAAATGTCCCCATAAATGTACATGGGAAATATGACAGCATCTGTCTGCTGCTCCAGTCAGTGTGATCCGTGTGGCCATGCTGCCCTCGTCCTTCACTGCTACTGCCAGCGAACAGAATTGTGCCATGCATGTCAATGCTCATGTCTAGACTCCTGATTGCAAAAGGTTGTCCTGGTAACCTTCTTATCTGGGGTTCTGATTGGATTGTTCTGTCTTCTTTGATTCTGCAATGAAACAGCTAACATTGTTGAAATCTTGTTAATTCCAAAAGTATTTGACTTTAACAGGAACAAACAAAGACACCTTGAAAAGTAAGCTTTTTTATCTCCAATAATTTGACACTCATAACTAGCTTGTCCTCATGCTTTATAAGATTAAATCCTTTGAAACTGACTTCTCACTGACAAGCTGTTGGCAGCCTCTGAGAGGATTATTAAAAAAGTGATATTGTTTATCTTGTAAACCAATAGCAAGCAAAAGAGCTTACAGTATGACATCAATATGATCAAATCTAATGTTCAAAACTTTCATTTTGTTGTGTGTGGGAAAGCTAGAGATATATTATAGTCCTGCACTGTGAAAAGTGACTTTCAGGAATTTATGGTGCGTTACCAAAATAAATTGTATTTGGACATCGATGGGAGTTATTGTTTGCAGAAAATAGCAGTGGTGGTTGACACTGACTCTCATTCGACTCGAATGACTTTCAATTATGTTCTGTTTATTGCTGATCGACTGATAAATGAAAGTGATATTTTTCCAAGTCCAAGGTGCCAGTTTGCATACACAACTAGTTACCTCCAGCTCAGTAAATCATTTCAACAACATTATCAGAGCTTTCTAACATCAGCCTGTTGACACAGCAGCAGTGTTCCGTTTGGGGGATTCTCTATCTCTTTCCCTCTCTCCCCTCTATTGTACTGTCTCTCTCTTTTTCCCTCTCTCTCTTTTCTCTCTCTCTCCCCCCCCCCCCCCCCCCGCCCCCCCCTCCCCCCCCCCGCCTCCCCCCCCTCGCTCTATTGCGCTGTAATCAAAAGCTAACGTGATTTCCGAGCGGCTGTGGTGGTGACATCTGAGAATGAAAGATGAGAGGCAGGGTTCACCAGAGCAGCCTGTACTCCAGCGCCATATGGTCTCTCACACTGCAGAATCAGGAGGTATCAGACACCCTGTTAAAATGAGATGGGGACCAGGGGATGTGTGAAGGACCGTGGCCTGACAATGGTTACAGCCTTTGGTTCTCCTGCTGGGTGACATCACCTTGGCCCTCCCTCTAGATCTCTCTTAGTGGGGGGTTCCAGGTCTGGTCCCTCGGGAGGGTAGTGGTGGTGGGGGGGCAGGGGGTTGGCTGTGGTACAGGACGGGTCCTTCTCCATTCTTAAGGGGGTTTCAGGGTGGCACCTCCGCCACCAAGAATCCACCAAAACCACCACCCAACACATCCATGGGCTACAGTATGCAGATGACTTTGCCGTCCTTGCCCACTCACCAAACTCTATACAGCATCAGTGTGGATTCCTCCATCTGAGCATACATGTTATTCTGAAATTGTAGCAGAGCCGTGTGGTTCTTCTCCCTAACAGGAGGTGGACATCTACACAGTGAAGATTGAGGACCTGTCTTTCACCTCAGCCTTCTGCCTCCAGATCCAACGCAACGACTACATCCACGCTCTGGTCACCTATTTCAACATCGAGTTCACCAAGTGTCACAAGAAGACTGGCTTCTCCACGGGTAATACCTCATCTGCCTCTCTGCCTCTCTCTCTCTCTCTCTCTCTCTCTCTCTCTCTCTCTCTCCCTCTCTCTCTCTCTCTCTCTCTCCCTCTCTGTTAGTCATTACTACACAGGTGTGAGATATAATGGTGGAGGGAGCATAGTCAGTGTGTGGCAAGTGTGACCTCTCGACTCGTGAGAAATACAAAGGATGTGTTTGTGTGTATGTTTGTGCGTGTGTTTGTGCGCATTTGTTCATACTTGTGTGTGTCCAGTGTGTGTGTGTCTCATCATTTCAAATTATACAATTTAACATAAACTGCTTGACAGGGTGCTTTTGATAAAGTGATGCCTGGTAAAGGCAATTTTACAGTGTAAGTCTCATAGGCACTCATATACACTCTTAGCAGGCTTACAGCTCCAGTCCAGTGTGTTGTTGTTAGATCGTAGAGTAGACCAACCCCTGAAAGGCCAAGGGTTTTATTCTCTTAATTAAGAGGCCAAGGCAGCTTACAGCTAAGGGTCTGGGAGAGTCCTGCTGCCTTCTGACAGGTCAGAGAGAGTTCCAGCTCGATGCTCTGTGCACTCCCCAGTGGAACTGAGGCTGTATTCTCAGACAAGAGATCCTCTACTAATGAGCTCTGTGATAAGCCGCAAAGGGCTGGACTACAACAGCAAATGCGGTTATCGCTGGAAATTAGAGGAGCTTAGCCCTCAATAGGTTTGCATGATCCAACCAAGCACAGAGCTGCATTCATTTGCCAGGTATTGTGTCGGGATCTGCCAGTGACTCACTGACCTCTAGTGGTGGTATGTGGGTACTATAGATATTCTGTGGTGAAGTTCAAGGCATATTTCGAAGCATAGTGTAATCAAAGGGCTTGATTGTTTTCCTTGCATCCATTTTCATCAACATGATGTGTCTTTATGACTTATATTACAGTAATGACACAATGTAGAACATCTTCTTTTGACATGAACGCATAGAGCCCCATTCTCTGCACTTGTATTGATTAAGTTTGTCCATCAGATCTTAACACACACATAAAGGTCCTGTCGTTGATTTCCTACACCACCCTGCAGGACAGGTACAGTATATTAGGGGTATCCAGACATGCAGCAAAGTAGAGGAGACCTGAGAGGAGAGGTCAAAGAGGTTCTCTGTGGCCAGAGAAATGCCAGCTTACCTATTCCATTAGCATTACAAACACACCTAGCCTAAACTCCCTCTGTCTGAAGTCCCTGCTGCTCACCTACCCAGGGCTAGTTGATGCATCCATGGAACCCTCACAAAACGTTGCCTTTAAAGCCTGAGGTAAAAAGTGACCCCAGAACAGCTAGCTGAAAACCCATTAAAGTTCTATTGACCTTTGAGGCTATGCCAAACCGTGCAGGCGAGGGGGGAGCACGCTTTTGTTTTTGGAGGTGGTGTCAGCTATCAGCAATGTGCAGCTTGAGATAAGCACACACACACACACGCACAGTCACACGCACGCTCACTCACACTCACACACACACACACACACGCATGCATGCACGCACACACACACACACACACACACACACACACACACACACACACACACACACACACACACACACACACACACACACCCACACACTTGAGATTGATTTAATTTTTTAGATTGAAGGCAGAATGCATCCTGAGTGGACTGATAATGAAATAATGGAGATTGACAAGGACAAACATAAAAGAGGAGGTCAGTACAGGACCTCTGTCTATTATATCAATGCTATTTTGAATCATGAGCTAGCATGTAGCGGAAGCTACTCCTCAGTGCTATGTCTAATCTAGTAAATAGCTGGATTAGAATAGTGAATCATATTTACCCTGGCCAGCCTCGTACACTACTCTGACACATACACAAGACACAGTCAGAGAGCATGGTCTCAACACTTCCCTTTGATAGAACCATCTTCAAAAAACCGACCTGTGTAACATTGTGTAGGATTAGTCAAAACAGAACATTATAAAAGGCTTATTCCAGTCTCCACATAGTTGAGTCTATGTGGCTGATAAGTGCATTAGAGGTCCAATGTCAACAGTTAAAGGTTGTGTTTAAGTTAGTCTTACATTGAGGGTAAAGTGTCTAGTTTAGGATTGTTTTGCTTGTAGGAGTGAGAGGTCATGGTCAGGTCCATTCTGACAGGCTCTCTATCTTCCCAACCCCTACACAAACTCTATGTAAACACACTTGAAACAATCAATCCCACTCTAACTGGCAACATGTTCACTCTAACATATCTATCAACGCACACTGAAAACATGTCTACTCTGACAGCCTGTCTGTGTGCCCCCCAAGCCCCTTTATGCTCTGTACACACACACACACACACACTGGAATCATCTCCACTTTCACAGCCTGTGTGTCTCCCTATAGCCCCAGATGCTCCGTACACACACTGGAAACAGACTGTGTTCTACATGGAGGACTACTTGACCGTCCGCAGGGGAGAAGAGATTGTTGGTAGCATCGCCATGAAACCCAACGAGAAGAACATAGTGAGTATATGGAGTGTCTTCCACTGTAGGTTCCCTGGGGCACTGAAACTGTACATAACTAGGTCACATCGTCAGGAACATTTATCTTGGAAAATGAAGTTTGCACCTGCTTTTTCAGTTCCACTGAGACTTGATAGAAACTCAATCTCACCTCTGCCTCTCCTCAACAGATTGCTTATTCGTTCCTCACTCATATCAGTGTGGCCCTTTTCACACTCCTCAATTGCTTCTGACTTCTGTCACCCGATCACAATGATCGGAGTACATTCCGTTCAATGCGTCACATATCTGCCTCCTTTGATTATTTGCCGTTTTTCTCACACAAGAGACTTGTATTAATGGTGACATCTCCGGTCGCACTGCGTTAGGTCTGTAGGCATCGGCCAAGGTGGAAAAGGGTGCTGAAATAGAAATAGAAAATAAATAACAGTTGCTGTGTTGCAATGAACATTAGTTGAACAATCGGCCCATGTAGAAGAATATGCTCTGTTATTTGCCAAAAAAGTGAACAAGAGAATAAAACATTTGAAATCATAAATGTCTCAGCTTGCAGCTGCATGCTCAATATTTGCTTATAATGTAGGCTAGGATATTCATTTCACAAGGGATTTATATTCATTTAGGGATATATATGGATTTCCAACCCCTCCTGGGTTATGAGTTAACCCACGCATGCCATGTAGGCCCACCCATACAGGACATGGCACTTCCCAGTCAGCAGAGTAATGATGGATCTGGCCCATGTGTTTTCTACCAGCGTCCGGATGTGGCCCAGGTACAACTTTGTTCCCCGGGCCAGAAGTGGGCCGGTTCTTGCTACCATTCCTGAGACTTATCTTTGCTATGAAAAGGATGGCCTGTGGATGGCCCAGGTCCCAACCATACTCAGACCAAAGATGGCCCAGTAGCTACAGGAGAGTATTAGGGCCACATTCCTCATACCAGAGATGGCCGAGAGCAAATGGCAACTATCACCCAGGGCTGGCCCCCCACATTCAGATCAGGTCTGGCCCATATACAATTTGCTGTTTTAGCACTCATGTGCCACTACAAGACCAGATCTGGCCTATAATTGTCTGCTGACTGGGTTGTTGCCATTGGTCTTGCATTTACAGTGGAGGGAACCTATCATATGCGCTTTTGGTGGCCTGATTGTGTCCACCTCCGGAGTGGGACAGACATATCCGATAACATTCCGATCAAAATGCGACTTTCGTGCGTTCAGACCTGTCCGAAAAATGCAGCCAGGCAAGAATGTGGCTACAATGCCCATACAGGCTGGATTCAAGTGACAGATGTGAAAGGGGCCAGAGGTCATAGCAAATACAACACTATGATAATCTCAGAACCAAACAACAGATTATATCTCTGACAGCGTCAGTGCTCTTTCCTCCCCTAGAATTGAGTGAAGGCAGTCCTCCTCCTGCCTCATCTGTCGAAATAGCCTGTATGAGAGATCTTAGTCAACACTGTGTTATCTGGTGACAGATTACAATGAGATACTGTAGAGAGAAAGAGTCATTGAACTTGATTTCTCAATTTCGCTTCCCCTTTGACCCTGGTGAATTACTGTAAATGTCTGCTTGTTTGCTCTCTCTGTCTCTCTCTCTGTCTCCCTTGCCTTATAGCGTGATTTCGACTTCACCTTCGAGCTGGATTTCAAAGGACAGCTGTGTGAGGCAGCCATCTCCCACGACTACAAGATGCGCTAAGTGTCCAGCAGGGGGCAACGGTGCACAGTGCAGCCCCACCAACACACAGAGGGAAGCAGAGGCACTCGCCTTGACTACAGACACGGAGGATAGAGGACGAGATGAAGAGATGGGCCAGGAGGATGGAGGATGTGATGGAGGGATGGGTCAGGCCAGAGGATATGACAGGTTATGACAAAAATGCATCAGGGTGGCATTCCCAGCAATATGAGCATTGCCTACATTGCTGCCACCTCTCACCAAACAGCACTTCGCTGTGAGGCCATGTGTTCAGAGGACAACTTTGAATGTAACACTTTATGAACCCAAGAATGTTCTTCTAGTCATTATGAATGTTATTAATAATTGATCTGTATGTGAGAGGTGACAATCCATGATGTGTTGATTTTGGTCATTGTTCGTCTAAAATAATCAGACCTACGAGAGAGATTATTTTGCACTTTTTAAAAGTATATTGCTGTGTAACAAAGATAGTCTCAATGTTATACAGCAATTTTGAAGCCCACATTATTAATTACTGTATTTGTCAGTACATTCATATTCATTTAGCATTATGATAATCATTCATTCATTCTGTCTAAAATACTATTAGTAAAAAAACATATTTTTGCATGTTTCCACCATGTTGAAGAAAGTACAGTGATTTAATGTATTGGCTAAGGATTATTCAGTGCATATGTGTAATGTGAACGATAGTGTGTGTTTGCAATCAGGTGATGTGTTGTAGCTTTTTGGGAGCATGCAATATATGGTGTGAACTGTGAAAACTCACACATAAAATGCACAGCTTGCACTCCAAAGTGTGCTCTGTGGTGTGTGTTGGAGCTGTGTTGTTGACATGTCAATGTGGTCTGGAGCGTACCGACCACCTTCTCTCTAAATGCCTGAAAAAGCTTCAAGTGCCAGCCACATATTTTAAGGTTTAAGTTAACTTTTTTATTTGTATCTCTGTAGAGTGCTGTCATTTAGACATACCATAGATAGTTCATGAGGAAATAACTCATAATGCTACAAATGCTCTGTAACATGAAGCCTGATATGGAAACGCTGAGTCCATTTGAGGAAGTGAGACAGTGGCACAGTGATCAGTGTGGCCTCAGTCACATCAGTAGCTGCTGTTCACTCAACTCCTCTCAACCTGACAGCCTAGTTACAGTAGGTACCATCTCTCTGCTCTGATCTCACGTCAGTGACGAGGCCTGTCCTCAGAGCCTGGCCTGTAGTTGTCACTTGTTAGTCCTGACCTCAAATCAGCAGTAGAGTAGATCTGTCCCAAGCAGGGTCCCTGGTCACACACCAGGATTGGGGGGTCACTTGGATTTCAAATCACGTCCTGGATCAAATGGTTTGAAATCGAATTGACCCCAAACCCTGCCAGGCCCCCCTCACTGCTCAGCGCTGGGGTGGGTTAGACTCCCAGACACCATGGCAGCTCCTTCCTTTTCACCTGTGCTCTTACTAAGGTCATCGCCAAGGCAACAGCTGGAGGTCTCCCCTCCAGTCAAACTGTGACCTCTCTTCACAGTTGTTTTAGTACTGTTATAACACCACATCCTTACCAAAGACATCCTATCTGCAGCCAAGATACAGCCTCATTCCTTAGCCAGGCTCTTCCATGCCTCCTGTGAAGACCATGATCAAACCACCACGCTCATGACTGTTCTGTGGGAAGACGTACAGTCCAGCACAACAGGCCATGTATTAATACTAATGGCCGAAGGTGAGAGAGCGACATGTTTGACCGATCTGTTCTGAAGAAGATTTCAACAAAGGGTTTGGGTCATAGAGATATCATGTTGAGTAATAGAAGTCAATTTGAGTGTTCAGTATGGACAGAGACAGGTTGTTTCATGTTGAGAGAGCTGTCTCTTCTGAGCACATAGTATGTCTTTCTGATTCTAACTGTATTTTGCTTTGATATACTATAACTGTAACTACTGTATGTGTAGGTTGGTTTATGTATACACTGTATGGTATAGCACACGTGTGTAATAACAAAAAAGCAATAGAAAACCATCATAAATGATGAGAGGAAAAATCCAAAGGAAATACGCTGGTAAAAGCGGAACATCTGGAGACACTCAAACAAACCTTCAGCAGTACAAAACAAAACAATAACTGTAATATTTGTCTGCTAAATGTACCCCCACCATAATATAATTGAATGTTCTTCATTATTTCTCTTTCCCCGTTATCCCAGAAATGGAGATAGTGTGTAAAAATGTTTCGTTGTCATGGTATTCTTGCAATCATATTACTAGCGTATTGAATCAGATGATAGATAATGTTAAATGCATACAGCACTGTTGTTTTTTAAATGAAGTCATTGTGAAATGCTTCATTCTTTAAGGTTAATTATTCTGTGGATAGAGGAACACTTGATAGTCCTGGCTCTGTAACACATAGCATTAAGTTGGCTGTCCACACAAAACACCAAAATATGAATTTCTTGTCAGCTACTACATGCTATTTCTGAAATGGTAATAGTTTGACAGTGTTAGAAACATAATGATAATTTGCGTGATTATTCTGTATTCTGTTGAGTTGAGGAATAGTATACTACTGAAAGCTATGTATTTTATTGTTCATTTTAAATGCTACCATGTCAAAATAAAAGCTGAATAAACACTAAGGCTGAAAATGGCTAGATGGCTCCTTGAATTAAAGTTTCACCACAGCACAAAGAAAAGACCATTCAACTCCAGTTATTCTCAAATACAGTAAACATAGATAAATAATATCTATTTATTTTTTAGACAATCCATACAACATTTTTTCATATTTACAATTTCACATATGCATTATTGTGAAGGAACACGTTTCAACAGGGTAAAAAGTAGTTAAATGTGGCCATAGACAATGCAACAACACTGTGTCAAATACAAACCTGCAGTGTCTAAAATATGTTGGGAGTCGAGGCACATTGCAGGTGATGGTGATTTAGATAAAGAATTTTGTTCGATTTGAATATCAGAAAAAATCTGTCAATACATTGTGACAAACTTTTCTAGAATTATTGAAAAGTGCTACAGCACATACACCTAATAAATACTTTACAAGAGTACAACTTTGAAATTGAGCAAACAACAGCAATATAACTAGGTTCTTATTCTTTAAATAACACTGCATCAATGACATTTACAAAGCCAAACAGTGGTGACAGTGTTACCCAAACATGTCAACAGAGGCAGTGCAAGAGACAACAATATGTCAAACAACATGTGTTCTAAAATGAAAAGCTGCCATTTCAACTTTTTATACACTGTTAACTTCTGGTCAACTGTCCCATCATTACAAATATACAAGAGTAAACCTCATTTGATTCTATTTGTGGGGTATCGTAGGTTAATCTAGTTAATCTAGAGTGATATAATGTGTCAGATGATTCAAGCTTTTACAACTTTACATTATTGCTGGTGTACAGTATGTGGTGTTAATGTTTAATACCAAAATCCAAACCTCTGATCTATTTTAGACAAGTAGGCCCATGCTAACCAGCTGTAAACAAAGTCCACTTCTCTTTGACACTCTTTTTGTTTTATACAGTATATTTGTCAGAGTAGCTTAAAAACCCTTTTCACATTACATATAACAGTAATATAAGAGCTTGGTTTTGGCACATTTTCAAAATACATTTTCATAAAAATACAATAGTCATTAGCAAAATACATCTATATTTTCTATAATAGTGCAATCATGTCATTTAGTTTTATTACATTTACCAATGTCACCACTCCTTGTGTGTGAAGTACTGAGATAAAATCTCAAAAAATGTGTTTTAAGCCACAGATTCGGAAATAAGTGTACAAAACCTACCAAAGGTGAGCTGAGAGAGAGAGAGAGAGAGAGAGAGAGAGAGAAAGAGAAGGAGGAAAAGAAAGAGAACACTTCTGAATAACAAGTATTGTGCTGTGCTGTAGAAGATAATTCAGTTCCGAAGGGACTGTGTGTGTCATGGGGGCAGAAGTACCCTTATTGTTGTTACTAGCAGCAGGATCTCTTCTTCTCTGAGGAGCTGTTTACCAGTTGGACTGTCTTCTCCTTCTCTCTGTCCTCCTGCTCTTTCAGGATCCTAGGAGATACAGAGGAGGTTCCTGTTATATAACATCCATATACAGCATCCATGTCAGGCTCACATTACAGTACAAATGATTCTAATGAAAAAGTACATATCAGTGATATTGCATTGTACTGCACATCACTGAACTTGTGAACAGTGTGAGTAATTGGATATCGTTTTGAAGTTCACATCACAGGTGGAAGTTAAGTTACCCAATGTTCGTGCTATGGTAAATAGTCTACTCTTTAATATCAATAAGAAAAGGCCTATTGTGGCTCCAGAAGCACTGATACATTTGGCTCTGCCTGAACCACCTCCGATTTCACTGCAGACCGCATAAAGCCCAGCTTGAACTAAGCCCACGCAGACAGTTATCACATTTTGGGCTGATTTTGGGCATTATGCTGGTTTTCCTGTTGCAAAAGCTTGGTCAAAATCCAAATGATGAATTAAGTGGTCAGACAATAGTGAAGTTGTGTCATGTAACAGGCTACGGTCAGAATCCCACACAGCTCTCTCCTACCTTGCCAAATGTACCATGGACTCCACCACATTGTGTCCAGAGCAAGCACTGCACTCATAGAAAATTAGCTGGCAGTCCTGCAAAACACACATGATGACGGTCATTAGAGACCAGAGAGAGGATGAGAGGAGAAAGTCAACAGGACATACAGGCCTGTGATTGGAGCAGCCTGGAGTAGCATCAAGGTAAACGCTGAACAGACTAATGGCCCTAAGAGCTCTGTGAAAATATGAGCAGCTCTCTAGACTGACTGGAGTGCCTCACAATCACTACGTCAATCTCCATAGAAACGACTAACTGGAAGAAAATGACAAGATAGAGGGAGAAGACGAGGAGAAGAAGAAGAAGAAAAAACTCCTCACATGTCTCGTTAAAAAAAATGACAACCTCATTTTGTTTCTTTTACTTATTCATAGTAGCAAAAATGGGTCATTTTGTGGTTGTGGGCTGTGAGCTGGGCCATTAGCAGAGTCACTAGGGACGAGACACAGGCAGCAAGACAGCCAGAGTAACAGACAGACAGCCAGACAGTCGGACAGACAGACCTACCTTGGCTAGTTTCTCGCCCACTCTCCCCTGGACCTCCCTCTCACTCTCCTTGTCGGCCTTGTTCCCCAGGAGCATGATGGGAATGTCCTCGCCTGCCCCTTCCTGTGAGAGAAGAGAGAGGAAAGAGATAGAGAGATGACATGAGATGGTTCCTGATGGACCCCATGAAGACTGATCTACTGTAGCCTACCAGTTGACGCAAGCTCCCTGTGTGTGTGTGTGTGTGTGTGTGTGTGTGTGTGTCTTATCTGTACACTGGTCATAGGTGTGCAGTGTGAGCGGAGTTGAGAGGTCTGAAAAATGACTTGACTCACAACGATTTGACTAGCGAAAGAAAAACCGGCCATATTTGCACTGAAATGGCTGCCCTGAGCTTGTGAGGTGAGCGGTACTGGAGCGGAAATGGAGCGTGAGAAAAAGCCCACGCTCTGACTTCAAAATGCACTCCAGACAAAATACCCCTGCCCTGCTCTGCTCCTCGCTCAGCTCACGCTCCACTCCGCTCACATGCTCTGGCGTGCGTCTCACCTGTACACTGGTCAACCACTGCCTGACCGCGGTGAAGCTCTGCTCAGCAGTGATGTCATATATGACAACCACGCCGTCGGCCTTGCGGAAGAACTGTTTGGTGATGCTGCGATACCTGGAGGAGGTGGAGAAGGAAATAGAGACAGACAAGAAGGACTGAGAATTCCCCTGTTGTACTATTTATATTGACACACTACCGAAATATGTACATCAAAGTCTCATAAATTACACTCAGTCAGCAATGTTCTCCTTTTCGTTACCAAGTTAGAGCCATAACTACACGTGGAGGTAAGTTAAGGTAAAACGTTTGATATGGATGCAAAGGAAGAGAATTACTGTGCCTTGTTCCTCAGGGATCAGTGTCATTGCTGAACAAGTCAGGTATCATAATATTAACACGGTCCCGTCTGCCCAGTAAATATGGGTGTAGTCCTCACCTCTCCTGTCCTGCTGTATCCCACATCTGCAGCGCCACCTGGCTGTTGTCCACAGTTATTGTCTTCACACTGTAGTCAATGCCTAATAATATGGAAAATACATCATCAACAGTCTTTAACAGTGGGAAAATAAGAGCTGTATAAGAAGAAAATATAATCTCCTGAATGTCTAAAATATGTGTCTAAAGTGCTACAACAATCTCCTGTTAGGGTTAGGGTTAAAAAAAGGTCATGTATTCTGGGAGACATAATGATTCTCCTGAGTAAAATCATTTTGGGGTCCTCCCAAGCTGGCTATTTATACAGAAGACATTAAAACTAGCGAGCTGTTTGTACTGGACCAGGTTGTAAAATGAAAAGAGGGGAACAATGTGACTTCACAAGCCTTCTCATGTGATACTCGTCTGACCTGCTCTCTCTGAAGTACAACCCCGCTGATACTGTGTAGGAAAACAGCCCAAACACAACCTGACTGAATGCACAGTACAGGCCTACAACATGTTGCACCACGCCACACCTCAAGAGATTATATTCCAGTTAGCCCAGTAACAAAGACATGGCTTTGTGTCAATACAGCCAGTATTGTTGTTTAATTGCTTGAACTTTTGCCTATGCTTAAGTGGTAAGATCAACAGACATAATCAGCTTTTCACAGTGTTAGATACATTAGCATGTTTTTAGTGGTGAGTGAGTAATAGGGTGTGAGGTCAGTAGCCACAGGGCTGGGGCTCTGCTCTGTTCTAGAGAAAGAGGGCTGTGTGTGTGTGTGTGTCTGTGTCTGTGTCTGTGTGTGTGTTTGTGTCTGTGTGTGTGTGTGTGTGTGTGTGTGTAAGGGTCACTCACCCACGGTGGCAGAGGTGCCTGGGTAAAAGCAGTCATCACAGAAACGCCTCAGGAGACAGGTTTTCCCCACACTGGAGTTCCCCACCAAGACGATCTTAAAGAGACGGTCAGGAGGCGACGCTGCACCCTCTTCCTGGAAATGGACAAAGACAGAGAGAGAGAGAGAGAGAGCAGTATAATAACAGTTGTGGTATACACAAATACATGGTCCTCTCTGGAACATTAGAAGTTGAGTAGGTCAAGAGATCATATGTATACTCCCTAACTCCTGTACAAGAAAAACTATATAACTCATTATGTATGGTAATACCTCCAAGTTTCAACAAGGTCTTTAACAAAATCTATAAGTCAAGAAAGTAAACCATGGGAATCTTCCTTTAACCCTCGTTCAAGTGGTTAATCTGCTTTGTGAGGGTAACAAGAGGTTAACACACACACACACACACACACACACACACACAGACACACACTGAAATCATTCTCACTGTGAAACTCAACACCTGTAAGTGCTCTCTCCTATCTTAGCTCTGTTCAAGTGGAAAAACAGACCTTTGTGGACATACTGTGCAGTACAGCTCAACCCGTTCTTACCCTGTTGTTATGGGGTCAGGAGAACAAACCAAACATGCAGACAGACAAACAATCCCAGAAGAGGATTCTGCAAGATCTTTCAAATGTAGAGATTATGTGTAGATACTTTGTGCCCCATGTACCGTACAATAACAGGAGGGATACAGTTGTTAGCATACATAAGAATAGCTCGTGTCTCTGAGTCAAATTTGCCCAAGCTTGCTCTTGTGTCTGTAACTTCTCCTGTGTGCATTGGCTTACATTCACGATGGTCTCCTTGCCAACGGGCTGTCCCCTGGGCGAGGTGGGGGTCTCAGCCTGCTGCTGCTCCTGGGTTCGGGAGCTAGGAGAACTGGGAGGGTATATACTGCTCATCTCTAAATCTATATGTTCTTCCTCTTCCTCCTCTTCTTCGGCTTCCTCCCCCTCCTCGCTCCAGTCCCGTAGCTGGGCCTGGTAGTCGTCCTGCAGGAGCTGAGGGAGGTGGTCCTCCTCGATGGAGATGATCCTCTGAAGGTGCCGTCTGGGGGGGCGTTTACCTCCGTCCATCTCCTCCTCCAGGCTGGGGGGCTGGTAAATGCCGTTCACCCCCACCAGGCTCTTCCTCTTAGAGTAGTGTTGCACCTCCTCCTCATCCTCACTGGGGAGAGAGGGACAACGTGGGAATTAGCTTAGCAACAACTTTAGACTGTCAGGACTTTTGTTAACTCAATGTGTTTGGATCGGTCCCTATTCAAATAAATCATAGGCCTGAATAAATAAATAACGAGTGTTTTTTTAGGCATTCAGAACATAGCACAGTACATACAAATATATTGTGCACAGAGCTGTTGTTGCAGACGTCTATCATACAAGTGCATTAGGTTTATTACATGCCTCGTCCTTCTTTGTAAAATGCACTTTTCAATGTAGTTAATTATTTTCTATCCATACATCTGTAAGGCCTCCATTGCTGCAGCAGTCAGGACTAATGTAATTTGCAGTAAAAGCATTTCCAGATAAATGGTACCTTTTAAGACTTATTCTCTCAGCGTGTTTCACAGTATTTGACCCAGGCCTCTGATTCCAAGCAAGCTTGTTTACTGAATTCTTTGGTTTCTGAAGAGCAGGACAAACAAATATCTCATTATGTGACAATATGGTGCATGCACTGTATGTGTTTCAACAAATCATATTTTGATAACATATGTTATCTGAGAATCATGTTTTTGTAGAAATCATGTTTCTAGTTTCAAACATGATGCATAAACACACAGGATATCACAATTGAACATATTTTTTTTAACCAAGATGTATTGCATGTAACTGCATGAGTATACTTACACTATAGCACATATCTCGCTCATCTCGTAAATGTTTGTTCATTTCCCTTGAGACAACACAACAAAGAGAAGGATTAATTAAACAACCAAGACACCTTTTTTATGATTCAGTGTGAAAAAGGTCATTGAGAGGTTTGACTGATAACAAGACCTCCTATGCTTTGCTCTATTAGCTGTTGTGGAAACTCAAATGTACAGTATGGCCTTGACCGTACTAAATATAACTACATGTTTGCTGTTCTGCTGTTCGCAGAGCAGCAGCACTGAGGTGATGTACTTTTGGCTTACTGTATCTCTACTCTTCCAGTGTGAAGTGTCTGTCTGTCCTACAGTATCTTCTGTCTGTCCTTCAATATCTTCTGTCTGTCCTTCAATATCTTCTGTCTGTCCTTCAATATCTTCTGTCTGTCCTACAGTATTTTCTGTCTGTCCTTCAATATCTTCTGTCTGTCCTTCAATATCTTCTGTCTGTCCTACAGTATCTTGTCTGTCCTACAGTACCTTGTCTGTCCTACAGTATCTTGTCTGTCCTTCAATATCTTCTGTCTGTCCTACAGTATCTTGTCTGTCCTACAGTACCTTGTCTGTCCTACAGTATCTTGTCTGTCCTTCAATATCTTCTGTCTGTCCTACAGTACCTTCTGTCTGTCCTACAGTATCTTGTCTGTCCTACAGTATCTTGTCTGTCCTACAGTACCTTGTCTGTCCTACAGTATCTCCACTCATGAGCTCTTCTCTTCTTACCTCAGGAGATCAAGTTGTTTCAGCAGGCTTGATCGCTCCCTCTGTAGTCCCTCTGTGACTCTGTACATCTCTCTGTGTTGGATAACAAAGCAGATATGACTATACTGTTGGCACACAATACATGCCCTGTCATCGAAATGTAGTTACAGTATGCCTATCTGAGGCAAAGGACAAATTCGGGGTTAATACCGAAATTAAGCATACTACTGGAGGGACAATCAGAGCCTGAACAGTGCAGAGTTCACACTAGCTTCCTCTTGAAAACCAATTGAAAAGCTAAAGGAAGGGAATGGCCACTGACATCTCCCTCTCCTCGTGTAGGTGTGAGGACTGTTCCTGCAGCAGACCCAGTTGTTCCTGAGCCATCATCAGCTCCTGGCTGCTGTGATCCAGCTCCCGCACCAGCTCCTCATTGGTCTGTTTCAGCTTCACGTTCTCCACCTTGGTCACGTGCTGCTCGCTGTGCAGCTCCCGGTACTGACGCTCCAGCTGGACACGGTCAGAGGACGTGGTCAGGATACGGTCAGGGGCCATGGTTGGAACAAAATCGGGGGAGCATGGTCAGCATGGGGACAAATCCACCATCACTTCAACCAAGCCCGCCAAAAAAACATTAATTTTGAAAAACACAGTCAGTCTCTGATCATAGCTCGAGACAAATCACAAGGCCAGATCAATCAACGAAAGTATGTGCTCTGTGCTCTATACATGTTCCGGTACGATCAATGTGTGATTGGACAAATGCTGTGAAACACCAATCGGGCCTGTCTCATCCATAGAGTTGCAAGTGTGTGAGGACAGGACATACAGATAAGGCTGCTGACAGCTGTGGAGACTACTGTCACAGATCTAAACATAGCCCAACATGCCACAATTCACTGTTCCAAAAAACCATAGATACAAACAGACTTTTAATCTAGTGACACTGATTAGGCTGAGCCAGCATAGCATTTGGATGCCTGTTTTACAGAGATCTATGTTAGCAGGAGGGAGGAGGAGGACTGAAGAACTAATTCTCTATAGTGGTAATAAGGGGTACCAAGGAGCAGAGAGAAAGGAAGCCCTTAGTGGCTTGGACACAATAGGGAAGGCAGCGTTCCTTAGAAAATGGAATTAGGAAGCACTGGTTAAACTAATTCCTGTGTAGTAATTAGCCTTAAAAGCCTGGATGGGGTTGTGTTCGTGTGAGTGCGACAGTGCCTATTACACGTTGTTAATTTCCATTATAGAATAAGCTTCAGACACTCTGGGAAAGCTGTGCCCCCTTAAGAGTTTTGCATTGACTTACTGTATATCTGGGGGTGACAATCAATTGATATCTAAGAAACGCTATCACATACTGTACATGAGAGCTGATATGGAACAAGACCTTCTGTCACTCCATTAATGTCACTGAATCCCCTCTATGGAATATCTGGGGGACATCTGGAGTGGTTAGGCATCAGCCCCACTCACCCTCCTCTGCTTCTGGAAGATCTGGTCCAGCTCTCTCTCCTTACTGGACAGCTGGTGTTCCATGTCCTGACTGCGTGTCAAGAAACGCTCTGAGTCCTGCAGAGAGAGAGAGAGAGAGAGAGAGAGAGAGAGAGAGAGAGAGAGAGAGAGGGGTCAGGAAACATACCTGTTGTAATAGGAACTCTCTCCTATGGGATACTTTACCTGCAGAAGGATCCTGTCCTTCTCATTTTTGATCTGCAGCTCCATCTCTTCATATAAGCGCTGGATCTCATCGTCATGTGTTACTGCTCGCCTGTTCAAATGAAAGAATGTTCATCTTTCATCTTATTTTTCTGTCCTTCATATTTTGTAATATCTAATTTCCAACATTATGTCCTATTTTAGGTTGGCATAACATCTTTTCAATCATGATGTACTCCAAAATAGGCACAAGTGTAAATAGGCTGCAAGAGAGCACAAGGCAAACCAGCAGACAAATAATATCAGTACCAAATATCAAATACACACAGTAGGGTCACTGCAGAGAGAACTGTGGGAGCTTCTTTGTGCATAATAACTAATACTGAAGCATTCAATGTCTATCCACTCTGCTTTAATCAAACACCTCCGTGTCTCTACAACTCTCAATGAAGCTTGAGAAGAGATGCATTCACAGAGCTTCACACTGAAACATCAGCCAAACGTAGCCCATTTGTCATAAACCCAATCCTACCAGCCCTGTTTAGTGTTTGTATTCCTTTTACTGTACTACCCCTTCAAGAAACAGGATGCTTTTTCCAGACAAGCAAGGAAATAGAACAATTGTGATAATCTGATTTCCTTCAGTATATTGAGATTGCAAAAGATTATGAGTCATTCCAAAGAGATATCACACACATTCTACAGAGTACCACCTGAATTCCTTGTGTAAAATTGGCATGAATATTGTCCAACACCATTTGGAGAAAGGGGGTGTTTTGTCGGGAAAACCTTCCTTTAAGCACTTAAGACTGTGTTGTGGAGCTGGAAGGTCAGCCACAGCCCAACGGCTGAGGAAAAGTGTCTCTTAAATGTTTGTTGCGCCCACACAGTAAAACTTTCTCTCCATGCAACACCAGCTCTCAGTGTGTGGATCTTATCTGGCCTAAAGTAGGGTTACAAAGCTGGAAGTCTTGAAAATGTTATACTTTAGTAAAAGGAATGGAAAGGATTGAATTAATAAACAAAAACAATTCAAGAAAAAAGGTTAATGTGTTATACAGAATAGTCAGGTGCTAAATCCTATACAGTATGAGCACAAATATCTCACGTCAGTCAGTCAGTCAGTCAGTCAGTCACCTTTTGAGGGCGCTCTCCATCTCCTTCCTCTCCTGGTTGGCCTCTTTGATCTGGAAGGTGACCCTAGCAAGGAACTCCTCAAAGTTGGACAGGAGATGGGGCTCATCCCTCCGTAGCTGAGCCCACAGACTACGCACCTCACTGGGGCTGGTGGGAAGGAGCAGAAAGTCAGAGTTCAGGTTAGTCTGAATGACAAAACCTGGAATACATAATATGTTCATGTTTATATTCATGAACCACAAATGTGTTGTGGCCAAGCATTCTATATGATAAAGTAACGTGAGGATGTGGACAAGTGGAATTTTATTTAAATTGAATTGTGACGAGCGGATACAAATAGATAGGTAAGCTCATAGAATGTTCAATAAGATTGGGAATTGGTTTCCAGTGGTAGGCAGGCAGTCGGCTGAGGGCTAAAGGACTTCTGTTGTTATTTGTGTAAAAAAGACATTTGATGAAGATGTTCTTCTTGAAAAATTGCATTTTCCATTAGTAGAAAACAGAGATACACTTTGATAGAACATTTCAAAAGGCATCTTCTGTCTGTGCCAAGGTCATTTACGTCAGTATTCAGAAAAAATGTCCCTAAATGTCAGAATCCAACATTGATTTATCTTAAGAGTCAGGGCTATGTCTGTGGAGAGAATGATGTCAATACAGACAGACTGATTGGTGAAGATTTTAGACCAATTGAGAAAAGCTACAGATGGTATTTGAGGATACTTCATTGATCATGATTAACTTCTACCTTTGACCTGTTCAAATGACAGATCTGTCCATTGAAACTCGGACTGAATTAGACACTGACAAGACTAACACACCTCTGAAAGCTCCCAGTTACATGGTTCCGAAACTACTTAGATGTCAAACTCGTTTTGGTATAAGTATTCATATTCATAATAATAATTTATAATTATATGTATTAATTATTATTATTATGTTTTATATTACATGTACCTCACCAATTACAATAAATAGCTATAAGTAGGAGTCTAATTTGTTTTGTTCTCCAATCAGGGGAAGGGATGGTAGAGATTAAACAATTAAATAAAAAAATAAGACATTATCCAAGCAATGCTTTTTGATAGAATGTAATTGCTATCTTGCCATTTCAAAACAGATCTATCCTTAAAAAAAGGATAAATCACTCTGGCTATATCACACGGGCTATATCTTTGACACCCCTGACATAGTTGAGTTCTGGAATGTTCTATCTTCAGGAACAAAGGCTGGTACACAAAATGATCTAATCTAAATTGTCATTCCATTCCTTCTGACCGAGGTTGGCGGACAGTCAATAGGATGTACCTATAATCTGACGTCCTCCATTACTACTGTTTACTTTTATTGAGCGGCAGTTGTTTGGTAAAGGTGAGTCTAGTCATGCATTGGATGAGCCCCAGCTCTCTCTTTCTCTCTCTTCTCTCCCCCAATGCCAGCAGTTCAAAAGGCCAAAGGCACAGGCATATACCAGCACCCAGTCACCAATAGCTACCTGACATACCTCCACAGTGACAGTATTGTCAGATAATAACGATTTATTCAAGGTTGAGCAAACCAACTCAAATCGGATGAACTTTTCCAATGTCTTGTGTTTTTGGGAAAGAACAGCGGACTCAAGTATGTATTTTAAATTCAGTAGTTAATTTAAAATCATCTTCCTTCATATAGGCTCATATCAAAAACAATCCACGTTGTATGAGAGTCCAGCACTACAGTGACGAGGTGTAAATCGAATGTAGAGTGGAGTGGAAACGTTCAGCGCACCTACTGTTTGTTTTCCACACCTGACTTCAAATATTACACTAAAGCAACAGAGGGATAGTGTGAATGTATGCCCTTTGCTGACTGAGGGAGAAAGGATCACAGATATAGACGTTACACACCCACACACACCCACACACCCACACACCCACACACCCACACACACACACACACACACACCCACACACACACACACACACCCACACACACACACACACACACACACACACACACACACACACCCACACACCCACACACAGACAAACGCACACAAAGACTCTCACTCACTCCTCAAAGACGTTGCTGGCTCCCAGGCTCTCCATGAGCATACAGAAGTGCCTCTCCTCATCATCCTCGCTGCCCGCCAGCCTCTCCTCCCACTGTGTTTGGAACAGTGCCTCTGGGAGGTTCTGGTCCTGGTTCTGACTGGGGCTCGCCTCCCCAATCCCCTCCGCTACAGAGATCCTCCGACCAAACAGGAACTCACCTGAAGACACAAGGGTCAAGGGGCAGAACCATTAGGGTTAGCACTAGCACTGCTGATTACATATCAAGAGGTAAGAAGTTGTAAGGCGTGGGCACCTAACATTTTCCAAAACAATCACAGCACAAGACATCATTTGGGTTATACCAGCAGAAACTCTGAACGTACTGAATCCAGAAGAAAACTCTTCCAGTGTGAGGTATCCGTTGCTGTCCGAGTCCAGGGTGTCAAAGACGTTCTCCAGCTCTCCGGCATTGAGAGGTAGCTCTCCATGGAGCCTCTGTGGAGCAGGGGACACAAACACAGGTGCTACTGACACCACAGGGGAAGTGAAGGACTCTTTACATTAGCTAGATAGTACAACAGCAACTCATAGTTTCAATAGCACCAGGAGATATGGTAATGAGGTAGAATAAAAGACTGTATGGAAGGTCCTCATCTTCATAGGCAGGTTATTGTCTGCCCTCACACACATAAACTAATGGATATATGCGATTGATGGTAGAGTTTCAGAAGTATTTGATATTCTAATGACATCACAAAAGTCAAGATAAAAACGTCTCTACACAATCAACTAAGCAAGCAAAACTATTAGGCCTTAAATCAGACATCCTCCATTTTAAAATGCATGTCCACAGGCACAGCCCACTTGTATTTGCATGGACTCCAAACTCTTCCAAAGGATTGACATTAAACCAATAGGCTATGCAAACAGAAACTACAAACATAGGATTCTAATCCTGAAAATAAACAGTGAAGCCACAATGACCCTGAAAAGCCACGGCCACCACACCTCTATGAGTTGCATATGCTATGTTTACACTGACATTACTCACATAATTCTTGGCACTATGGGAAATTAGGCTAACACAGACAGAGTCAGCGCTTCACTCCTTGTAAATTTTGTTATCTGTGCAAAGCACATCCCTTATGTCAGCAGTCCAGAGCTACAAACACAGCAGTTCCGAGTTAGAAACACACCACTGTCACCCAATTGGTCACGGTGTGACAACACAGTATGCATCAGCACAATATATATTTGCAGATCTATGGCAATACTGGCAGTTGCAACAAGTTATGAACTCATGCGAAATAACTCATACAGTACGCCATCAATAACATTTGAGGATACAAAATGGTCATTATTGACTGAATCATAAACCATCTAGTTTACTCTACACCATCTTGTTTACGCTATGTCGGGATCAAATATTCAGGGAAAATGCATTTCAATTGCATATGATGTCATACTTATGTAAGAAAAAAAAAAAGCTTTTGTATTATAGGTGCTTGAAAGATAATGATTGATACCTACAGCTAATTTACACAAACAACCATGTGAGAGAGATGCATATGTGGTCGTGTTCTGACCGAATGGGTTGATTTAATTACTTTCCAAACGTACACACAGGACGACAGGGAGAGCCGGCTAGTATGATAATTTCCCATCAATTTCCATAAACACTGGATCAAAGGTATCATTCTATTGAGAGCCCCTCGTCAGAGCACGGGCCTACGAGTGCTTCATCAAAGGAGCATCTGTGAGGGGTGAATATCTCAGAGGAGGGTGAATCTGCACAATAATACAACTGGAGGAGCAGGGTGACACGGCTCTTCTCTTCTCTTCTCTGGTCTTGTGTCGTGGGTTCCTCTCCTCTCCTCTACCTCCTACTCTTTCATCCTCTCCTGAATTAGAAAGCCTACGGGCTCTGACTGCTACAGTACATCCTCCAACGTCTCTAATGAAGTGACCAGATGTTTGTCCTCAAGTTCTAAATGATACTATTACATTGACATCATTTCCTCATTGTTTGTATACTGACAGCAAGCGCTCGGATGTCCCTACCAATAGCACTAATGATAGCACTGATAAGACAAGTGGGGAGCGGGGTTCTCCCCAAACAAAGTAAGAGGGGCGCGGCTCTACCATGGAAACGTTTCACAGCGAATTAAACTGATATTCGGTCATCTTTGATCGCCGATGACATCGTTGTTAAAAAGTGAAAGTGAACGCATTATTACGTTCCACAAGTCAATACTGTGTTTTAGTGCATTTTTTACATTAATATCAACGATTGCCCGCGCCACCTTGTTCAAAAATCCTGGGTAGAACCTGGGGAGGTCAGGTATATCCAGAGTAGCCTGATCCATTACAACCAAACATTCTCACCACAACTTCTACCCTAGCACCCATCTTTGTTTCGATCATCGATAAAGTAAAAAACACATTAAAACAGGAATCATCAGTTTCATTCAGGGCATTGTAATTCAACATACAGTAGCCTAATAGCAATACAACTTATTGAATGACATTGCACTATAAAAATCAAAGTGAAGAGGCTCTGGTGCTTTCGATCCTTGGTCCTCTGATCTAATCATAGTTCAACAGTAAAACACTGACACTGAACAGATATAGGCTAATTCCACAGACATCACATGGGCAGATTTGAGACAAGAGCAATCCCATACTGTAGGTGGGTTTACCTGCATGTCCCGGCGCGTGATGAAGCCCTTCTCTTCTATATCACAGATCTGGAAGAACACATGAGTCTTCTCCACCATGGTGTTGTGTCCTCTCTCACCACTGCCTCTCTCACAGTCCTCCCAGTCACACACACCATCGACCAGGTCCTTCAGGCTCTCCTCCCTGCGTCTCGTACTCATGATGTCCACTGTGGTGGCTGTTGCGCTGGCTGGGCAGGTGGTGGTGAAAGCTGCCATGGCGTCTGTCTGTCTGTCTATGTTTCTGTCTGTGTGGCTCCCTTCTCTCTCCCCAGCCTCTTCACATGGGTCAAGTCTAGACACAAGTGGAGGAGGGAGCAGAGAGGACCTAGAGTAGTGGAGGTTTCAGGCAAGAAGCACATCAGAGGCTCTCTGCAATGTCACCGCTTGTCATCTCTTAGCAACCGCCTCTTTAATTAGTCGATGAAGCCTAGGAGAGACAAGAAGAAAGAGGGTACAAAAAGCCCTTTGAATAACCCACGCCCAGAATAAAGGCGCATGGCACATGTTAGACCATTGTCTTGGTATAGCTTTTCAGATATGCGCTTCATGTTGTTAACATGACAATATGTGTGTGTTCAATAGAATGACGTGGAATAACATAAGTTAGTGTAAAAACAAGCTGTAGAGTGGAACAAGTCTGGGGGAGACATGGAACGCTCAAAACAAGATATATTTAACATAATAAACACACCAATTAAAGATGGTGCTCAAGTGACGTTTGGAGTGAAGAGAAACCACATAAGCATACAGTAACTACTGGGACTAAGAGCGCCCCTATGTCTCGATTGGTGATGCGTGCCAAAATAGAAACACCCAAATGGTAAATATACAACAGCTGGCGAATGTTGAAACTCTGAGTTTACATTAGGATCCTCTAACATGAGGATGTGTCATGCTATCTCTGCTAGTTCAAAGACAAGGGAGACAGTTCCAAATCAAACATCTGTCCAACTTCAGTCTCAGATGATACTGAACCTTATCATTGTTACATCACTGTGCTATGCGATGGATCCTCATTGGAGATGGTGTGAACACACTGCATGCTGTACAGGCCTACATCTAAAGAAAGATGTTACTCTTCTTTTGGTGATCATTGCATCCAGAGCTAGGATGAGTGATGGGATTAATGCTGGGTGACAAGCTGAGGCAGAGATGAAGAAGTGCCTGTCTGTTCTACTGGGGCCTGTCTTGGAAATATTGACTGGTAAAGCCACACAGTAGTTCCATACGTGGGCTCCAGTGTGTAGTGGTGTGGAAGACTGCCTTCAGGGGGCTGTCCCCTCCCTGGCCTAGCCCCTCGGCTGAGTGACTGCAAAAAGAGAGCAGCTCACCGTGCGCGCGCGCACACACACACACACACACACACACACACACACACACACACACACACACACACACACACACACACACACACACACACACACACACACACACACACACACACACACACACACACACACACACCCACACACCCCTTCAGACAGATTGTGGCTAGCATGTGGTCCTGTGTCTGTTCCTCCTCATGCTCCAACTAATGTTCACATCATTACTAGTATATTATATATACTAACGATTCTGACGCTTGTTTTGATGGCAAAAAAGTGAGAACACTAAATTAAGAGTAAACACTTAAGTGCAGTCCAGTATTTAAGCAAGAGTTCCAATGTTAAGAATTGCAATATTTTTCTCAGAATCTAATAAATGGCTGTGCCTGGACCCAGGGGTCAGACTAGTCTCGAAGAAACTGGTGACTAGTTGTCATCCGACCGGAGATCCGTTCAAGAAATATTGGTTCTGCTCACCCAAGTTACGACTTGACAAAAATGACAGAGAGAAGTTGATTGTAAGGGTCTCCGCTTATCCCGAACTGTACGATGCCACTTTGCCAGCAATCCATCATCGTAGAATGAATAGAATTGCATCTACTTGAATGACACCTTCATGTCCACCCACTGTTGACGGTAAGAGGCCTGTGCATCGACACTCTGAGCTTCAACCAACGCTATAACTTAGGCCTATTCAGTGAAATATTAACTACTGGCTACATTACATGAGAACCAATGCACTTCAAGCTGTCAGCATTGGCTTGTTTAAGTGTTCAGTTTAGGGAAATAGCCTGCTGTACTGCTTTGCATACAGTTAACTGACTTAGGCCTATCTGTCAAGGTACTGCATCAAACATACAGCAAGGTAGGCCATTCAGGAGGACAACATGTTCATGTAGCATATTTGACTTTTGTGTTGCCCTCTAAAATAAGTATTGCATTCAGAAATTATGCTGCTACTGTGTACAGTAGGTCTATATAAATTATCCTGAACCCTAACCCTAACCCAGGAAACAAACATATGCATATCCATGTGTTAGTGACCTAGGCCGATTAAACAAATAAAACAATTAAACAAACTACAAACAGACCACTATGTGACAAACTCAAATCAACCAAACTAAAGCAATTTCAGGCAGGCTCTGTCTATATAAAAGATGACTGTGATTCATCTCACTGAGCTATTCTCTTATTAGGCCTTGCCTATGTCTGATGCACTCAAACTCTCTATGCGGTTTGTCTCTCTGCTCTTTGGCTTTGATTGAAGCCTGATGAAAGGAGCCATTTGCCCTCAGAAAACTTGAGTTTCCATCATGGCAAGCTGGGCTCCGACTGGCACACTATAGGACTACATGGAGCTTTTCAACTACCATCACAGACTAGGGACTTTATCTGAATCACAGCTTTACAGAAATTAACAAAACCTACTGTACAGTAACACATATAGGCCAAGGCCTAGTTGCCAAGCAGACTGAGTGACATCTTAAAGAGTGAGCGTATGAAGTTTAGCAGTGGGCCTTTTCACCTTCTCTTCAGACATTACTGTAGGCCCATCGCTTCTGACAAGAACCTGGTTGATTGTGAAACAGTATGAGAACAGTGTATAGTAGACTAACTGTGATAAGAGGGCCCATTTACATTGTTCTGACTCACATTAACCCAATTATTTTCTATTAGCCTAGACCTATCTAAAGACACATGTACTTGTTGTAAATCGCTTTGGATTAAAACTAAATGTCAAAAATGTAAATGTAATGTAAAGCAACTTGAGTAACAGAATGATTGTCAACTGACAACTGCCAGTGTTCCTGTATTCAACAATTTTCCATGACATAACTAACTAGGTTAATGATGTGGTGGACAGTCTCATATGTGACATGATCCTGATCCTAAACTATACAAACAAAACCCTGGCCTCCACAGCCCAGACCTGCGTTACTATTTCAAGTTTATCCAGTAAAGCTACTGCCCATTTTAAAATATAACTTCCTGGTTACTTGAATTTAGTTGTAGCCTAGACATTGTACTGTCAAAATATGCAATGTTGTAGCCTATGATTCATGTGGATTTTACTGATTGGATGAGATAAATAATATAGGGTATGCTGAGATCGCTATTCAATTACACCACAATAAGATCAAATAAAACCGGTCTAGGCTCATAGACCGGTTTTAACTAACTAAACATATGCAGCTGGCCCCTTACCCTGGTGAGAAAAAAATAATCCGGATCATTCTAATCTAGATTAAACATTTAGAAATATTGGGCCCTGGATGTTATGGAGGTCTGTCCTCTATAGGTCACATCACATATGAGACAAGATGACAATAAAAAGGTAGCCTAAAACAAATAAAGCATGACACATGCATCTAAGTGACTTGCACTGTGTATTTTAAACCCTTGACTCTGAGCAAGTCAACCACATCCTTGCACAAAGAAGCCCACAATGTATATCACAAAATGTAGCCAAAATCAGGGGATACAAATGTCAGATATACGACGTTTTCAGCTAGGCTACACTACTATGGTCCATGATCTTCATTGTGGAAACCTCATAGCCACGTTACTAGCACACTTCAACTTCAAATTCACACGTTTAGTTTCACTCTCACGTAACACGTATAACACTTCCTGATCACAACTCTAGTGACTTTACATTGGTTCTTACAAATACGAGAAGTTTCATTACATTTGTCAGCCAAGACAGTAGTTTTTGTAGCGAAAGTAAAATAATGAAGCGCAACGGCGACTATACAGCCAGGGACGCCGGACGGCACAAAAAAAACTGTGTCAAACGAAACAGATAGTATCAAACACTGAAACAGAGACTGGAGTGAGCGAGAATATTATGAGGAAATACTTTACCATACGTTTCTGGAAGCAAAATGTAGCCGTAATCGACTTTAAAAGCGTGTCTCTGCCACAATATTGTCAAGAAGTGTGCATTCCCACTGGTTACATTTACGATGTAGCTAAACCCGGTCAGTGTAGGAATTTGACGAACCTGCTAAGGAGGAGGGACAGTTCAGGTTAGCTCACTCGCATCGTCTGTAACTATGGCAACCCAGCCACGCGGTCATTTCGCTTGGCTGAGGTTTGTGCAGCGCGCAGACCACAAATCCGTAAACTTGCCATTGCATGATGCACAATGATGCACAATGATGTAAAGCATGTTTGCTGTACTTTGTCTTGTGCAAAACACTCAGTCACATTAAAGTGAGGCACGTGGGATATAAATATGTAGTAGGCTCAATTATATAAGTATATGAGTAGGCTACTGATCTATAAGAATAATTTATAAATTAAATGCTATACAAGTATAACAAATACTGTAAGCATAGCATAGGCCTACTATTTTGACATTATAATAAGGCCTGTGCAGCCCCTCCAAATTAGACCATGACCCTTGATCTTTTAAAATAGAATTTGCAGCTGGATTCTTTTCAGTCATGGTACAACTAATTACATAGTCTGATGATTAATTTGGAGAGCTATTATGACGACAATGACAGTTTTCCACTTCAAAGCCATAGACACCTTTGAAATGGCCCCCAAAAAGTTAGACAATCACATTCACAACCATATACTCACAATGAGGTAATGTAGGGAGGTTTGTTATGATGTAGTGCTGAAGACGAATGTGTTGTGAGAATTGTTGTACCAGCAATGTTCAGATGAGGGCGCCAGAGGATTACGTACAGAACCATGCTCGAACAAAGAGCTGTGAACCACAGGTACAAACCAAATCACATAACATGACAGGTGAAAGCTAGTTGAATGCTGATATCAGAGGCCATACACCTCCCACATTAATAAACCATGGTTAGGGTTAGGCTTATTATATAAAGTTTATTTATTGGCCCAAGGTCCCTTGATAATCAACTCACAACAGTGGAAGGTATTAGCTACATGTTCATCTTGTCTGGATAAAGTTGTGCGATGATTAAGCCAACTGTGTCTCATGATGTAAATTATGACAACGAGTATTACACCAAGTTGGATATGGGTACATGCTGTGGAAATAGGCATAATGGGTCAATGAGTGGTCATAAGGTTACAGAAGCAATCAATCCACAAGTGGGCGTGCACGCACACACACACACACACACACACACACACACACACACACACACAAACTCATACAACAAAAGTTGACTTCAAATGTTATATCATGCAACAATATCGCTGCTATTTTCAACTGTACTATGGTTAGTGTAGAAACAGAATTCAGCATCATAAACAACTGATGTATCTTGAGCTTAACCCCAGCCTTAACTTGCTTAAGCAAGTCCAACTATTGTTCTTCGACATATTTATTCTTATTCTTATTCTTATTCTTATTCTTATTCTTATTCTTATTCTTATTCTTATTATTATTATTCCAATTAACATCTAGTTTTTAGGGCGTTAACTATATGCCTAGACTAGAATTAACTATTATATTCCATTCTAACTAAATGTTATATTCTCCTGATAAAGTATCAGTGATTCTCGTCCCTGAGAAAAAAAAAAAAAAAGTAACCAAAGTCTAAGGCTCTCAACTGGGTCAGTCAGACACACTTTGAAGGGTTGTTTAATTTCTGTCATGAGGCTTCCAGATTTAGCCCTAGTTTGACAGCTATGATTCAGTGACTGTCCTTAGCCCTCTACCTGCAGGGCCTCAAAATCCAACCCTGAGTTCTGTTCTTCTGTTTTGTGTCATTTAAAAGCTGTTTTTCACCTTTGTAGAATGTCCTTGGCTTTGATATATTTATTTTCATAAACATGCGCACAAAATTTTACATGAGTACGTTTTCCTTCAGAAAGAGACAGTAAAGTAAATGGATATTGAGCTATTGGAATGGAATAAAACAGTTGCTTACTAATACTTACTAATCAAAAAAATCAAAAAGCAGAGGCTGCATACTGCATGAGACCACACTCATGTCCATAGGGTCAGTCCTCTTCCAAGTCTTGGAAGTTCGTGTCTACAACATTAGTCAAGGATGTCACTGTTTTGTTTTCCGGGATGTTCAATCTTTGTTAGGGACTTGGTTGTAAAAGGGTTGTTTGCTTGGATTTTTATTTTTGACTGCTGACAAGCTCTTTGGGACTGTGATTTATTTGTTGTTACAACAGAAATACCCCTAGTGGTCCATCATTTAGGAACAACCATTTTCCTTCCCACATTTTGTTGTTGCTGTGTGCCAGTGTTACTTCTCAGGTTTTTAATTTTTCAGTGATGAGAGATTTGACTGATCTGACTTATTTCCCCAGGATGTGGTCATGGTTGGCCTGCAATCATGGAACCCTGGCTCATGTAAACGAGGCCAAATGGAGCTTAAGGGCTGTATGCAGAGTAGAGGGTGCTGCCTGCTATCGCCCCTTATCGCACAAAGTCTTACTATGAAAGACAAGCTATTACATGCTCAATTTTCAGCCTGGCTGCATATACGCCATGGATGGCCAGAGTTGACAGATTACTTTGTGATATGGAAGCAAAGCTGCCATAACTGGCATTGCAACATTACCAATCTATCCACTTAGCCTGGATTCAATCAAGATTAGCATACGCCAATTATTGCTAATTCATTAGCCAGACTGGTAGGGTATATTGCCCTGTACTTGTGCTTGCCCTTACTGTACATGAATGCACATTAGGGATTTCCATCGCCTCTTGAAGTTGGATTGGAGCCATGACGACATGATTGCATGTAAGCACCACTCGCAATAGACCTCTCCCCTGAGAACATATGGTTCCCATTGCTCAGTGAGTTTCACCATACGTGCACATTGGCCACTCAAGCTTTCCAGTGCCTCATACAGTACAGTACACCTCCATAGTTCCTCCTGTCCCTGTGTCTCTCTGTATTTTAACATTACAGTATGATATATTTTAAACGAATTAACATTGCAAATATTGGAAACTGTATCTACTGTATCAACACAATATCCTCAATTGACAATTTCTGTGGACGAATGCGCAAAAACTTTTTTACCACATTGAATTGTAATTGAGGGTTTAGGTGAACTGAAGGGGCACATAGTGGTTGAGGGAATACTCCAAAGTGTTCCTCGAAACATTAAAGCCTCACACCACTGTTTTTCCAGTTAGTCACCAAGTGTGCCGTTTTGAACATCTGTCTGAGTTCCTAAAATCATTTTAATTTCAGCCCCAATCTGGCAAGTGAAAACATTATCTTTTTATCTTTTATTTGGCTGAGCCTCTCACAAGTCCCTTTAAACAACCCACAGGACTCGAACCTCATACTCAAAGGAGGAAAAAAAATGTTTTGGCCTGCACAGCTTCAAGATAAATGTTGCATGTAGAAATGAATTGCAGGTGTTATTTCAATCATGTCATGGCACTGTTTTAAGATAAATAGTTTAAGGCTTTTGTTCAACCGAACAAAACTCAGCTTATGATTTTTGGCTGTCTACTGTACCTTAAATGAACCAGAGGTGAAACTGCCTGCCTTCCCCCTCCCTTATACAGAAACAGGTCTTTGTAGTTCACATTCTAACACTGTGAATACATACCTCCCTGACCAGCACCTACTTCATTGCCCTGCGCCACACATCCATTTTCTCCACTTTCTTTGGATACCTATAAACTCTACATTTGTCAAGGTCTGTGCCAAGTATTTGTTGGCCTGGCCCTGATAGACTATGTAGCATTCTAGCATGGTAACATGTGTGGAGGTTAACTTTCTTGCAAAAGTTTGAAGGATCATCAAGGATCACATTGGAAATGTTGGAAAAGCGGGCAGGGTGTGGTGTGTGTTTACTTGACTGTAGAAAAAGGGTTTCTCAACTAACTGATTGCTGAGGTCACAGGTCACAGATCATGCCCGGTGTGCCACTCATCGTATCGCACTACAGTCTTCCCTCATTACATCATACCTCAGATTGGCTGGGATCATTGACGTCTAACATATTTCCACTTTTTTTTTTCCTCCACTGCTGGTCTTTTGCCCAGTCCTGTGTGAAAAGGTGATGGTATTGGATGAGGTGGTGGAAGGATGACATCACAGGTTTTCCTTTGTAAAAATGCATATGATTGGTCCCCTCTGTAGTGGTCCCTAAGAGTTGGAGTGACTGGTAAAATTAAACAGACACTTACTAAATTATTTACACTCAGTTTACTTCAATGACAGTGGTTGGTTTGAAGTCTTGGAATACTCTATGCTAATGTGAATAATCTTTGGGCTATGGATTGTAACCCTGGTTCTCTGCAGGAGATGAGGGAGACATCTCACTACGGGATATACCCTATACGTGGCCTATTTGCTGAAATCCTATTCAATCATGCCTGGAACAGGCAGGAAGCACTTTGCTTGGCTGACCAGGCCCCAGCCCAGCCTATAAAGGCTACTGCAATGCACACCCATTTCATTCTGCGAACCACCTCTTCAAGAGCTCGTAAACCTGGTGAGATGTCTCCCTCATCTCCTTCAGAGAACCAGAGTTACATACCATAACCCAAAGTTTAAGTCGACTCAGTCACTATGGAACATTTGCACAACGCTCTGATTGCCAAAACCCGTACAGAAAACCTGAGTGAGTAAATGTACCTGGTTCACCCTACTCAGTCAAGGACCGCCAAAGAAGGTGCAGTGACATCCAGGCAGTAGAATCTCACAAGAGTGTGAGAGGAAGCCCAACTAGCTGCAGCACAAATCTCAGAAGCGTTAGGACTTATCATAACCCTCAAGTCGGCTGGGGCAAACTGAGTGCATGAAGGATGAACCGAGAGCGCATGGAGGTCGCTACCACCCATGACCGTGGGCAGTCACCAAAGGTTTGATCGAGCACTCGTAAGCTCATCGAGAACCAGCAACAACTCCCAAAACAGGACAGATGGCCTGGAGACCTGACCTATGCGACACGCTCCCTTCCCAAAATGACAGACCAGACAAAGGGGTATGCCCCTGTAGTCACCGGGATCAACATGGCATGCCGGATGGTGGCCAGGTATCTTTTAATGTCAGGTCCTGTAAAAGAGGGCTATGGGAGTGGAGCACTGAAAAGGCACCACACACCACCTCTCAGACCAACACTCAAATGCCCTCTACTTGAGGTCGTATAGACTCAGTGTGGAGGGGGCACTAGCATCCTGAATCGTGGCTGAATCATGTTCGGGGCCAAATTGAACCTCTCAAGTGTAAGTTGGACCTCTCACGGGATAACACATAGATCTATCAACTCTAGGTGTGGCTGGAATATTTGGCTATGCACTTGGGACAGCAAGTCCCTCCGCAATGGGAGTCTCCAAGGTCGTGCATAAAGAAGCTGTGTTATCTCCGCCCGCCAAGGTTGCGGGGCTATCAGGAGAAAAAATAGACTGTGCGACCTCACTCTGTTCAGAGTGGGAGAAATGAGGCTTTTTGAGCTACACCTGGAACAAACAGTGCACCTGTGTGCCCTGATGGGATGTCCCTGGCCGGGGAACAGTGTCTAGGTCAGGGCCCCCACAGCCCCTGGTGCTAGGCGTGTGCCACCCACCCTCCCCCTCCCGACGGGACGGGGGAGGACCAGAGCGACGTCCATTTCCTGAATAAAGAGAAACAAATTGCTATGGAGAAAGCCTGAAAGCCAACATTTTTGTTCAGATAAGATGTTCTTCTGGTTGCTGGCTGTTGCACTGTTCCAGAACTCTCCATCCAATCCCTTCCTGTTGCCCGGGGCAGATGTGGACTCTTGTTAGTTTGTCTGTATGCACAAGACAACTTGAGAAACTGATATATTTCAAGATGTAGTTCAGTGTAAAAAAACAGAAAGAAAAGAAATTCCAGTTCCAGTATATTCTTTACCGGCCCCGCAATAAATAATTGATTGATTTATGAAGCTGATATGGAGCCAGATGAAATAGTCCCTGTTCCGTCTCACAGGTCATACAGGCTTTATATGTTATTTTAATTATATTCTGCCTCAGTTCATTACCCGGTTGTTATGGGTCATATTTCCTGTCTGACTGCATGGAGGACTACCTGGGTCAGTGGATTCAGGTTGAAAATTAAATACATTAAATCTTGAAGTCAGTCATCATTATTTCTGCAATGTGGCCAAGTCAGCAATATTCAGCAGTAGTTTTGTTCTGTTTTTATTTCATTAAAAAAATAATATTAATAATTACAAGAGGACACTTAGTCATCACTTCAGCAGGTGGATTTACTTACTGAAAATCACAGTATCTACACCATTTTATTTCACTGTATTTTGTTGTATTTTCAAACTTAGTGGAGTTGGTAGTACTACATTTACAGTGTGTGTTTTTTTTTCTTTTACAGTATGCATTTTTCCAATCATACATTTCAATTTTGCTTTATCAAGCCAGAGGAGAAGAGAAATGGTCTAAACATATTGAACATAGTAGCAATAGCAAACATCTGCTTTTTATACTTCAGATTACTGTACCATTGAGATTTATTGGATGGTCAAATCATAGTGGTTTTTTTTCTGTATAAATGCTCTATTGAAAAGAAGGACACATCAACTCATTGTTTCAGCTGTTAAAAACAGTTGAAACTCTCCTTCTTTGTCATAGCTCTCAGACAATGCATGTGATGTCTTTATTTACCTTATTGCAACTTGTAATGTATGTATTTCAATTAGTTTTTCATCTACATGGGTTTTAAGACTTAAATGTTGACCAAGCTTTTTGTTTTATTTTATGTTTTGCATTAAAAAAGTACAAAATATATATATATTTACCTGAAACAGATGTCAGTCCACTTGCATATCATTTTATTTTTCTGTCTCATAATTTCTGAGATATCTTACACCAATGTGCCATTTCACTCCCTGTTTCCATTATCTAACATTCCACCCATGACATGGACTTATGGGGATATAAAACGTGCAGGTGCACCAGAATCGACAGCCAGCGACATTTGCAAGATTGTGTGACCTGCCTGAGTGTTTGCATGGTGACTTGTGAATGATGTTCTATTAGTGAACTTTTATACAGGAACACTTTTACACAGGTATGACTTTATATGGATCCATAGGTCTATTATAAAGTATACTCATTTTCATACAGTGTTTCGATCAGGATATCACGTCTAGGATTGCTGATGAGTGAAGACGGTGGTGGAATTAATCAATCTATTGATAAAGGTGTACAGTAGTGTGTGTAAAACTGGAAATGCTGAAGTTGGGAATAAATGGATGAAAAGTATGAATGTATCCCTCAACCTTGACTACACATCTTGAAGTGATTGTGTCGTTCCCTTGGAGTCAGCAGTACTGTATGTCGAGGTCTCAGCAGTGCAGTTTACTTGGTTAACAAACCAACATCTGACAACCTCTCCCTTTAATAGGGTGTGGGTGATCCCAACTTAAAAAGCTTGTCATTCTTTGGTATCTTAGAGTAAAAAACTAAAGTGACGAGCTGCTCTGAAATTCTGCTTTGAAATGTCTCAGTGTTTTTGAATAATTTATTCCCCAACATTAAGCCAAAATCAGTAGTTAATTAGATCCCCCAGAATACTGTATTTGAACGTCATGGCAACTGAATGGAGTGAGCAGGGAACCTTCACAGCACCAGAGTACTCTGTCTGAAGGTATTTCCAGACTCCAAAGGATTGATCTAATCGTTTTACTGGAAATACTATACAGTACATGCATGGAGAATTATGCTGTGTTGAAGAAGCAATGATGGGAAACAATTTGTGTTTGAATCAACCATACTGGTTTCAATGCTTTGAAGTATATTCAAATCAGGATTGTGGAAAAATGGATATTCATATTTGTTGTATAGCTGCATAATCCAGTGATTAAAAGGATAAAGTGCTTTCTGGTGCTGTAAATACTTCCTTCTGTAGCTGTGGACCAGCGCAGCCTCTCAAACACTGTAAAATGAGAAACGCAGAATAACGACCAGAACTTTCTCTTGCCTCCCTTTTTACACAATAGGATTAAGGCACAGTTGCTGAAGAAATCAATGCAGGATAAGAGCACAAACGACAATGAAAGTGCCATTAGAGACTCTGGTCTTACTCAGCCTATAAGCCCTATGGCTCCTTGTGGTAAGGGGCAACAGTCAGACAACACTTCACCTCCACATAGGGATCCAGGCTTCCTCGACACAGGGCTTCAAGGCCTTCCTGCTCAACAGGGGCCTCTCTGTCTGCCTGCTCCCTGCTCCTCAGCTCTCACCTCCACGTATTGGTTCTTTCAGTGGATGTGGAGATGTTTTATTTCACAGTTTCAACCTTTCACATATTGCATTTTCTGTACAATTTGGCTGAATATTATTGAACTGAAACTATACAAAATCTATGATTTTGTGAAAGGTCTTTTAGAGCCACAGTTATTATTATGATGGGAGGAGGACATAAAGGTAGTTTAGAACATGATTGTGTGTTAACTCGTCCAACGCTATGTCACCATGAAGAAGTGATACAAGGTCACACAAGGGAGAGTGTTTTGAAAAATGTTGGATGACGTCTTGATTGAATGTCTCTATAATTCCTATGTAAGTATAGGGAAGATGGCTAGTGCTATTGTATACAATTACCTAGATTATATAGAATCATGATAAATGGGTATACCGTATATGTTTTCCTGTTTTAGAGAAGACAGCCTACCCTGCCCTCAGCCTTTTACTCCGGCCATTTACTGTAGGATAAAAATGTTGTTCCTGCGTTGTTAGCGACTTGGATGTTGGGTTTATTGAAAGGGTTACATTTTATATTACAGTAATTATTTTGCTTGCCATTTATTTAGATAGTATGTGGTCAAATTGTTATAACATAGTGATTACTGTAATAATTACATAATGGTTTCTTTGAGATTAATCAAGTCAAGCTGGGATGTCAGACTGCACCCACCAGGTGGTCTATGGCCTGCATTTATGGCGCAACTCTGGCTGCCTGGTTGGGTCTACAGACATGGTTGGTTAAGTGAAAGGGGAACATTATTGCCCATACAATATGAAGGTGAAATCCACCTCAACATCTGATAGGTACAGACTGTAAATAAGAAAAGAATTTGTGGAAAATACGACCTTGGGTTGCGCACAGTGGAATCTGTCTTTTAACTTCATGATCCATGGTCTAAGAATATCTATTCCACCTCCTGGTAGGTGGAATCAATGGCAGAGGTATCAAAGGTTAAGAGGAGAGTTTGGGTTCATTTGTTTATTGTTTTGACTTCCTGTTGCTTTCATGGTAGTATAGTTATTAATCAAAGTGATAACAGTCAACAGGTGTTTAGATACATTCACATTAATTACAGCCATGTGTTTGATATTACAATTCGCTTTTGATTGTATTCAAATTATTTGATTTGTATGCCCTAGGTCCAATTATTTCCTTTTACTGAATATCTCACACATTTGACACACATCTCAGATGAACTCACTTTATTACCTTCATCCATCCCTAAACCACTTTCCGGTACTCCATTCCTCTCCCACTGATATGCAGAATATTTGCACTTTTGTTCTCTTCTTGGAGGTATCAAATAATACAGTATAGCTGGATTCCTTATAGTCACAATAGGTTTAGCTTTACCCTGACATTTAACAGAATAAGAGTGTGGTGAGAACCATTACTCCCTCAGGGGAGCAGAGGGCTTTTGTTCAGAGTTACAGCTTCTCCTCCACCACCAGCCAGCTTCAACTGATTCTTTCCATTCCAGCCTGCAGTCTGTACCTCTGCCAAAACACCATTTCACATAGCAGAACACTGCAACCCAGAGAGTAGTGTTCTGCTCACATAGCATCCTCAGAGACCTTCAGTCTGCAGTTGGACAACACAATTTCATGGGATGTTTGTTTATTTTACATGCTTACAGGGTTGGTGGTGGCACCACATAATTATAAGAACATTATAATGGACATAGGCTCTAGACACACATATCCATCCTTATGACAGCCATGATGGGTGACACCTCCTGGTTTCCCTCTGAGCGGATTCTGATAGTTTCGCTCACAGAGTAATGGGCAACATGTCTGTTGAAACATTCTTTCTGCAGGGATGTATTGGGCAGGACTGCTCTCCATCACCCAGCCACCAGGGTGCCTTGTCTGGGTAGAGACTAGAGACTAGACCACCCACTGTTGAAGGCTGAGTGGGCACTCCTGTCTTTATGGGTGGCATGGCTTGTAAATAGCTGACCTCACAGACAGACTAGACACCATACCACAGCCAGGCCAGCAGTGTGTTTGGTTAGGCATTGCAAAGGCCAAGGCATCAGTCAGACATGAGAAGTTTAGGAAAGATCTCTCTGACTGGGATCCAAGCAGAAATGGAGGAAACCTCATCCAAGGCCGAATGGCTCAGAGGTTGTACAGGACTATATGATTAGGGTAGACAGTTGAGGTTTCAACACTCTTCTATTGAAAGAAGTGCATCATTTTCTCACCGGCTCTGTCAGACATTGGATTAAATATAGTGTTAGCTAGGCCTTCATTTGGTGTCTATGATGTCTAAAGTTCTATCAGAGGCTCATTCTAAATCCATGGTAATAATTTGTCATGGCATTAAACAAGAGTTGTATAATATTGTCATTGTAATATTTAGCATTAGTTCATTAATCTAACTCTTTGTTACAGTGAGATCTAGTGAACCCAAGCGTAGACACAGAGTCAGGACACAAATCTAAAATAATAAGGCTTTTAATAATGGGGGCTGGGAATGGGACAAGCAGGGGAAAATGACAAACGGGGTAGGGCAGGCAGGCAGGTAGGACAGGTAGACAGACAGGGCAGGCGGCCACGTAGGGCAGGCAGACAGACAGGGCAGGCGGCCATGTAGGGCAGGCAGGGCAGGTAGGTTAGGCAGGCCAAAAACAGAGAACAAACACAAGGACTAGTATCTAGAATAATAACAAGGCCAAGAAGCGAGACTAACGTGTAGAAACACTGAATAACGATCTGGCGATGAGTGGATGGGAAGCTGGGGTTTAAGTACAGCACGGAGATGAGCAGATGGCCAGCAGGTGTGTAGATCGGGCAGGTCGAGAAGATGAAGGGAAACGAGAACCGGTGCCTGGCCACGCCCACACACAACATAAACAGACAGACACAGACAGATAGGAGAGAGGGACGCACTGGCACAGACTCTTGCATTCTAATGTAGAGGTGAATTTGAAAAAACAAGACAGTCAATGATGTTACTTTTTTCTGGAATTTCTTCTACTGAGAAGAGTCTGTTGTCCACGCCAGTCATGATTTAAGTTACTGTCCCTTTTGTCCAACTGAGAACTTTCAAGATAATTTAAAACAATTGCATCTATTAACTTTTGGCTTCATACAACAACTGTAAATGTCGACCATTTTAAAGTTATAACTCACAGGGTTTTTCTGGATGAGCTTTGTGAAAGCGGTATGCAGTTTTTAGAGGAGAGAATTGCAGAGAATCCTGCAAGGTTCTTACTGTGCCTTGGAGACGTCTGAGGCTAACATAGGTCCTGGCTCTCTCTTGCCTTACTGAGGTAGTGCTGCCAATGGGGTCATGCTATAGACTTGATATAAAGGGTCATGCTATATGGATACCAGAGGGTGGCACACTTCTACTCCTCTCAACCACTACTCTAGATAGCAGAAAAGGTGAAGTCTGTAAGAGAGTGGTGTTTTTGAAGTTGTCCACATGCGGTTACCCACTCTATTGTAATAGCATTTTATAAATACATATTTCCCTTTTGAGATTGTGGTAGCAGCAGAAACCCTCAGCTAGTGAAGGAACTGTTGGTTCACTTACACTCAGTGGTAGTGTTTATTTCTTTGATAATAAAAGGGGTGAATATGCTGTCACTAACTCTCTCTAAAGGCTGTAGATAGAGTTGCTGTTGGCTGTGGAGTATCACCATTGGCTGAGAAGCAGGCTATAGCTATTGGCAGACACGAATATTACAAATATAAAAGTGCCTTCATGCCATGTGAGAGCACTGAATGATTTACATTCTGGAGTTACATGAATTCTTTAGCTTGTTTACCAGATTACTAGTTTATCAGATTTGCAAAACAATGTACTTAAACGGTTTGACTTCACACCATTGAACGTCTGTTTCACTTTCATGATGCAAGACAAATAAATTGAAATCTATAAATCATTCTTAAATATAATGCTGTTTTGCTTAGTATTCCAAAGCATATTCCAAAGAAAGCTGACTATATCATATGTTTGAAATTTGGTCCATTTTGATGTTCTGATTTTGCAAACTTACCAAGATTTCAAAGTGTGAAAAACATGAGAAGTGCAATCGGAGCTGTCACAACTATATATTTCAAAACCATGAAACTGTAGTGGCTGGAGTACTTAGGCAGAGGACTCAAATGCACGACTCAGAGACAAAACTTAAATCCAATAGAATAGTCTTTATTTTAAATAAAGGTACGGTACACAGGCAGGCAGTCAATGGGTAGGCAGATAATCCAGGAAGGGGGGTAGGCAAAGCAGGGTTCGGTACACAGGTAAGCAGTTCAAAAAGGCAGGCAGATAATCCGACAAGGGGAAGGCAAAAAGGCAAAGTCAAAAACACTCTGAGATAAAAAAGAATACTGGGACGTATGACACAAAGGTACAAAGACGAACTGGCACAGAGAACAGGTGAAGCTAATCAGGACGGGGTCAACAATCACAGGCGGGAAACACACAAGGGCAGGTGGTGAAGTGTCTGAAACAAACACAAAATAGGAAACAAAAAATGAATAACATGAAGCAAAAATAAAAACATAAACTAAGAAACAGGACGAGACGTTACAGAAACTTAGCTTTAATTTCAGTACATGAAGCATAAATCTTGCCAAAGTGCTTTCCTAACCTTAATTCTGGAGTTGGTGCAGCTGTGCCTAACAATGATGAATATATGTGGTGCACTGTTTATGGAACAAACAGCAGAATGGATTGGAGTATATAAAGGTGAAAGATCATGATATGTTCATATTTCAGTTGTCGTGCACAATTGTGAGTGCAAGGTTAAAGTACGTTGTTCAGTTCACTCATTGCATACTGTATAGTTGGAACTGTATAACTAAAACTCTGAAGTACAGCTTACTATGTGACACATATTGTATGCATTTGAAATTGCTCCTATGATACTGTATATCATATCACAAAGAGCAGTAAAGATCTCTGACAATGATGTATTAATCTCTCTGCCCAATAGCCTGATGTTTTTAAGAGAACCACATGCATTTAAGCACAACAGTAAAACACGTCAGACAGTTGGCAGTGCAGGTTTACCTCATATGGATACTCTGCCCTGTGTTCTCCTGAGCATTACAGAAAACACTTCTCAGATGACTTAAAATAAGCCCTCAATGTGTTTCTTTCCTGATCAAAACTGACTATGCTGTCTTGCTACTGCAATATGCATCAACTGACAAATGTTATACATGTAGATGTATGACTATTTTCAAATCACTCAGACATGATTGATCTGATTGCGATCTAGTCATCTCAGAGTAGCTGTTGTTTGGTACAGTAGGCCTACTGTCTTGGGATCCAAATTTGTAGATATAAAAATCTACAAGATTATATTTGTCCTTTATCTCCCAGGAGTGTTTATGAGGGTATCATTACAGGTTAATATGGCTGTATGCTCTCACTCGGCAGCTGCAATGAAATTTGTTTCGGTTGAATTGTTTGCCAGTCCTTCTCCCTAGCTCAATTATCCAGTGTTAGCAGTAGTAAATTAAGCATTAAGTACTGCAACTGAGTTACCATATCAAGTCATCATCTGTAGCCAATTTCATTGCCATGATTGTCTATGCTTGTGACTCCAGTCCAGAGTATGAAATTAGTATTTAAAACATAAATTAAGTGTATGATATGAACGTATTTGGGAAACTAGGAGAAACGCGTCAGGCTATGCACAGTACTCAACCCCCCCCCCCCCCCCCCCCAAGTACTGTAATCGTTTTATGTGAAATCATTTTTAATCTATGATGGATGATATGTTCTTGACCACAATTTCTGGTCCAAAAGTTGTGCTAATGGTAAAGACGCGTGAGCGCTCTCTCTGTGCATTAATCATTTTTGAGTATTGTTAGTACAGGGAATGCTATGGAAATGCCTTTAAAACAGTCTCTTGTTTTGGCAAAAGAAGCACCAACTCCAGAAGGAAATAAATTGTGAGTTAAGGTAATTTGTTGGAGTTAGTGCAGCAGGAGTCATTTTGGAGTTGATCAGCAGAAATAAAGCTGTTTATATCTGAATATGACTCTGCCAAAGAGTTATTTTTAAAAGCCACCATGACTCCTCTTGGAGGTGATCAAGGTTCTCTATTTTAATGGACTAATGTTAAACTGACCTGCATACTACTACTGTGGTTTTGCCGTTATCTTTCATTCTTTGACAGTACTTCCAGCACTTCTGGCCAGCATTCTGGGTTGTTCTAATTTGTCTTTGTCACTGTGAACACTGAAAGGCTCATTCATTCTCTATCTAATTGGCCTCTGATCATTGTTTTCTCTCATTGTTTCCCAAAAGGCCAATTACAACAGTATGTTTAGGCCTCCATGTTGTTTTAAAAAGCAGTGAATTGACAGATAAATAGTTGATTTACAAACTACTGATACTTAAATGAAGACTCTGGGATATGATGCCAGGAAGTCACAGCAACTTCTACCAAAGATATTTGGAGTAAGTAAAGATGTGAACAATAGTGGGCATTCGTTAGACATTGGCGCATGTGCACCGTCACAATATCCGTGCCAGAGTTGATTGTCCCCTCTCATTTCTTGGACATCTCAGTTTTTAAATGATCTCTGGTAGCGTCACCCCGCTCTTTTCCCATTTACGTCATATCCCAGAGTTTACCTTGAAATAACTGTGTAACTGGTACTGTAGACAACAACGCTCGGTCTTGATTAAAGTTCAAACATCTTCGCCATCCTGGCTTAAAGACATACTGTATAACCTGTGAGCCTACATCCAAGACATGTGTGGTCTCTCTCTCTCAGACTTTCTGACCACATTCAAGCACTTATACATAAGTGTTTTCAGTTGGACAGACTTGAGGCATTTCTACAGGTTTTTATTTATCAATGATGTCACCACACCTGTGGAACCTCCCATGAGATCCTCCAGGCCTGGTAATCTGCACCTCACAAGTTGAGTTTTCCCAACTCATCACCTCTCAGATGCCCAGAGGAAGGAGAAACAACCAGCCAAACTTTCCATTCCCCTATTCCCCATTATAAGTGTGAGTGACACAGTTCGAACTTGGGTCTCCTGCACACCAATACTGTGTTAGCCCGATGATCTGAAGCCTACCACCAATTACTCAACACGCAAGTGTGATTCCAAACCACCTCTGTTACATAATGTCCTTAGATCTACATGTACTGGTCATTTAGGGTTCCTCTATGGTGTTACTACTGGTGAAATCGTCCTTCTGGCTTTTTCTTGCTTCTTTTCGCCTCATACATCTCAGTCATGGTAACGAGAGCACTGATTAAATGAAGCAAAGCTTACATTTGAAAACAAATGCTCTTTGTGTAAGAACTTGGAGAAGTTCAGGCCATTTTGGTGGTGTTCCAGGCCCACCATATGTTTCCAGTCTTTGTTTTTTTAGCTTTATGAAATGAAGAATGCTGTCGAAAAAGATAAGACCCATCAAGCTGACTGAGGAATAATGAATCAAGTGTCCTCCTCTTCAAGGTAGAAATCTGCATGCCACATGGTACATAAATTACCCAGGCTGTACCGTACGTACCTGGCTGGCTGGGGTGGCTTGGATGACCTGACTGTACCTTTCTACTGTCTCCCAATACCTCAGTCATCTTCCTCCTCAAGGAACAGCACTAGACTAGGAGATTATGTTCTTTACAAAAGTAGTTTGTTAGATTAACCTCATGTCATCTCTTGAATTAAGTTTTCTTGCTTGGTCTTGGGAGGGGGCTATTGGGTTTCTTGTATTTGAGTAATTTACCAAAAGTTTGCAATCCCCATTAGCATGGACTATTTGTTTTTGATGACAACATGATGGCCATACTGTAGTTCTTGTGTTTTTTTTAACACTTCATAAGTCACTCCTTTTTTCTATTATTTATATACTTTTGTTGAGGAGCTTGTCACATACATCCCATGACCCTGGTTTACATCTAAGAGCTGTATACAATGTGCATAAATCTGTGTGGTACGATTGATCCCAGGCTTCCCATTGTTACAGCCCATATAGTCTTTTGAAGAACTTTCTATGAGATGTGATGAGTGTTGAATACAATCCATGAAGCTGTATCATGCAAGAAGGAGAAAACATCTTTGTTATGATATGGTTCAGAACACATCATTAATGTCTGGCTGCTTTTGAAAGAAAAAGTGACTATCTGTGTTTGGTTGCCAAGTTATTCTGGACTGTAAGTGGCTGAGGAAAAATTATATATGTTTTGCAGTGCTTGGTTACCTTTTGGTCGTTTGGTGCCTCTCAACATTTGAACTCAATTGCACTGGCTTGTCTTTCGGTTCATGAGGTTTACAGAAGGGAATTATCAGTCCACAAAAGGCTATTTTCAACATTAGCTGTCTTTTTATTTGGAGATTAATGACATTAATTTGGGAAGAGGTGGTTTCCTTGGCAGAGAGGGAGTGTTCCAAAATCACTCTTATGGGTAAAGTCAAATGAGCTCAGGATTCTAGAACCCTCAGTGAACTGGTCTGAGAACCTGTAAGTGGAGTGATTTTGTGTACAGGCATTGCTGTCTAGTACACTTAAGTTGATTTCACTTCTTGCTTTAAAGTCTTATTGATACTTGGATTGTTTGGTTGCTGTAGAGCTGTAAAGGAAGGGTCTTTGTTAATTCTGTTCTTTTTAAAGTCCAAGCACTCGGTCCACATCAAAGAACATCTTCTGTAAGCATGCTGTACAAACATTCTGACCCATCCCCACAACCTCTGCTTTCAATTCTCTCTGCTCTGCCCATATAGTGACCTCACCCATGTCTCATGTCTCCCACATATGTAGGATATATCAAACTGGCCAAACATGTGCAAACACTGCTCTACTGTTTTTATTTCTTTCCAGTGAGACAACCCCCTGCTTTCCCCACTGCTTCGTGTGTCCATTCTTCATAGTTGGCCCAGTTTGTTTGAGTTATCAGGTAAAGATCCTTGTGTGAAGATGATGTAATTTTTCAGTGCTTCATTTATTAAAATTCAAGCGAATGATTTAATCATATATTCCCAGAGGAATACTGCATTTAATCATTAAGCTAAGTGGTATCAAACTACTCCAATAACATGTAATCCCCATGAGAATACAGCATTGTTGGATTATAAATACTCCATTGGATTCTACAGTGCACTGTAGGTATGTATATATACTGTATGCATGCAATAGGATCTAAAATCTGAAACAATGCCAGATTGAACTCGTCCATCAGCACCAATAGTATAGGAGAAGGGAAAGAATGTATTTGCCTAACTCTGAGTGACCTATGGAATGTCGAGCTGCGCTTTGCATGCTGGGGCTTTATTCTGTTGAGCATTAAGGGGCTGAGGATGTATTTGAAATGATTCCAGCTCGAGTGATGAATGAGTGGTGAAAACATAAATCAAAATAGAACACTTGTGAGAAATGCTTACCGCTACACAAGTTCAACTTACAGGGCTGAAGTGGTGTTTATTTTTTCCATGCCAACTGTCCTTAAGGACATTATTAATGACCCAACTGTTACTTAGGAGAGTTCAATAAGGAAAGTTTGTAAATGCTCTCTCTCTCTCTCTCTCTCTCTCTTTCTCTCTCTCTCTCTCTCTGTTTGAAAAACATCTCAGCAGCCCCATTTTGTGAATCCTCTCAATAATGAAATTAAATTCATAACTAATTATCCATGTATACAATGAGGTATTTCAAAATGTCAGCCACGGGGAGAAAAATCCAGAGTAGAAACCCGAAGAGTTTCAGATGACAATGCTGAAACACTGTGGCTTCTGATGTTGTCTCCAGAGATGGGAATGTTTAGGCTGGGTCTAAAGCTCTTGTGGGCTCTCTATGTGAGTGACAACCACTTGTTGTCTTATTTTAAACTGCCATTACATTCTGAGCAGATCATTTTATTCCTCCAAAAGACAGTTTGTTATGACAGACTGTATATATAAGTAAATCTCTGTGATGTGTGTCCCTGTGCTGGTACTGATTACCATTACCATACCAGCATATACTGTACAGTACTGTATGTCTCAGTACTTGATCAAAAGTAATGTTTGAGACTCTACATATGACTTTAATTGAACATGTAAAGTAGTTGAATCTTACAGGAATATGTTTCCACAGTTCCCTCATAAATTTACATGCTGTTTGATTAGATGTGTCAGATTTGATTCAATTTATTTTAGTCCCCTTGAGTCTGCATCGGCTAATGCAGCTTGTAAACCTCACTTTTGGAATCTGACTTTGGAATCTGCTCTGTCTGCAAAGCGCCCTGAACTGGATTCTAAACCAAAATACACAGAGTTGGACGGTGATGTTTTGGTCATGACATTGGTTCTTTTCGACTCTCTGTTGAGGTAGAATACTTGGTTTTGTTGTCAGGGTAGACAGCTGAAACAATGTTTTTGAAGCCATGTTTTTTATTTTTATGTCTATTTAAAAATGATACATTAATGATCATGTGTTCTCTTGTCACTCAGTGACAGCCCTTAGGGCTAAAGTGTTACATGTCTTCTCTTTGACAGCCTCATTCAGACAGAACCACAGGACAATGATGAGGAAGATAGAAGACCTCATTGTAGAGGTTTTCTCTCTGAATAAAATCTTGGAATATAAGTCCTTGGGGGAATATTGTTTGAGGTTAGTCTGTTGTTAATGGACTATAGGTGTCATCATTTGTAGACAGGTTAATACAAAGTCTTTCCAAACATTTCCTGTAGACCAAGTAGACCTAAATCCCCAACTGAAGGAGATACATTCACCTATTCCTAGCTCTACCCTTATCTATCATCAAGGTGTTACCTCAGGCCAAACTAGTCTGGATTGATTGATTATTTGCATGCATCTCCTTGTGTTTCCAGGCTAATGTTTTTGGTTACAGGACTGTTTTGAGTAAACACCAAGATCACAGTAACATAAGGGAAAGATCTGTGTTGCGTCAGGATATGCAGTTGTTGGACACGTGTCGAGCCAAAAGCACAAATCCTGTCCATGAGCTGCTTCTCTCTCTGATGACTACACCGTGTGGAGATGGATCTGTGCTGGGCTTAACCATGGAGCTCCAGATAGCACACAGCCAGGCCTTTCTACAGTCTGCTGCATCTGTCAAGCCCCATCCAGTATCAGTATCACTGCTTGCCTCACACAGGTCTTTAGTTCAAATGCAGATAGTGCATTACTCTATGCATGCCCCTGGAGTTAACTCACCACTTACACAACCTTTCACTGTGTCACTTGTAGTTTTGTTAGATTAAAGGCACTCTACCGTAAGATGTAAAAGAAAAGCACATGCAGAAATATAATATAAGCCCCTAAGGCTTGAGTCCTATTGTATGAAAAGAATTTCTTCTAAACACAGGAAATTGTGTTATTCGAGCTACATTTAATACGCATAGCAATCTAGTGTGATTTATTGCACTTAGCTAATGAGCTTCGGAACTTGCAAATATCTGCAAATGTATTTCCTAGATTTATGTGGAATAATCAGTGCTATAGATTTGTATATTGACCTATATTGGCCTTCTCTGTACAAAGACAATGGGCCAAATTCAACTATTATTATTCAACATAATATGGTATGTTCCAGCATAAATGTGAAAGGTTTGACCTTCCTTGTTCAAGGTTTTGCCTTGTTTCAAGAGATATAACCAGGCCCATATGTCCATGACCATGGCTTACCTTGAAGTAAACTTACCTTGATTTAAATCATAGTTATGTGCTATTGTGCACATTATAATTTATTTTAATGTATCTTCGAGCCTTATCTGAGGACTGATCAGTCTCTGTAGATGCAGGCAGACAGCAGATAGTAGCCTTAATCAACCACATACTTGGATATCATAATTTTCAGATTGTAAAAGAGAGATAATCATATTCATCCTCTCTTTCTTTCCTTCCCTGTTGTTAATTTATCCCATTTCAACACTGAGACACATGCTGAACAGATGAGCTGTAATCATAAACACTAAATGTAATGTCTCTGCTATTTTTCCTTAATTACTGGAATCTGCAGCCTAAAAGCTAAGAGCTCTTATGAGAAGCTTTATTTGCAGACCAGTCACTTATAGGATACATGCTCTAACCACTCGAAGTTAATGCCTTACCCTAACCCTAACCCCAACCACTCAACGTTAATGCCTTACCCTAACCCTAACCCCTACCACTCAACGTTAATGCCTTACCCTAACCCTAACCCCTACCACTCAACGTTAATGCCTTACCCTAACCCTAACCCCAACCACTCAACGTTAATGCCTTACCCTAACCCTAACCCCAACCACTCAACGTTAATGCCTTACCCTAACCCTAACCCCTACCACTCAACGTTAATGCCTTACCCTAACCCTAACCCTAACCACTCAACGTTAATGCCTAATACTGCCTAACCACCACATAGTTGCGTTGCTAACAGTGATTTTTTCATTTGTAATTTATTTTAACTTTAGCCTTTTGTATTGCTTCATGGAAACGTGCACATTTCACGCTACAGTAACATGCAGATGAACACTTTATGGTGGACTGTGTTGCCATTTGAGACATGATATAAGTAGCCTAACTGTACATTGACACCAGAATTAGTCGCTAGTGAAGAAGCGCTGTGAAGCACTCTGTTACACTGCACACAAACCTAAAAGCAGAAAAACTGACTAAATGTATGAGCCAATAATATGATGATATATTAGTTTTTGGGATTTCACAGAAAACCAAAAAATACATAAGTAAGTATTTGGACTGCATAAGACATGAAAATATAGCTATGGATTTTTTTTTTTTTTTTTTTTAATACTGTATACATCTTGAGCAGTCCTAGGGGGTGACTTCATGGTCAGTGAGTCTAAAGCTAATAAACCTTTGCTCTATAACTTAATTGTATGTTTTCCATCTTTTTTTCCTCTGTCATACATGAATTTCTGGGCCTGTTAAATTGACTCGATGAAAGATATGCAAGCCGAGTTTGCTCAGTGGAGTCCAAGTGGACATGAGACTCCTCTTGGTTGCTATTTGTGCTGTATTTCAGAGCTTTTTGTGGCCATCTACAGTTTTACCAGCCAGAAATATAAGGCCATGGTGCAACAGTGCAGCCAAGCAAACAGAGTTTTGGGGTGAAACACAGACTGTAGGAGAATATTGCACAGGGTCTGTGGGACTCAAAGGTACTAGGTGCTGTGTATTAGTTTCAACTGGACAAGAATAGCGCAGAAAACATATTTCCATGGTTGATTCTCCCAGTTCAATATAATTACACAGTACCTACCTATGTTACTCCAAAGTCAGTACATTGTAAAGTTGGGCCGCTTAGAAAGACATGACATGATGTGACAATGGCTGAATGATCCCAATTGCTCATCTCAAGCTATAGTCCCATTGCTCATCTACTTATAGAGTAATACTCAAATATAGTTTCCAGCAACATTTGTATCTCAAAATGGCAATTTTGGACTCATGGAGTCCATTCTTATATATTACAGAACAAACTCTCATGGATTCAGTCGGTGGTTGGTCTCTGTGGTTGTTATATCTAAGTAACAGGCTTAGACATCAAGATCCTGTCATCTCTCTGACATGGAGGCCTGTTCTCCTGTGGTTAAAGGCTTCACTATCAAATTGCATATTGCACTCAAGATAGTTAACAATGAAAATATAAAGTTTGCCACCACTTAAGCCAGGGACCATTTAGAGTAATTTACATTTCTATCTTTCAATTTTCAGGGTGTATGGCATAATGTTCTCCATATGTTCACTAGGTGGGTGTACTATACTCCACCCAGGAGCGGTGGAAAGCGAGAGAGGCAACTAAATTGACTAATGTGATGTTCTCAAACATTATTGCCACAATCAAACCAAAGCGTATGTCCAGACATGTCTACTGGAAGAGTTGATCAGACCCCCATCCCGCCTCTTAGCTTGAGCAACATTTAACCCCTTCCCTACCTTCCCGGAACACTAGTATCCCTGAGCCTGAGCCACATGGATTAAATTTGAAGACACATTCTTTGTTGTTAGAACATGATAATTCATTTTAAGGGTTTCTTCGCAGGGTGGTCACATTGTCGT
>NC_139657.1:18471619-18579119 GCF_951799395.1 Argentina silus | reverse complement strand
CCGAACAGTGGTTTTGTAACTTGAACGTGTGGGATGAGAGATCTGGGACTTCAGAGCACACACACACACACACACACACACACACACACACACACACACACACACACACACACACACACACACACACACACACACACACACACACACACACTCCTCTGAAACAGTTACAATCAGGCTGGCTGCTATAGGTCTGGTCGGTCTAGCTGGGCCCCATGTTAATTGCTTGTTCCATGCATAAGATCCAGCCAGAGCCTTTGAGGGAGAAAGATACTGCTGGCAATGATTATAATCCCAATAAAAATGCATCCTCCATATTTTTCACGAGTGCTGCGACGGCTGTAATCTGTGGAGCGTCTCATTTGTCGCTTGTGGCTGTGAGTGTTTATATGTAAGTTGTGTAACAGTGCTCCTCCCTGACCAATCCACATGCTCACCCTATAGCCCTCAGCCCTAAGAGCCACAGTTCACGAATACCATAGGATTTCACTGAAGACACACACACACACATACACACACACACACACACACACACACACACACACACACACACACACACACACACACACACACACACACACACACACACACACACACATACTGTACACACATTACAGTTTTGTCCGAACCAGTCTCGAAAAAAAACAGCTGTGCAGTTATCCATTGCACACAGCTAAATTGCAGCTCCACAGAGTGAGGAGAGCCCACTCACTGAGAAGAGTGCAGAGAGAGAGAGGCTTGCAAACCTTAGTTGCAATCAACAACTGTATTTACTATTTACACACACACACACACACACATATACACACACACACACACACACACACACACACACACACACATATACACACACACACACACACACACACACACACACACACACACACACACACAGACACACATACACACACACACAGACACACATACACACACACACACACACACACACACACACACACACACACACATTCAGTGACTCCTGCAGGGGGCGCCCTTGGCCAAGGGTGGAGGGGGCCCTGGGGTGGACCCTGCAGACCACCCCCTGGCCGTGGGTAATGAGAGGAGTAAGCTGAGGACTAATTGGGCTTTCGCAGGCATGAGGCTTCACATCAGGCCCTACTTTATGATGAATGGGTGGAGTATGTAGGCCTCAGCCAGCCTGCTTGCCACTTCTGAGAGAGCGGCAATACAAATAAAAAGGCCTTGATGAGATTAAGCACTTCAAGATGTTCTCATGTTCATTTAAGGCTAAACAGAGAGAGAGGCACTGAGTACATTCTGTTGTCACATCCTGTTGTTGTGCCCTGAGTGTACCTCTCTCTCCTTCACTCACACACACACAGTACAGACAGAACACACGCACACAAACACACACAAACGCATACACACACACACAAACATCTGCACACACACACACACACACACACACACACACTGAAACACACACACATACACACACACACACGGTATATACAGACAGTACCCACAGACAATCCCCACACCCACACTGTCCTTGTGTGCCACAATGCCATAAACAAACTCTGCCATTTCCTAAATCCCATTCTTCAACGGAAAGGGGAACAGGAGGTGCATGCAGGATATTGTGAAAGATGTACTTGAAGTTGATTTTGGCCTTAAAATAGAAGCTTGATGGGAAACAACAAGCTTTCCCTCGTTCCTGGTGAATCCTTTTACTGGCAGAGAGAGAAGAGCAAGTGGAACGAGCTCACAGCGAACAAAAGAGAAAATGTGTCCTTACTTCTTCCACAAATCTCACACACATTTGTTACCTAGTCAAAAAAGAAAAGTTTCCATTTCAGAAGCCAGAATGTGACAAGACTTTGGCCCATACCTGGGTTGCAAAGCACTGAGTTATGACCCAAAATAAATGTCATTTGAATAGTTAATTTTATACTTGCGCACATACACATCCAGTACTCAGTGCTCACCCTGGAGGAAGGCCCAGTGTCCTGATTTCTGAGCGACCGCAGCTTTCTAATTTGGCCTCTGTTTCCCTCCAATGTATACATGTTCATTCCCTTTTTTCCACTTTAAAAAGGAAAACAGTCTCATTAAAAAGGCAGCTCTTGAATAACCTTTTCTGTGTTTGTTTTCATGGTGTTATCGCACGCAGGGAGTGAAAGCGACAGCATGCTGACTCACACCACCACCAGACTGTACTGTACTCACACACGTCTGTAAGTTGCAGGGCATAGGCCAAGGCAATGCAGTATAGAGCAGGTCAGAGAGGGTAACACACACACACACACACTCACACGCACACACGCACACACACACACACACACACACACACACACACACACACACACACACACACACACACACACACACAGACGGCCATTGTGTATATTCCAGGGCGCTGCAGTACTGATAAGACCAGAGGGAAGTGGAGGAGACTAGTGAAAATCACCTGGCCAATGGGAAATAAGAGATTACAGAAAGGTATCTATCATTGAAACAGTATGTTTATAGTCCACCGTGACCTTGGATGGCTGTGGGGACAAAGTTGCCATTTCATACATATTTTCCCTTGATCTATTATAATTGCACACTCCCAGTCTTATTGGATTATATCTCATCAACAAGGACTTGCACTCTGTGTAACCTGTGGGAAAGCATTTAATTGAGCCTCTTGATGATAGAAAATCTTTAGCCATTATGATTTGTTGTATCATTTGCATTCTTTCAAGATCAAGGTTGATTTTAGCAGTGATGTACCGATATAAATGCTACTCATTAGCAATTTTGATGATCACCTTTAACCAGAAGGGTGTAGACATCAGTCTGTCTATGGCAAGCTAAAATACTTAGAAGTAACACTCATAGCACACTGCTATTTGAACTTGTGTGAAATTGCTATTCTCATTAACAAACCCATTAATAAATAAATGACACCATGACCTTTTCTGTACCATAGTTACAATTGAATCCTTGCCAATATCAAAAATCTCTGCAATAAATGGGAAAATTCAAAACCTTTATTAATTGTGCAATTTAATCAAGCATGTCTGGTTTATGACCATGGTTTAATTAGATTAGGTAGAATTCATCAACACTAAGACCTTGGCTATAGCAGCCTTTCTGAATCATCTCCACCTTGTGTGGCAATCTGCATGCAGTTTCTCTCTCAGGCACAGCAAGCTACCTCTCACTGTGCTTGGTAAAGCTAAATACAGTACAACCTCACATTCACATTCACATTCACATCAGACTGATTGGAGTGGCTAAATGATAAGAGCACTGTATAGACCCATGATGATCTAACAATATGATTATATTCAATGATTGAAATGCATGCTTTTTAGACAAAATTATACTGATAAAATATTCACTGATATGGCTATTCACTAATATTAAGCCTGACTTTCAGTAATATCACAAATCCTATTTAAGGGTTATTTCACTGAGAGAGATTATTGTCATATCTCTCAAGCAATGGACCTGCACATGCATGAATACAAAACCTGCATCAGTCACAGTTACGGTAGATGTACTGTACATCTTAGCATAGTCTTCTGTGCTTATTTTGATTGTCATGTCTGCGTCATATTAGAACATGAACCCCAGCTCCTGAATGAGCTCTTCTAATGGGAAGTCACTCTCCAGCCAGCTGTAGGCCTCTGCGTAACTCACAGAGGTGGAAGTGCAGCGCTCCTTATCTCTGTTCTGTGTTTTCATGAGGAACTGGATGTGAGAGAAGGAGAAAGCCTCTTTATCTTTTTAGTAAGTGTGGCCAAATCCGGAGCCAAACAGGACGCTTCTGTACTGTAGCAGTGAAAAAAGACATTTACCAATCAGTGGGTCTGGCATTGGCTATGCACCACAGCCCTTCAATATCATTTGATGACTTCCATCTCAAAATAATCACTGGAAGTCCTGTTTTCATTGTCGTGGGCTTGCCAGGTTTGAAGCTGTCAGCCACGAGGGCATGAATGGATACAAATAGAGTCAGGAATAACATGATTTATGTCGGTATATTTGGTTAATGGAATCATTCCAACTGGGACAGTTGTGTCTAAGGCAGTACAGTACAGTGTGTAATTTAGCAGTGGTACTGTAATGTACTGTTTATTTCTCATTTCTCAGTTAGGGCCAGGACAGCTTGTCTATGCATGCAGTAATACAGTAGGTAGGTTGAAAAAAAAAAAAAAGAATCAATCCAACATAACACTAATTTAATCCTGGATACAAATCCTATGAAAACTGCCTCTTACTTTAACTTAGTAAGATCTGGGAAAAGAAAAGAAAAAGGATTATGTTGTGGACCACTATTGAAACATTATCAATCTCTATCACCAATCAAAATATTTTCCCTGCGTTCTCCATTTCTCTCTCCACCCTGTGTTGGCTGTACCCACAGTGTTGAAGGGATGTCCAGATTAGGACCCATTATAGAGTGATATCTCATATCACAGGGGGCTGCAGTGGAAATGGCCGAGCTGAGGGGCTACAGTATGTAACCCTAGACATTGCTATAAACAGTTTGAAATATTGAGCCTCCCAGAACACAGAGGACAAAAGGCATCACTGTGTGTTTGAATGTGTTTCTCTCATGGGGGTCATTACTTCAGATACATCATTAAGCTATCAGAAGATTTCCTGTAATTTCATATGGGGTTCTGAATTCCAATCTTTCTCTTTTATCTCTCTGAGTTGTTGCCATACTGTACTAAAGAGTATAGTGTACACAGCCAAGATGCTGTTTCCTTACTGCCTTTACAATGTTAAGTTACTGATGACCTATTCAGTTTTATGGTTTAAAGTGGTGTAAAGTGAGAGGACATACAGTAGCATAGGAATCAGCAGGTGAGTGTAAGGTTGTTGTTTACTGTGTGTGTGCTTTAGTGGTTGAGAGTACGTTAATAGGAAAATAGTACTGTACATGAACCAGCACAATACAACCTCTCATGATATGGAGTTCTACCCTACTTCACTAATAAATTAGAGAGAATCCAATTTATTTGGAGTTGTTGAGTAGATCTGTCTGTTTAATGCGTGGCTACTCCAACGCTCTGTTGGACTGTTTGTATTCTGCATTCAATTACACCATTTATTTCGGTCTCAATTTATTTTGGTTAGAATACAGTTACAGACAATGGTTGTGACCGCCAGTACCCTTGCATTCACTTGAATTCTGGGAGCATTTCAGCTTGTTACTGTAACATAATCCATCACAACAATGCCAGTTTTCATAAATAGTTCTTGGAGGATGTTCTACAAACAATCCATTGATACCTGTCACCTCAAATCCCCTCAAAGTATTCAGGTTATTGTGGACCTACAGTATTTTAAAAATTGATGTTTGTGGTAAATATAAAACATTAAATCCAATTACATTACATGTGAAGGAAAATATGCAGAGGTTGTGGTATTGTGGTATTTTCAGAATTCAGTCTTTGTTTAGTTTCTTTTGTCTCTGGGCTTTTATTTATGTGATGGTAAGCTCAGGGCTGTTGTTGCAGGCTTGAAGTGGTCCTGTCTTCAGCTTGTTTTAGATAATGCACTAGGAACTTACATTTGTCAGATTTGATTGAGTCTTTATGCATTGAGGGCCTTACTAAAAAAGCCAAATGTCCATGAGACAAACTAAATGGATGCAGAAGCTTGCTTTCATGTGTCACATTGCATCTGAGTGAGGTAGAAATGACCGTAAAGGCTCTCTGTAGTTCCATCAGAAGAGAAGAGGGCCACATTCACACAGTAATTGACTGTGCTTGTACGTTTTGGTCATCTCAACACAAGCCCATTGGGACTGACGGACTGTCAACATGTTCCAGCTCTTATGACCCTCTCAGTACATCCAGTGTTCAACAGATTTCACTTCCAACATAAGGAATATACTGTATTTACAACACACTGTATTTAATAACCTCAAAGCAATAAACAGTGACTCAGAGTTCAGTCTTATTTGATCAGAACATGACTTCATACAGTACCAAACTAATAGGACAGTAACTAATAGGCACATCATAGCACATATTTTTCCCATTGACTAATGGACTAATGAAGCTTTCTAGAAACTTACCCCTGATTACAACACAGTGGGTTGACTCGCTCGATGGGTCCGCAATCCCCAAAGTCCCCAAGTGCCCAATGCTCTAAACAGATTACAGTGTGTGCATTAGCCTGCAGAGCTCCAGAGCTCTAGGAACACAGGATCCCCATGCAGGGTTAAACACTTGAGGTATTACGGGCTCGGGGACTTAAGTTCTATCCATGTAAATCCAGTCTGCGCATGGCTCTATAGTCTATATCCCCAAACAGTGAGCCTTCAAACAGTGAGGATCTCTATATGAGATGTCACTCCCACAGTGTAGCAAGAATACAGAGGGAGGGAAGTAGTAGGGACTTGAGAAGAAATTAATCCACCACAGTCTGGAAAAGCTTGAGTCCAGTCTCAGTGTGTGTGTGTGTGTGTGTGTGTTGTGTGTTGTGTGTGTGTGTGTGTGTGTGTGTGTGTGTGTGTGTGTGTGTGTGTGTGTGTGTGTGTGTGTGTGTGTGTGTGTGTGTGTGTATGTTGGTCCTCTCGATGGCAGAGGCAAGAGGGAGAAAAGGGGCCAAACTCAGAAAAATCAGTATGCAAGGGCTAACTGTCTCACATTAGCATTCAGCGACTAGTGCTGCTCACTGCTGTGCCTGTGCACTCACTCTTACCATAAATCAAGTGGCTAGCATGTTTACGACCGAGGAACACTCCATCTTAGAGGTTATCACTTCTACAGTACATGCAGTGTGACTCCCTTCCAAATTTAACACATTACACTTTATGTCCTATAAGGACATTCAAAGTCATTAGTTCTTCATGCCTGTGCAAAGCATAGATAAGCATTGAATAGAGCATTTCACGAAAATCATTTGATTGATTGATTTAATTAGGATCATTGTATGAGAGATAATGAGAGTAATTTGCTTACAAATCTCCCGGTAATCTAATTTACCTTAATTTACGAGAAACATTGAATTTATGTTGGTTTGCACTGTAAATACTGAAATAAACAAGCCACATAATTTAAGATATTTTGTCTTGCTCTGTTTTTGAGAAGTCAGCTAATGCATGCAGTACATGGCACAAAGTAGGTAGGCTACATGATTGTCTTCCTTTGTTTTTCAGCTAGAATAACAACAGCTCTCTCACCCACAGTCATACATGAACATAAAGGCATATTATTTTCATACAGGCATAAGGGCAGGTCACCTGGGATTCTCAGCCAGTGCCGAGGTCAGAGGGTTCAGAGAAACAGTGTCAAACATTCCTCTCGCCGGCTTACGTTAGTCCACATTGCCTCTGCTTTGAACCCAGAAAAAGAGAGGGTATCCCTCTCTGGCAACCTTCATCCAAAATGAATGTCGCTTACAAATCTGATATCCCAGAGGAGATTGTTCAGATTCATGCAGACTGTGACCAAGTGTGCGTAAGTTGCCGACTGTACTGTATATGAAGACAGTGTCTGCATTCATATTTCCTAATGATAGGGATTTATTACAATTACATATTTTTCTCTCTCAGAGTTAAACATTGTGTAATCAGTCAATTCTAGCTCACTCAAAGCAAACCATTCAGAAAACATTTGTGCTAGAATCCCAGGCTCATGCAGAGTCCTCATATAACACCATGTCACTGTTGCATAGCTGGTCCCTCATGCTCACTTTAACCTCATTACATCAGCAAACAGAATTCCTTAAAAGCCCTAGGACTATCGTCCATATCCTCCACCAAGATTAGAGGAGGAGCAGGCCATGGGGATCTGAGGGAGGTTTAAAGGATGGCTCTACTCGCGGGTCCTCTGCCGGACTCATTAAAACAGATCAGCTGGGATCCTCATCAGAGGCGTTCAAGCTTATTATTACCACGTGCTACACATCAGGCCCAGCACTGAGGCACAAACACACATACACACGCAGGCCCGCATGCAGACAGACACACACACACACACACACACACACACGGGATGGAGCTGGGGAGTGTGTGCTCATTACAGCAAACCTTACTCTTCCATCATTTATGGCCAAGTGATGACGTACCACAACCCCCCGACCAGACCTGTAGCAGCCAGGCCGGATTTACATGTATTCACACTTCCAATACACTGTAGGTGATTGTCTGGTACCGGGTTTGGGCACTAGGTGCCTCTGGGGCCCCCCTGCCTTGCGGGGGCTATGGAGGTCTCCAGTACATCAATGTATGAGAGGAAGATATCGTCTCAGAGGAGGCCATTAAAGCTATTTTGGATCTTATAAAGCACTACAGCGGAATTTAAACAGTGCAGATTTTCATGACACTTTCTTCCCTTATGAGCCTGCATGGATTTGTTTGGTTGTTTACTTTCCAGAGGTTATCAACCCTTCTGTTACCAGCTAGATATCTTATGTGCAACTCAAAGTCCACCGCCACCTCCCTCTCTCCCATTCTGGTTCTCTCTTCTTGCTTATTCTGTCTTTCTTCACTAGCCTCTCTTTCTTTGATTCACCTCCATCCTTTATCCTCATTGTCCATTAAAAAAAACGATTGAACCTAGCCACGTGAGATGTTAGTGGACACATGTTGTGGTGGCCATGTTGAATCTGGTCCTGTGCTGAGGCTGAGGATGGTCACTGCAAGTGCGTCTGATGACCCAGTTCTAAAGAGGCGCCAATCTGAGTCTCAGCCAATCATGAGAGGGCGTTCTCAAGCGTAAAGTGAACAACGCCAATTGGGGCAGATGTCCTGGTGGCTCTATGCCTTATGGGGGCGAGGCAGGAGATTGCAAGCTATGGTGAACCAGTGAAATGTTTCCCGCCCAAGAAGATGAGCTGACCCAAAAATGGCTTCAGAGGGGATTTCAAAAGGATACGAGGCAAAAGCCACACAAAGTCTGTGCTTAGTGATGCGTACTCTATCAGTCGCCAGTGTGGGCTGTGGAGACAGACGCTAGGAAGGACAGAGTTCTTAGTGATTGTCTAGAGTGTAGAAGGTGATTAAACCGTGGAGAAACCTCTAGCTCTGAGGTAATTTGATTATGTAAATGAATAGGAGTGCTCCTGTGCTTGTGACCGTGCTGAAAGGGGACTGGGGCGTGTGGCTGGCGGGAGGCGAGGGGGCTGGCAGAGTTTAGCAGGACGTTTATGGGAAGCGTGCCACCACCATAACCCCCCGATGACTCACAGTTATCCCCCTCCCTGGGCTTGCTTGAGAGAGAAAATGGCATTTTGAGAGGCCGCAACATTCCTCTCAGAATGCCTATGTCTGTATAGCATAAACAGATGGGAGGTCCTGGCTACACTGGAGCACAGAGAGCTATAACCATAGGTTTCTATAGTTTTTTCTCTAAGAGGCAGTTGTGTGGGCAAGTGAATTTTGTGAGGGAGTTGTAATTGTTCTTCAATGATCATTTGCAGTGATAAGAGAGCGCTATTGCTCTTTCTTGTTGTGCTAGAGATTTATAGTTGAGGACATACAATCTGATGAATTTATGAGTGGTTAAAATGGGCTCAAAAACGAAATGCTGAGCCATTTTAGAGTAAACGTTTGCTACTCCTTCTTGCAGTAGGTTGCATTGTTCCCTGTCCCCTCCATTCCCTCTCTCTGTAAGCTGTGAATAATCGCAGAGCTCTAACTTGTCTGGAAACAACCTTGACCTCTCCTGATGCGTTGCAAATGTGTGCAGGTGCAGGTACCCAAGCGGAAAATACTGATTCTTTGAGCTTTATGGGCATGAAAAACATTGGTCCAGTTCACATAATGGGAACTGACTTTGGTGGATATTGCCCAAACTCAGAATTCTCTTCCACTTTACATCACAAGTGCACATACAGTGCAGTGTAGGTGAATGGCCATAAGAACCCATGGTGAAGCTCAAAAACCTTTGGTTCTCCTGAGATGGTGGGGGCCAGTGATGCGTGGGTGCAGGAGCGGACATACTGTACAGTACTGATGTTATTTATCCGTGACTCTTTCAATCCAGCTTCCTCACATTCCACTCAGGGAATAAGGAGAATTTGTCTCAGCACTACCAGGCTTGTAAATATGGTGTCCATTACCCTCCTAGACCCAGAACAAGACTTACTCCCTTCAGACCTGTGAAAGAGTCAACAGCGTACCCACCCCCTTGTAGGCCGTCACAGTTCAAAGGAACAGAGAGTTCAACTTTAACACAGATGTTCTGATGAACTAAGAGGAGTGAGTGAGATTAGACTGGTCGTCACCTGTTGAGCAGGATGGGAGTTAAGATCCTTAACAGTTTGACTTAGTCAGAGTTCACTGTAAATATACCAGCAGGATTCTCCTTATTATAGAGCCAGCATTCCCACTCACATACCACATTCACCATTTAATTGCTTTTTAAATCAGATTGGCTTCCTGACTTTGCATCATTACACTTGGGGGGGTGAGTCTTCACCAATAATGCTCCCACTAATTTGATGTTATTAGACAGATAAAGAGTTTTGAGACCCCCACCTCCAGAATATTCCAGCCTGTGCTATAACTACACATGGCAGTAGCCTTGGAAGTGGTCAGACCTCCAACTTCCCAAATCTCATATTTTGTAATAGGCCTGCTACTTCTGCTGTAGCAGTAAAACTCCCTCATGACAAATAGAGAAGTGAACAAATTATATTAATGATGATGTCACCGACTCCAGTTCCAGACCCATGATGAACCCATCCTCCTCACTGTCTCTGCCCACTCAATCTGTCCATCAGCACCTTGTCCTCCTCAATTACACCATTAAACCTGAACCGAGAGGACATGATTTAATACTGTCTGTTCCTGCTGAGCAAGCCATTGTGCGAGGAATATATTTTGAGCAGTGTCTAAAGCTAATGATCTAATGTTTTCCCTTATGGCTGTCCAATATGGAACTAGACCGCTGCGATCTGAGCACAGATTGAACAGCATAAGGGAGAGGTTTGCTGTCACAACGGGGAGGCAAGATATGATAGCAACAAAACAAACGCATGAGGAGGTAGAGGAACTGCAGCAAGGGAATAACATTACTGAACAAAGAACTGCTGATGGTATGGTTATATTACCGTTGCCAGACATGTAATACATTTATATTAGATGATCCCAAGTTCTCTCATGCATCACCTACAGAGTGATGATATGTCTGCTGTTTTCAGTTGCTGTTTGTCTTTGTTCCTTTGCATTGTAATGGATGAATACAAAATATGCAGGTGGGCTTTTAGAAATTGTGCTGCTGTAACTGCTGGGGAGTAATCGGTTGGTTAGCCAAGTGTGTCTATCATCCTCATTATTTTTGCATGTATCAACGGTACTGTATCCCTTCTGAATAGGCCTATGGATTCTCTCATAGGAGTTGCCTCCATATCTGAAATTACTAGGCACGACCATCTTCACAATAGCCTCAGTTAAGCACCACTTTTTTTTTTAGGAGACTCATGTTTCTTCCACTTTCTTTTCCAGACGGTACTTACTTTACCCCCAGACGTGACTCTGAACCTGCAATTATCTCAAAGTCCGAGAGCAACATCGATGTGATTCCTTTAACATGTAAGATCTGAGGATCCAGGGCCGTCTATCACATATCTCAGACTACACACACACATGCTTTTGCTTAAGTAGAGGCTCAGCATAACCACAATATGACCAGACTGAGCAGGAGCAGAAGACATGATGCAATATGTAACTTTGAGAAAGGTACTTTTATATAGAATTTTGATAACTACAGCCTTAAAGAACAGAGATTATGAGTCAAACCTGTGTCCCTGTAAGATCCCTCTTTTCCCATGTGGAGGTAGGAAGGCCCCATGTGGAGAAAATTGTCCTATTGAAAAACACCATGATAACACTGTGTCTAAAAAAAGAGTGCATTTTCCTGCCCACCTATAGTACCTCATGTATTTCCAGACCTGGGCCAAGATGGAGAAAGAGAGAGAGAGGGGACATATTAATTGGTTAAGTGGGGGGAACTGTTCATGCACAGAAGTGCTACATTTGCATTTGTAATAGTAGACAATATAACAACAACAAATTCCAAATGAGTCCCACCACAGACAAATATTTTAAAAACTTTAGGACTGAAATCAGATTGCATTTAGAGGTAACAGGATATCTTGCCTTCAACGTTAATCAGAAAAGCGTTCCTTGCCCATAGGCACTCAATACCAGATGGGTTTGCAGCCTAGAGGCAAAACAAAAAAAAACACTGCTGGGTCAGTCGCTGCGATCAGTTTAATTAATTCCTGAAATGTATTACATCATAGTGTCCTGCGGTTCTGTGAATGGCCACATTGATGCCTTTCACAGTAAACTGGGGTCTAGCTATTGAAATGCCATTGCATCAATATGCAGTGGACCATACTGGCCTCTTTGTCTTAGATTGTTAACTTAGATTGATTCCCTTTCTTTTCTTCTCCTCTTAGCTGTTCTCATGCTTCCTCACATGTTAACATTTTGTTCATTGCATGCCTTCTAAAAACCATATTGGTCATGTTGCGCTAGTTTTCAATCCAAAGAGCATTTAAAAAAACACTTGATATAGTGTAAAACACTTGCTACAGTTGAGAGAATGACTGTGCTACTTTGCTTCAGTGTAACAGTTGCTCTGTAACTGAGTACAGTGGCAGTGGTGCTTTTCTTGATGTGTGAGCCCTCTACTGGACACATTCAGAGCCCAAGTGAAACACTCAGTAGCCTTGTCACACCTGAAGAAGAAAGAAAGCAATTGCTGTAAGGACACCATACATGTCTCACTTTGTAATAACTGTGGAATTAACATGTCATATACTCTCTAGCATTAACATATTATTCCCCTCAGGGATCATAGTTTATTTCCAAGAGTGTTTTACGAATTACAATTTTTCTGTCACAGATGACATATTTCACAGAATAATTAAAATAAATAAATAGGGGGAAACTCCATTGTCTACCTCCTTCATCACTGTTATTTGTCAAGTCCTCTCTTGAGGATATGAAGATAATTGTTTTTTTGTTTTGAATTGTCTTCTAACACCACAGGTTTATTGAACCTACAGTACACTTAGTGCTTTGCCTCTAACTATAGTCTCAGGAGGAATATCTAATGATCTGTTAACATGGATTATACTCAACCCTTTAATGTATAATCCATAGTCTCAGTAAGGAGAAGAACATCATCCCATGGCACTACTGTAGTTGATTCTACATATGAATTAATGTTGCATTCTAGATTCATCTATGCATCAGATTGTATTGGTCATCATATTACTGTTCAATAATGTAACATTAATGTATATTAAATAACGATATCAGTTACAGTAGAATAGACACATAATGTTTCAGTAAATCTTTAGGAGTGCTTTCTTCTTGACGTCTGGAGCCATGAAGGCCTGTTTACAAGAATTGCGCGCTGGTCGGATTAAGAACAGATTACCATGGGAGTGCTGTACACACAGAGCTCCACAGTGGGTGCAACTATTCCTCTATCTCGAATATTCAAAGACTCATGAGGAAGAAAAGAAATTCAGTGGACATTCACATACAGATAGACATATCTTGTTTACAAGTCAGTCATATGAAGGCGATGGGATTGCCGGTTGTTTGAAATCAAGAGAAGTGTGTGTGACAGACGCCTCAGCATCCTTTTTATTCACTTCACTGTTGGGAGGAGGGGCAACGCGCATGCGCAGAAGTTCACTAACCACACGCGGCTCAATCACGACGTTTATCCAGCGGACCGCGATGCATCACAAGAGCAGTCTCGTTGCAAAGGCGTGCAAATGCAGTCAGAGATACCCTAAATGCTGGCCGTTTTGCTCTATTTCTTGTCGGATCAAAGCTGTCCTCCTCTAGCTCAAAATGGGTTAGAAGGAGGATGCCTGGATTATCCACTTTCTACACTTTCGAGGATGGGGAATTGGATTTTCTGTTTTCTCAGAGACACCCTGACAAAGACGGAGAAAGAGAATAGAGATCTTATTTGATCTATCTCCACTGTTATTTCGTTTTCTTTCATCTTTTTCTTTTTTGAGAAATGATTGCAGAATTCGTGTGCAGCGCCGTGGCTTTGGTCCTCTACGTCAACACTCTGGGCGCAGATTTCTGCTACGATGACAGGTACATGAATGAATGACAGATAACACCCGCGTCCCGTGTCATCTCTATTATGCCCACATACTGTCAGTACAATGAGGTTGAATTGACGGCATTGCTTGGCCCGTTTGATATGTCTTCACATGTCTAGAGAGTATTTTTGTAGCGTATATGGAATGGCGCGGGCCGAGAGAGGGTGACTTCTGTCCACTCGGTTTTGGCTGCGATAGGACTCTGCAGTCAGTAAACAATGTCACCGCATGAAGTTTGAGTCTTGAGAGGTTATAGCGATATGCCTACATTTTTTTATTACATTGTAACATTGCTGATTACGTTGTGTCCACAAGCTATTAGTTGAGTCCGAAACTCTTGAATGTCAGTGTGTCCACCAGCACTGCCAAATAAGCCGTTATATTGATGATCACACTCACGATTTGGTCCCATGAATAGCGAGTATTGTGCCACAGTGACAGACCTATTTGTTAAATACGTATTTGATTATATTTTGATGCATTATACACATATTTATTTTCTATATGCCAGACTCTAATGTCCTAATGTTCTCCAGATTAATAGGCTGTTGGAATTTTGCAGTCGGATTAATAATCCAGCTATGCTTCAGATGAAATCACTATTGAGAAACCAGTGGGCCGCTTTAAACAGATTAATACATTCTCGTGTGGTTCATGCACCATTGAAAAGCAACTGTCTCTAAAAAGTGGAGATGCGTGCAGTGTAGGCATGTCACCGGCTGTGCTGCACGATGAAAACGAATGTGCCTCTAGAGGAAGAGTATTTCTCCCAGGTCTGAATTTACTGTGCCAAGCAGATTTAATTATCTGGAAGGATTGAAGATATTAACACAGCACCTTTTGTATATTTCTATTAGGCTAGCCGCATCTATACTTTTTAAAATATAGTTTATACAATGACTGTTGCAGGGTATTTACGTACTTTATGTTGTAGGGTCTTTATGTACAACATACCTAAAACAGATAGTCTGAGTCTGGTCACTGCTTATGACATTTTATTTCAAAGATGCCTGAATAGTTCATTTGTTAATTGAATGATACATTGCCATTTGCAAGCTTACATTGTATGTTGAGCAAAAGCCTCTCTTGCAGACTGTTGGCCTTTTGATTTTAAGGATCTGAATGACTATGCTCAGCCATGTACATCAACATCTAAACAGATCATATTGTCATTTTCAATATTCTGTCAATAACTGCTTTTGGAATTGCTTGATGAACCAGACTAGTGCTGTATCTCCACTATCGACCATGACAACCGTGCCTTATTGGGAATGTAAATAAGATAATTGTATGAGACGTACTACTGTTCTGGGAGCTTGTATTTAGACGGGAGTCATGACCATTATAATGTAGCCTGAGGATGCTGTTCAGTGAATGTGATCAACCAAGTCATGCCAAGTGGTTTGTTCAGTACTTTATATGGGATATTCTTTCACTTATCACATAACCCAAGGCTTTTGCTGTCTCACTGCGATCTTACAGTACAGTAGATACATTTTTGTGGTGGAGCAGGAGCATATGCCTTGTACTTTGTTCTCAGGTCATGTGAGAACGTTGGTGTTCGTTCTCCATAAAACTGTCAGGGAGTGGCTGCAGGGTGGAAAGGTTATGGCTACCACTGACTGCAGCAAGAAGACTGTGTGTGTGTGTGTGTGTGTGTGTGTGTGTGTGTGTGTGTGTGTGTGTGTGTGTGTGTGTGTGTGTGTGTGTGTATGTTGGGATGGGTAGCATTGTCGATATCAACATACCTGCATGTGATGTGAATATAATTGTCTAACCAACAAACAAATATCCCCATGGCACATCCCCTATGTCCCCAAAAAGTAGTCCTTGTTTTAATCACTTAAACTTAATCGATATCAGTAAGAACATGACGTATTTGGTAGGTCAACATTTACTTACTTTTGTTAACTTAAATTATCCTCACTCCTCATGAGGCAGAGACATTTGAAAATATCTTACTCTTATGTGGGTTTTTGGTGACAGAATGAAAACTATAGACGTAGTCTTACCGTTAATTACCATAATCCTGAGACCTGTGGAAGCAATACCGAGTGTGGAGAAACATTTCAGTGGAGAAATATCAGCCAATTTTCTGTGACTTGCTATGATCCTGTCCCGACAGAATACCTTTAATTTCACTCCCAATTTGATATGTTCTGATGAATTTCACATTTTGACACTCACGGGTCCATTTACACAGAACTGCCCACTTGTAATTAGCAGGCGTCAGTGCTATCCCTCTGGGCTCTGCAGTCAGCAGGCAGCCCTTTCTAGAAACAAGTGTCAGTGTGGTGGTGCAGCCCCGGACAGAAGGAGCAGATGTTACGCAGTGATGGGAAAAAGAAGGCCTTTGTGATGGCTGATATCATATGTGTGGATGAGAAGCTGCTCCTAAATCAAACTGAGCTCACATTAATGCACTGCAGCTTTTAGACTAGAGGACTGAATTGAAAACTTTAACCATAAAACCTGCAAATAGCCATTCATAAACCATTGTCAAATAGTAGTACGATCCCTTACTACTACAATTAAAAAATTGTATACAGATAATTTTCAATGCAATTCGGTTTGTATCTGTTATTGCAGATTCTACCTGTTATCTAAAGGCTGCTTTTTATGCTTTCTTATGTAGTTTTGCGCAAAATTAGATTAAGCATACCTGTGTTACAGATAGAGGAGATTAATCTGGTGAAACAAACATGGATCTGTCACAATGCATGAAAAACCATCCCCTCATAAGTCAGGGAGTAATTTTGTCTCACTACCTGTAGTTATGAAACCTAAAATGCATTCACTGAACCCAGCCAATAATTAAAAGTTAAAACTGTGTGTCTGTGTGTATGTCTGTGTGTGTGTCTGTGTGTGTGTGTGTGTGTGACCTTGAGGATTTACCATCGATCTGCTAATGGAGTTCTGCCACTTCACAGGAATACATATTAGCTACATTATCTTGTTATCATAAATACATTGCTTTCACATGTATTTTTGAGTGAAGAGAGCCTGCTTCGGATAAAGAATATGTGTGTGGAGTGTGACTGACTCATGTCAGCTGACTGAATCTTTCTAGTGATAAGGTAAACCTGCAGTAAGATTTCACTGGTTACAGATTCACTATATTCAAACATTCCACACTCAAATATACACCAACAGTGACCTGTAGGCTATAAGTTCATGGTCAAAGTTTATGCTATAATTACAATATAATAAACCTATTATATCAATGGATGTCATATTCAAATTAGCATGTGTGATAAGGAAAAATTGGAAGATTGAGTCATAGGGTTACAAAAGTGTTTGTGTCAATGAACACCAAACAATTGAAACTCCTCCATGGAGGAATGCATAAGCCTCACAGTCCCACAACACCTCCTTTGACAAACAGTTGAACCTTGAGGAGCGGCCTGGCCTGTTATGAGGTGTCAAATCATCCTGGGGAGTTCTCCATCTGGCTACGGTCATCATTACTCTACAGCCTTGACACCTGCACTGGAGAATGGCACTCATACGTCACATAGTTCATATCTCTATCACCATAATCCTGAGACCTATGGAAGCAATACGGAGTGTGGAGAAAAATGTCAGTGGAGAAATATCACCCAATTTTCTGTGACTTGCTATGAACCTGTCCCGATGGTGAAGATGTATGACCTGCAGACAAGGGTCTGGTGATTCTCTACAGCCTGGTTAAGGCATTAGCTGCATCGTCAGCATGATTGTGGGTGTTTGGATTTACGTTGGGAAAACATCCATAACTTTATTTAAATACTACTGAACTGAATGAAAGGTAAATGTGGAGGACAGGAGTACAAAAACAAAGTTGTTCTCCTGAGTCATTCCTGAGGGAGATGCAGTATCGGTTGTGATAAAATGCCCTCTAAGATTCAGATTGATACCTACCATATAGATTGATTGTAGCTATATCAGTTTTCTGAAACATTCTTGACAATTTCAAGCAGAAAAGCTATTCTTTATCTGAGTACAATACAGTACACATATAGACGAGATTATTCCTGATCATGGGTAAATTAACACTACATGAAGGCATTATGGCACTAAAACACACATTATTCTGCTCATATGATGGTGTAAAGTTGATTTATGAAAGTGTGTGAAGGACGTACAGTAGTTTAGTGTAAAGGACATAGCCTCTGTGATTTATGAAATGCAGACAGAGCATGACTGTGTCCTGACAGAGTCACAGAGCAACTGTCAGAGTGAGTGTGAAGTCATGAAGCACTGCAGTCAGATCATATGGGCTGGCACCTGATGACTGATAGATAAAGCATTATTAAGGCAATGACACACATGGTTAGTCTAACATGTTAAAGTTGAAAGGGAGTTCATGCTTAAACAACTGGAGTTGAGGTCATATGTAGTCCATATAGTTAGTCAGTAAGAGAAATACAGTGGAACTCCTACCTTAATCTCAGCATGTGGGAATTGAGCTGGTTAATTTTCTCAGACTGTCTGAATATAGGCCTGTATTTTCTCTCTAGGCCTATACTAAAAAGGGATATGCAGAAAATAATTTGAATAATGTGATCTCTGATATAAAGCAGTACACAGGAGTGGTTGAATTCATATTTCATTTCTGACATCAGTTCTTACTTCGTGTTGAGAATGGATTCCTGGTACTGGTCTGTTGTTTATAAATAGACCTAACTTGATGTTCCCCACGTATCACATTAACAAGTGGCTGCACTGCGTGGCAGCTCCAACTATAATTAATCACTTTGTTTGATGACGTGCCTCTAAGTAGCTTTCTGCCCATTAACATCAACACCCTCAGCCTCTCAGGGCTTGTGTGTTGGCCTATGTGAAATCCTCATCACTACCAAACACCCCACAGCCTATGATGATGATAATGAATTATATTCATTTCTAGCATCCAAAGAGCTGATGAGTAAAGAATATATTAATATATATATAGAGAGAGAGAAAGGAAATGAGAATTTAAAGGCTTTGTTTCATATCTTGGTAAAAAGCATAGTAGTATAGTTCTGGCTTGTCCACCCTGTGCTGAGTAACTAATAGTTCTGGGTCATCCACGTGAGGCTGAGGGCCTGTAAATAGCACGGGCTGGCTTTGGGTTTCTGTGGTGCTGCTGTAGTGTCCGCCATAGAGGGATAGGATGGGCTGGCTGGCTGGCTGGTTGGAATAGGACTGGCTGGCTGGATGGGCTGGTTGGCTGACTGGCTGGCTGGGACTGTGGTGGTAATGTAGCGAGGGCCCATGGGCGTCAACCCAACAGTCTGAGCATCTCTCCCAGTGCCCTGTAATTACAGCCTCTCTCACCATACCAGGCCTGCAAGGCAGGAAGGCCTCCCTACCCTCTCAACTCTCATCTCCCAACGGCTCCATCCAGATGGTCATGTTTGCAAAGCACTGAGGGTTTTTCTCCCGTGCACTCGGGTTTGAGGTGGAATCAAATGGAACATGTTCTCTGCTGCCAGAGGGATGGAGCCATCAGTGGTCCAGATGACAGTGATGAAGCCATCTATGAACTCCATATGAGAGGGTTCCTCTCTAGTGGTCACATGATGCAACCAGTGTGTTAGGGTGTCATTGAACACTATTGGAACTTTCAATATTATTTTTTATATTTAGTTATTTTAATGGTTTGCCTTTTTTTCTGGCAAGTTAATGAAATGGTGTAACTCAATAGTGCATTTTAATCTCTAGCCATAGTTTTATTTAATGATTTCTAGTGATTTCCTGTGATTTCATGGAGATAACTTAAGTTAATGCTTGATAGTTGACTCCTATTGGGATCACCAGACAGTCCATTTCAGTTCTATCTATAGCCTAAAGAGATCAGCTCAGTTCTGACCACAGGTACATGGGCCTCTCTTCCTTCCATTGCTCATAATATTTTATAGCAGATATGCGAGCTTGAAAATTGTATGTTATTTTCACCCTCACCACACATGCGAGATGCTGTATCTTAGGCTGCTGCTCACACAAGCTTATTTGTTGCTAAAAATACTATTAATGAGGGGTTTCAATATGTAGTGCATTGCTTTGAGTTTCCCACAAGCCCACAGAATTACTTGAAATTGTTTTGTCCTGGATATAATCAGTTCAGATTTAGGAAATGGGAAACAGTTGACTAGATATGATGCAGAATGTCATTTCTCTCACCATCATCAACCCTAGCATATGATTTAAGGAGACCTTGGTTTTTTCTCTCCGCAAACTGACTTTACATAAAACCAATGGCCCTCTTTCTAGGCTACATTTCCTATGTGGAGAGAGAGAGGGAGCGAGAATATCTCAATTACCTGGACACATTTTGGAAAATGTGCATATAGTCCAAGTTCGTACATGAGAATGTGTTGCGTTGATGCACTGTACGGCACATAATCACACTCAGCTTGTGATGACAGGGAGGGGGCTAGCTGGCTACACACACAGTCTCAGCAGCAGCATTACCTAACTCTGGGGTCTATTTTTCTGCCCTTCTCTTCTGGGTCACTGGGTTTCTCAGCGACTGTCAACACTGTTAAATTAGCCTCTCAATGCTGGCGTGTGTGAAGGCAGCTCCCATCGTGTGATCTGTGTGTATCGGCTGTCTGACGTGACCCTGGCTGAGGTGAACTTTCACTGTTCTCACTCACCAAGCACTGCTTCAAAGGTCGGCCCTGGGTGCATTGATATCTCAATCTTGTAGCCCAAAGATTGGTAAAAGCAAAAGTTTGGTAACAGAATGACCAGAATATCTTTAGATTAGATTAGATTAGATTAGATTCAACTTTATTGTCATTGTGCAGAGTACAAGTACAGAGACAACGAAATGCAGTTAGCGTCTAACCAGAAGTGCAAAAAAGCAGAAAAGTGCAGTGTGAACAGTATATACAGGTAGTGCAGTATATGAGCAGTATAGTAGTGCAGTATAGTATAAGTAGTGCAGTATATGAATTAGCAGTAGCATTATAAGCAGAATAAATAGGATGCAGTATGAACAGTGTAGCAGCATATGAGCTGTATAGGCAACGCAGTCTAGCAGTATATATGTATTAACAGTAACATTAGGGTAATAGCAGAATAAATATGGAATACAGTATAAACAGGTATGTACAGATATGTGCAGTGTATTAACAGAAGTATTAAAGAAAATATAGGGATATGTGCATTATGAACAGTATAGACAGATATGTACAGAAGAACAATGGTATGGAGTAAGAGCAGTTTGTACAAGTGTAGATACAGTATGTACAGTTTATAGGAATACTGTAAGAGTAGTGCAATTGTCCGGGGGGGGGGTGCAGGGGTTGGTAGGTTGTCACCTAGGTGCAGAGTTCGAGTTCAGTAGGGTGACAGCCACAGGGAAGAAGCTACCTCTGAACCTGCTGGTTCGGGTGCGGAGAGACCTGTAAGATGTAGATCCCTCTGTGAAAAGGGTTCTACATGGAACCCAAAAGCATACTACATGGAACCTAGAAGGATTCCTTAAAGGGTTTTTCCACAGGGACAGCCAAAGAACCCTTTTAGGTTCTGTACAACCTGTACAATAAGTGAATGTAGCCAATTCAGTTTCAGTAATTACTTATTTTAATCACTTATTCATTCATAAACTAAATCTAAGTATGTAAGTATTTGACTTTAAGTATTTGAAACTAAGTATTTGGTCTACCTATACTTCTTACTTTTGTTAACTTTCATTATTTCGCTCCTCATGAGGCAGAGAAATTTGAAAATATCTTACACTTATGTGGGTTTTTTGTGACAGAATGAGGAATATAGACTCTTAGCTTTCACTTGACACCCAATTTGATATCCTCTGATGAATGTTTTTTTAACAGAATGACCCGGAGACAGGGCAATGATTCTTAAACTTACAGAAGCCAAACCATTTCCTCAAAACGAAACATAAGTGTTGATATTAGTTGACCAGGGTCTTTACTTTAACATTAATGAGGTTTGATGTTTTTCTAAACACCTTTAAATACTTTTTCAGGTAGATGATGCTTTTCCATATGTTTGACCAGAAGTCAAAGCCTTTGCTTATTCCTATTCTTATGATGGAAGATGGTGGAGGAATTTATTTCTAATTTAATTTCCCCAAAATATAGACTCTTAGCTTTCATTTGGCACCCAATTTGATGTGCTCTGATGAATTTCACATTTTGATCCTCGTGATTCTTTTTACACGGAACTGCCCATAAGGAATATCAAGGGTGTTGTTTCGAGCTATAACACCTTTTAGGTTTGCTATTATTGTTTAATAACTGTAATAACCTGATATGCATTCTTACATATAAGTGCAAAATTCTCTGTAACATTAGGTTGCAATGGCAAGAGCTATAGGTCAAACGCTCAGTAAATTGCGATGTAATTTTCCCTCTTACCTACATTTAATTGTCAATGACATTTAACATGATCCAGAGATGCCACTAGATAGCCATAACCAGCATGGTCCAGATGGTGTCTAGACTAAGGTCTTAAGATCCAGGGGACATCCATGGGATCTAACCTTGGGCTGGTCTGGGCTGGTCCCAGGACCCACATGGGAGCAGGTCAGGGGGTTGAAGGTATGAAACTCCCCATGGCTTTGATTACTGAGGCTGACAGGTATCAGTCAGGTGAGAAATTGGATAGGGCCTGGCCAATTCTGCTAGCGTATAGGGGTTTAAATTGCCTCTGTGATTGCCTGGGCTGATGATTGTCATATGGATGTGCAGTGGGATACAGATATAATATATAGGGTGAGTAGACGTGGGATAGTCTGATCAGTCTCTGCCTGCCTGCCTGCCTGCCTGCTTGCCTGCCTGCTTGCCTGGCTGCCTGCTTGCCTGGCTGCCCACTAGTTCATGGAGGCCTGTTGTACATGGCAGGGTTGGGGAGGGGGGTCAATTCAATAATTAAATTTAAATTCAGTGAATTTATTACAATGATTTGAATTTAGAATTCAAGAATAAAAAACCATTATGTGGAAAAGCTTCTCTTTTTCAGACAGACAGCTCCCAAATTAAGCAGGGCTGCCTGGACAGTTTGTAAAATTCACCCAACTGGCTCCCAGAGAGATAAGGAATTGTGGGCCATAGTTGTAAGGTTTACTGCTCCGTGGTGGGGAGCATAGTAGATTAATTTAACTAATCATGCTACACAAAAGTTTAATATGTGCCCTCTTTGCTTTTTCACAATCTCTCTGCTAGCTATTTAATTAAAGCCAACAGCTTAACTCTCAGAATGTATTACGTGTTGCACGCACACACGCACACACACAGACACACACACACACACACACACACACACACACACACACACACACACACACACACACACACACACACACTTAATCATCTTAGACACTGTAATGGAAGATTGAATCATCCTGCACGCAAATCCTACACATGGTAAGTATTGCATCCCAAACATCCAATAATGTGACATAAGCACTTAAGCTGAAGCAAAAAAAACAAAGATTGAAAAAAGAGCATTTGGGAAAGCTGCTTGTTTAAAATTAAACTAGACTCGCAGCACAATCAGACATCATGATACCTTTGCTACTGCATGCTCCATTCATGCCTTTAGACAATGTTAGGAAGGAGGCCCAGTCAGTAAAGGTTTGGTGTAGGGTTTCCTCCCATCATTAGACATGGGTCTCAAACGGTTTGATTTCATTGGGGTGAGTTGGTAATGGGTCTAGACAAGGGCTTGGATTCAGAGGCCTAATGTTGGCTGATGGGTCTAATACTGAGTCCAGCTCAGAGCTCTGAGCTCTCTTCATATTAATGGGATTAACAGGACTATGGATGAGGGGGTGAGTGTAAGCAGAGAACTCAATCCATTAGAAACAAAAAGTCCCTTGTTGCCAATATCCAACAAGGATGCTATAGTTCGCCGTTTGAATAAAGAATACACCCCCCTTTTTTGGTCCCTCCATCTCGGTGGCCTGAGTCTGACATGGAGCACTGGCACATTGTGATAAGGCAGAGTGACACAGGCTGGCCAGGCCAGGGCCAGGCCAGGGCCAGACCAGTGCCTTTGTGCATTGTGGAGGGCTCAGGTCTGTGTGGTCTCACTATTCCCTCTGGACCAAATGAAGGTTATTATGTATTTCTCTCGTAGCCTGGGAATTAAGGCCTTGGTTGTGTTGCATGCCCTGTTGTTGCAGGCTGGACAATGGAATAAGACCTCTCTGATTGAGCAGAGAAAAGATGCGGCACCTTTGTGGACCAACTTGTCAGAACCACTCGGGTCAGCCCATTGTGAGCGTACGTGCTTGGGTTAACGTTATTAACAGGAGGGAGGGAGAGCTCTGTGTGCACATGGACAACAGAAGCTGCACTGTTTTGCCCCCTCAACAACGGGAAGCAGGGCTCTCGGATGGAGGGGTGTCGGTCAGAAGAGTTTGTACGGAAACTGGTCACTTGCGATTGCAGTTGAGAGTTGCAGCTAGGCATTAAGATGCGATTTTACCATCAGAATCCACTTAATAAAAATCATAATTCTGAGTCAAGTTCTCTCCCAGTAGCAAGTTGTGACAAGACAGCAATAAGGACACTTATCGTACTCAGTACCATCATTTATTACACATTCAAAAGGCACCTGTGGGCATATTCAGTTTCACACGTATCTGCTCTGGAGTACTACATGTCTGCTCTTAAAAACCACACCTTTATCTTGGATATCATCAATCATGCAGGCCTACAGGTTTTTCATAGAGTATGTAATCTGTTCTATCATGCTGATCATTAATTTGCTACTTTTTTCCTTCAGCCTTAGGTATTCACTTCCAACTTCTCAACCTATTTCATCAGTGAACAGCACTGTAGCCAGTTACTGCAAAACACAAGGGTTGGATTTCTTGAAGTTGATGTTATTATTGTGGTTGAGGTGGTTTTCAAATATGATTACAGGATCCAGTCTTTCCCTATGTGGTGAAAGTGAGTCAGATGTACTGTAGAGCAGGAGGACCTGTGGTTTGGTACATTTAGCTTCTGTTGGCAGCCTGACTCTCCCCCCCACAGGTCCAGCCACAGAGGGATACACGTGAGAGCCGTACTGCTCCTCACGTCCTCATGTCCTCACTGTCCACACTCTCTGCTTTGAGAGATCATAGGATCAAGGTCAAAGACCTTGTGTCTTGTAGAGTTGGGCCACAGACATTCAGGGATCAGATCATGGTGTGTTGTTGATATTCAGGGTCATTTGATGCTGACCTGGCAGGCAGGCTGTGTAGGTAGGAGTTGACTGCCTGTGGACCAGGAGAGTCTCAGCAGTGGGCCCTTTATCCCCTCAAGGCCACACACACACACACACACACACACACACACACACGCACACACACACACACACACACACACACACAAATACACACACACACAAATACACACACACACACACACACACACACACACACACACACACACACACACACAAATACACACACACTCCACACACACACACACACACAAATACACACACACACTCCAGGCCACTGCAATGGAGGAAGATAATATCTTCCTTCCAAGCAGCTGCCACGGAGGAAGCCCATCTTGTCACAGTCTATCTCTAATTGCTACTGTTGAGGCAGAGGGGCTCCCAGTGCAGTGCTCTGCATTCATTCTGCATTAGGCAACCTTTGGCACCCTTTGGGACACCAGAGGTTATTTACACCCAGGCGACAGAGGAGTCCTCTGCAGTCGGTGTATCATTTACTCTAAAGTGAGTGAAAAAACAGCACTTGAAAGTGTGACCCCCAGCCTTTCATCAAATTGCTACATTGAGAGAGGCCAAGAGTTGAATGCACTCCTGTACTGTAATCTTAGCCCTCTAGGGCTTTTCACCCAGTGGTTGCGTGGGATATGAAAGAATGAAACCAGAGATGTTTGGAGGTTAAGTCATTGCTATTGGAGCTAACTTCATACTACCTTTTTTCCCCTACCTCCCTCCACTTGTTTTAACTCGCTGGCTGTTTCTACAGCATCTGCTGAGCAGTGAAGGACTCCTGTGTTGGGGGGATGCATACTGTACAGATGGCACTATTTGCAACATAAATAACAATGATATTAATAACATTAGGCGTATAATTGACTTGTTATAATTCCAGGTTTCTTGGCTTTGAAAGGAAGACAATTAGGTCATTTCTCCAGATGCTCATGTTGTATTGCATTTCGCATCATCAGCCAACTCTCTCTCGCAAACGTCTTTGTACAGCACCAAGTGTTACATACCATTGACAGACTATCATATATTAATTGGAAATCTTACCGTGTCTGTTCACTGTTTAAAATGTTAACACATTTCAATTAGGTTGTTTATTTCGGCTGTGCAGTGTGCACTGACCCACAGGATCTCTGACCATAGCATTTATTTTCACCTTTGAGATTTTACCCTCTGGTGAACCAGCCAACCGAGGTCTTACTCCTCAGCATGGGGAGGAGAGGAGCATACACATGCTAGAGCAACTGAGGTTTATTTTTGGTTGGAGAAAGGAAGTTTGGGTTTTGAGAGAGTGCATGCAACTGTTTTTACTTGTTGGCCCCTGAGGTTTGAAGAGCTGAAGTGGAGTGCTGTCAGCTGCTCTGACAGACTAATGAGACTTCCTAAATGTGCTCTCAAGAATAATAAATAACTATCCAATCTTTGGAAAAGGGGAGAACATTTTGAGGAAGCCTGATATCCCACAGTTGGCTCTGTGTGTGTGTGTGTGTGTGTGTGTGTGTGTGTGTGTGTGTGTGTGTGTGTGTGTGTGTGTGTGTGTGTGTGTGTGTGTGTGTGTGTGTGTGTGTGTGTGTGTGTGTGTGTGTGTGTGTGTGTGTGTGTGTGCTGCTGAGAAGGCCTTGGGATACCTGTTTCCAGGCTGAACAGAGCACAGGGTGTCCTGGCCATGAACCCGTGAGGACTTATTGTGTAAGACCTTTACCTGACGAGATGTTAGAGCTGCTCTCACCCCACACAATCCTCTGCATGGTAGTTCCTCCTCTGGAATCTACTCTGCACCTCCATATTTAGCTCTCTCCCAGTCCGCCACATGCTAGAAACATCAGACTGTCTAATTAGAAGCAGGTTAAGTAAATCCATCCTAGTCCTGCTGGGTGTTTTAAGCTCTGCTTTTCTTTTTGTGACTGACTGACCCCAGCCCTGTTGTAAAAGGGCTGGGGTTGGCTGGGGTAAAGCCCCTTCTCATCAGTGTGATGAGAACTTAAAACAAATTGTCGCACAGAAACTTCAGGGGCCCCACTCTCTTTACATCATCAGTGGCCGTTTTGACCAGAATTCCTGGGTATCTAATGTGAGTGGTCTAAGATTGGTCTTATGATAAAGATGGTATGCAGCTTTACAGTACAGCTGTCTGTTTGGCCCAAGCTTTGGGCCATGCATGGTTATGTTGTGGAGGTGATTTGGAATCCCACTCTCATGTGCAGGTCAGCTGTTTGTTCAACCATGGCCACCCGCAATTGCTAATAACCTGTTCACAACCTATCCAGGTATGTGACAAAGTGAAAATCTGAGGCCTGCAACCAACCCTAACCCGCAAATATAGAAAATAAGCTGTAGCCAACAACATTTATGCATTTATTTATTGAATATTTAGGACAGTAGCCTAATGTTTTGTCAACCAATAGCTTAAAAATGAATTGCAAGAATTATACATTTCTCATTTTTTTAATGCAATGTTTTCTCTTTATTCAACTGGCCCGCCACCCACCTGCCCTTCATCCACACAATGACCCTAAACCCGCCCGCCCCGCGGATATAAGTTATGAGTCAACCCACACATCAGACTTTGAGGATGTCTTCGGTCTGGTCTAATGGTAGATGTTTGATTCTTCCACACGGGAGACCCACATTCGAACCCTGTCTGTCACATTTATATGGTCTCTCAGGCCCCTTGCCTTTTACAGTACGTTTTTAACTAGTGTGAGAAAATGAAAGTGCACTAAAATGAATCTCCCATATCTCTCCTAATGTGTGATCCAAATGTGTGACTTAGCATGTAGAAATCTGAGGTGTTCAAGGGAGGGTTGTGATGTATCTCACCCATGGGTGCTGTATTGGGATGTGGGTGAGTTGTCAAAGTGATTGACACCCAGTTGTCATGAGGAACAGATGAATTGGCAGGGCCCACACTGTGTGTTTGGTTGTTCAACAAGCATTTAATCATGCTGTAATGACTCGACAAAGATGGTGGTCTGCGGTAATCAGAAGCCTGGTAGAAAGAATGCTACAGTACAAAGTCCTGTTCCCGTTTTCATCGTGCTCTGGTCCAATATGAGGCAGCTGTGTCAGCTAGAAGAACCACGTGTTTAAAACATGCCTGAAGAGTGTGTACAATGGGCCATGGGAGAAGACCCAAAGACATAAAAGCTTCCATCTTTCATAAAGCATTGTGGTGACCTTGGATGTTTAATTTAAAGTTTTTGTTCTGGTCCCAGCGGTGCTCCTCTTATTTTTTATTTTGATGTCCCTTAAGTGATAGCAAGCTCTGCTCCTTGAGTGTGTTTTCAGTCATGAGCAGAGAGCGAGGAGTAATCATGCCTCTCAAAGTACCTAAATTACACAGGCAAAATAACATGTCTTCTCAAATTGAACACGTTCCCTCAAAATCCAAACAAAAGAAACCTTGATTACTATGCGTTTTTGTTACTCAGCACAGCATCCATGATTGATGTAAATCCCCCTACTAAAGCAGGCCTATATTTTGGCCCACCACTTTCTTTTGTCTTTTTAGTATCCTGAGTCATGCTGTTCATACAAATGGAACATCTGCAGCTTGAGTGCAACGCTTTTTTTATTTTATTTTTCTACACTTTTTCTTTTCATTGACTGACCCGACGTTTTTCTCTGACCCTCCAGGGTGGAGCTGTACAGTATTTGAGCCACGGTCACAATAACTGATAGGCAGCCAGGCCTGTCTTTGGCACATTGTGTTTAAGTGAACAATTATACTAATTACAGTTGGTCTCTGTATGCAGCATCAGGGCTGATATAGAACACAACGAGCCACAATAATGCACTGAAGAAGAGCATTAAAGTTGGAAGCGGTCCTGCGGTCACTTGTTTTAGCCATGAAATTATCCTCCTCTTTCTTTTTGGCTTTTGTTGTTGTACCTAGGGCTTATTTTAGGACAATTGGCTGTTGCTTTTATGGGGCTTTAGTTTTCTTTTACACTATTGGAGATCTTGGCCCTCACCCTACACAATTACAATCTCTCAGTCGACTGCCATGGCTAGCTGTGCTAGCTCTCCATGACACGACCCACCCAAACTGTTCATTTATGAAAGAAAACAACTGAACTTCCTTTTACTGCAAATGCATTGTGTGCAAAATACTAGAATACAGTTGCGATTTTAACGCTTCTGGTAACACTGGATGATACTGAACTTCTGTAGTGTCAGGGCATTCATGCACTGTTGGAGAGGATCTTTAACTCTGCGGTGATCATCATGAAGGATCTCATGTCAGTTAAGAGGGCATCTGCCTTTCTTCAGTAGCACCGTGCAATTCTTTCCTTTTCCTTACCTCCAGTTTGGATTTATAGTTGAAAGAGCTGCTAGAAATAACAGTTACTCTTGAAACATACTGTATGTCCTCAGAAGTTCACAGATTTTCACAGTATTGCATTTCCTCCCTTGTGGAATGGTTGTCATTGTTTTAACATTACTAGTTCAGCCCCATTAAAACCCCTTTAATCATTATCTTGGGCAAGATAATCTTTTGCGTGGGTCTGGGACTAAACGTGAGGGGTAGAGCTGCATCTGTGGTGGTGGGTAATATGAGCTGGGCTGGAGATGAGCCGTAGGTCCACTGACTGCATTGCCTCGTGTGTTCGCCACAGTGTGTGTCAGCCGTGATGCAGCTGCCTGTAATCAAAAGCACATTTTAAGTGCGGTTACACAAGCAAGCCCCACTCCAAACCCCTGTTGATAACACTGATGCGTTTTGGTACAGTAGATAGAATGTCATCTTGCATAAATAGTTTTCTTTTTCTTCTTCTTCTAACCTTTGCATTGAACATTTCTAACATAGAGCCATTCACACAACAGATGATTTTGCGTTATTGAAATGTTTTTCTCATTAAGGCATTTTTGTTTCCTCTGTGCGAGCTCTGGAGATATTAAACAATAAAACAGCCAAATCCCCACCGAAGCTTTAATTATTTGCAGATTTGTCTGACTTAGGGGACTTTGTGGGTAACTGTGAGGAGATACACAGAAGATGAAGCATCTGTTCCTGGACTAGACCCTCACTAAACCAGATTATGGGTTAAACCCTTTTAGAGGGACTGAGCCCCAGGTTGAGAGGCTCTTAAACCCATCCTGTGGTTTATGTCTCTGCTGTACCTCTCTGCTACAAGGCGTACCGTACATAGGAGGAACAGGGAGAGTAATTGTATTTCTTAGAAACAGGAACAACACTGATCCTCGTTACCATGCGTCTCAGGGTGTGGGAATTTAATTGAATCTGCAGGAACATGCCCAAATTCATGACAGAAGCCTGTTTTGCTGTCATGGCTGAAAAAAAGAACTGACGATGAGCCTCAAAGGAAAGGTATGTTTGAAGAGTCAGGATTTAATGCTCTGTAACCAGAATTGGGGAAAAATGCAGCGCTTCGTGGCAGAATAGTGTCTTCCTTGCAACACGGCTACACTTCCTGACAGCGTTGAACCCTGAGACCCAGGTGTGCTCTTGCATTTAATAAGCTCTTGGAAGGTTGACCTGCCATTGTGAGGTGTAAAAGGCACTCCAACAGCTTCAAGAAAAGGCAGCCTTGACAGCTTCATCCATTGCTATTTAGAATGTGGCAGACAGTGGAATTATTTTATTATGATCCCCACAAAAGCAGGTTTTGCTGTAAGCATATTTGTCAAGGACTTCCAATACCTACAGAATATCAATAAGGCATGATTCCCTATAGATTATTATATCCAGATTCTCTATTTGCTTGCAGAAGCTGTCATCCTGCTAGACATTCACTTGCGGCCAGTTCTGTAAAGGGTTAGAGACCAGGGTAAAAATATTGGCTAAAACATAGGCTCCTCCACAACAACACAAGCGTAGTGTACTGTACTCTGTGTAGAGTTCCTGCTACAGTGGTGGTGATGCAAGTGTAGTAGGGGTGAGGGGTAACCCTTGGCTGCCCCGCTAGTTGTCTCAGACCCTGCCAGCCGGTGCAGCAGCCAGCCTCGTACTGACTCACCCATAGCTATACAGTCTCCCTCCGCTACTATAATCTACTATTACAGGTTAGCCCTGGCAAGTGAAACGGCTAGACTTTATAAACACTGATATACAGTACCCAGCCAGTCTCCTCAATAACTTTTTATGCAAAGCAAATTGGACATTTAGGAGTGTTGGGGTCTATGTAATCATTTTTAACATCATTAGGGATTAAGGGAGTTGTCAGAGGAATTATGGATAAAACCCCACATGATTTTACTCCATTCCATGTTTTGCTTGGTTTCACTGATGAGGTTACTTCTCAACAATTGAATGCAGACTGGATGGTAAATGTTATTATTTACCACAGAAAAACCCTTTATTAAGATTAAATCTCATTTTATGTATCTGATGTCCTTGTGTCGCATTGCTCCTTGTTTTTGTGTCATGCGGATTCGGGGCTGAGCTACAGTAGCCTCCATGTCTTTGTACATTCTAGTAAGCATCCTTGACGTGATAAACATCAGGACACTGGTGCAGAGAGGAGTCAATACTGTAATCAGTCTTCAACAGAGGTACAGCAGGTGATGTACGCCTGAGGATGTGCTGAAAATGACTGCAGTTGAATGGGACACTTAGAGGACGAGACAGAAAAAAGCTTTAACCAGCTCTCTATTCCAACACTCTTTTCTCACCACTCTTTTCTTTTATCAATCGCTTCTTCTGCAGAATACAACAGACAGCTGTACTGTATGTGACAGTGTCGTTGGCTACATCCTGAATGATCTTTATTTTCAATGAAACAAACCTTAATGCAAATGCAAAGTGTAAATACTGTTTTCTCAAACATGTCAGGGGAAGTTTGACAGTATGTCCTTGCTTGCATTTATGAAAGAGTGTATTTCCACTTCAACAGCAAACCAAGTTATTAGATCAGTGGTTGATGTGTTTATCACTCTCATGCCAGTGTTTATTTTAGTAGGATTTAAGGCAGTTTGTTTAGGATTAGGACCCTAAGCTTTCGCAGTGCAAAGTAGAGCAGTCAGATAATGGAGAGATTCATGATGAGGTGGAATAAAGGGCCAACTGTTTTGGTTGCCAGTGTTGGAAGGTCCACCGTGCCATTTACATTGATGAAAGCAGGTCACCTCAGCCCCTCTGACCTTAATAAACTCCCTTGCCTCAAGTTTTTGTCCCTCGTCCACTTTTTTTCTAATTAGCGGCCGTGAATCAATAGCACCTGGCTTAGAATGGGCAGAAGGAGCCTGTAGCTGTAGAGACAGAACCATAAAGACAGACTGTGGATAGAACAGAGTGTGTTCTATATCGAGGGTCTATGTATTGTATCTTACCCCTATGCCTGTTCCCATCCACTGGGTTCCCCTCTGATTGTGAGAGACACTGGGCATACCACAGGCAGTGACTAGGGCTAAATAATTGAAGTGCTGTCTGTGTTCTAACCCACTTTAGGAGTGAGTGGGCTGCTGCCCCAGGCTGCCCTCAGCATCGCCTGGAAGAAGTTCAGAGCGAATGGCCCCCAAAAAGACAACGGTGTATTCACATTAGGGATAGAATTCTGTACAACCATCTTCTTTCTTTGTGTGCCCTCCTTGGCAACACAATAACACAAAAAAGTGGGACGACTCAGGATTACTGCAGCAAAATATCCTATTCAGTCTCAGGAAGCATAACAGAACAGAACAAAAATGCTCATTAGAATGTGTGTATTCAAAGTTTTAAACATTCAGTATTCATGGCCATGTTTAGGTTTTTTGTCACTGACCATATCCTAATGATATCCTTTGTTTCTGTTTCTTTTCCATGGTCCTCGCCCTGGTCCTGTTGTTCTCCTGGTTCCTTATCAAAGGTAATGCAATCATGTTGATTTATATATGGAACGTTGTGTTCTGTGTTCCACTTTGTTGTGAACATCAACGTCTTTTAAATGGAAATTCCACTGAATACATCAAATTCTCAATACTTTCAAAATTGTAAAAAAATATTCTGGTTATTCAGTTATTTTTTCTGATTTGAGGAAAAAAAAGGCTTTCTGCCGTTATTTGTGTGTCTGTCCCAGCTCTCTGGCTTTGGGTCCAGTGAGTTCACGTCCATCATGCAGAGAAGCATCTGAGCTGACTAGAGCACAGGCAGCAGTTTTGTGTGGCTGGTAATTGATTTGATGAAGCTCCCCCACAGAGCTGCTGAATGAGAAGACAAGTGCAGAGGAGGAGATGGGCGATGGGGTGATGGTTGAGCCTGAGGGCGATCAATGCTGCAGAGAGACAGAGAGGAAATGGCCTCTCAGGCTTTCAGTTAGCACTGCGCCGTTGTTACCAACTGCCACTCTCAGTTGTGTGATATTACAAACGGACCATATTTCTGCACAGCCCATTTGCTTTTACTGTCTTATATTGGATCATGTGGTTTTCCGTACCACAGGCCCAGAAATATTTCTTTTTAACTGCCCCGTCATATTAAGAGATATCAAAGTCATAAAATGCAATATAAATCCCAACTAAAGGATTTTTAATACTGCATGACATCTTGACGTCCAGCTATGAAGGGATGGACACATTATTCACTCTTATGCTGAAGTTACGTGTGGTTTAATACCTCTTAGAAGTCATTACGGAGAGCAATAACCACAATTATTTTCATTTTGAAATGCGGTGAGATACCAGGGTTGATTTGCAATATTGAGATGCACTTGATTGCAATGGTAATAGTTCTCTGCCTAATCATTTGTGAATGAATTACTCCATAATGAATGACTCCTAAACCAGCTGTACCCATAGAGTTCCATTAGTCTGTTTTCATGCACTGAACCACACAGTACTGAACCTGGCAGCATTGGATTTCAGCTGAGCTTTTTTCAGCCAACAGAGAGGCTTGGTCAATTGCACTGACACTTCTCAAATCGTAAAATCCATATACAACATATTTTTCTTTGGGCTCAGAATTCCATACAGCGGGGAGGAGAGGAGAAGAGGAGAAAGGGAAAAATAATACCCTACTTTGCACCTCATAAAATGTGGGCTACAGTAGAGTAATCTCTCTCTCTCTCTTTCTTTCTCTCTCTGAAGGGGCCTCAGTTTGCACCACTCCACTGAGTGTGGTGTCCCAGAGGGGTGTTATCTGAAGTATTGAGGGTGTGTGGAGGCCCTAATGGCACTTTTCCACTGTCACTTTTGGCACCGGTGCTTGGCCTAAAGCCTCAGAATGGCCCAAAAAAAGCCCCCCAAAAAAGCCCAGGGCCTACCCTGACCTGAGAACTGGAGGAGATTTTGGGGAATTTTTGGCAGGGTTTGGGGGTAGGCGTGCAACGTGTACTACGCCCTCCTATTGTTTGGCTAGTCTAGTCTATGGGACTGCTACTTGTTATGTTACAAAAGCATGAATATGAGATTCAAACCATTAGTTACTTTCGATTTACTTTGCTAGTTTCAAAGTCAAGTAACTAAGAAAATGGCTGGAGAAAAACTTGAAAATTGTTAACAGATTTATTGTTTTAGTTACGGGTAGTCATGCTGGTTTGAGGGTGAAACTCACCGGGAAGCACGTTTCTGATGACGTCAATAGTTTGCTCCTCCCTGCTCTCCACAAGTCCTCAGAATTATTCTGGGTGATGGAAACACAAAAATTGTGGGCCCAAAACTCTCTCTCTCTCTCTCTCTCTCTCTCTCTCTCTCTCTCTCTCTCTCTTCTCAACTCTTTCTATCTACTGTATCTCTCTCTCACTCACTCACTCTCTCTCTTCTCAACTCTTTCTATCTACTGTATCTCTGTCTCACTCACTCACTCTCTCTCTTTTTTTCTCTCCCACTGACTGTCGTTGAGAGTGGGAGTTGATGGGATGCAGGAGCCCTTGTGGCTTGGTTCAACTTTGACCCCTCTGGCTCCTACACATCCCCACAGCTGCCAGTTGACACTGCAAAGCGGTAAACTGTGTACTGAGATTATCCCTCCTTTGCCGCAAATCCAAGAGTCTGGACAGAGCCCGTGGCCACTGATCTGAATAGAATGTGTGTACTGTGTTTTGTTTTAACCCAGTTTGCGTGACTTGAATTTTTTATATCTGTTAAGCTCCAGGAATGCACTCTGTTCTGTTGGTAGCGGGATGAGGAAACTCATTCCCTCAAGTGATTTAATTATTCTACAACAGCACACAAACACCCACCACTGTTAAAGTGAAATGGTAATTCAGTGAGATACAGTACAACAATTGAGGAGATGACTGCTGCTAGGCCTATCATGAACTAAAAATCTTATTTTGTCCAAATGTCGAAGAAAAAGGCCAAATCCCTTAGGAAAAGTGAATCCTCTTAAATGTGTTGGTTGTTTGAAAGATCACAGTCTAGGCCTTATCTGAAAAATGCAATATACAATGTACAGTAGAGATCAGGTCAGAGTAAACACAAGTACTATATACATAATGTATAACCAAGCACCACACGGATAAGCATAAGTAATCCTGTGCAGAGCATAAAGGGCCTGGGGCTCACATAATGAGAACCTGGATCACTGTTCATGTCCATGTAATGTGGTTGTAGACCTTGGCCAGGAATAACTGACCTTGTTGAAAGAGGGATATCATCATCTTAGAGATGTGTCACAGCGTATCAAACCCCGTTGGTATTCCTTATTACTACACAATCGAGATGTGTATATCAGATAATGACACAGGAGGTATTCAGTCGCCAGTGTCATTTATTAGACCACAGAGATCAGCATCAAAGGACAATAAAGTCTGATTGATTGTCTGGGGTTGGCAAGAATAAACAAGAAAATGGGCTCTGCGGTTCCTATCAGCATTAATTCATTACGGTATGCCACTAGCCCAGATGGATATGGTACTCATAGTGGAGAGGTTTTTCTGTCTCTAAATGGGCCTGCTACATCCTATTAAGAGATACTGGGGCATGATCCGAATATTGTGTTGGTAATCAGAATATTGTCGTGCTAACTGGCTACATGTATGTCACTGTACTGTACTGTACCCAAGCCAATTTCAAATGTGTTTAATCACTGAACTGGAATATCATACTGTATGAACTACCCATAAGACTGTACAGTGTGTGACATAGTAGGAAGTTTGAATCAATCCCTTCCTTCACTGACTGACTTATCCCAGACAAAGAGGCCTAATAAGTCTCCCAGTGATCTTGTGAACTCTGTTATCAGGGATCTGACATTCTGCCAGGGTCACATATTAAGCCCTACACTTTAATTCAGTAAGACCTGCGGATTTGAATGTGGAGCTCCCTATCTAATCTATCTCTAGCCCTTCACTCTTTGCCTTTTATCTCTCTCTCTTCTTATCTGTGTCTCTCTCACTCGCCCTCCCCCTCATTTATTAAGCATACAGTTTGCTACTAATTAAGTACATCAGTGAATTAAGGGGTTCTGAGTCTCGGGCTTGTTCAGGCGGCACACTGGAAATGACCCTGGCTCCCCACTACACACACACACACACACACACACGCACACGCACACGCACACGCACACGCACACACACACACACACACACACACACACGCACACCCACACACACACGCACACCCACACACAGACAGACATAAAGCACTATAAGCATGATGAAAGTGATGGTGTGGGATTTGCAGAGCACCTGAGCGTAGTACAGTTAAAGAGATTGTTCCATAAATAGACTCAGTCTGGTTGTTATGATGATGTCACTTGTATTGTTCATTGATATGTTAGACATATCTGGTTGCACTGCTGCCTCAAGCATTATCGGGTTTACGTCTCAGATCTTTTACTCCATGTTATGTAAGAGTAGAAGTCAATTCAATCAGGCTTTGATTTTTTTAAAAATGCTTCATCTGAGGTGAAGGGATGAATGTGTAGGGGTTTATTTCAGTCATACATCTGCATACACTAGCATACCACCAATGTGTTGAACAGACGTTATTTCGCTGCGTCTCACTTCCTGGTCATTGCAGTAGCACGTTGTGACCAACAGCACCTTCTGTCAACATATTTATTTTAGAAGCTATTGTTAAACAAACAAATTGAACAGTTTATGGGAAAACTGAGTTGACACAGTGAAATTCAATTAATTTAAGCAACCTTAATACTTAATGGTGTTTTTTGCCTTAGCACTAGTAGCTCCGGGCCCTCATTACTAATCGGAATACCCAGAGTGAGTCTGGAGGCCTCCATTTGTTGACGTTAGTGTAACAGTATAATTATTGAATTACATCAGTACCATGCAAAAAAAAACAACTAAAGACTGAGAGCTAAATTATGGCTTGAGTAAAACAAATTGAACCAGCTTACGTTTTGAAATACGGGTGGGATGAAGGGTACATGTCTGTTCTTCATAGGCTGGGTGACATCTGTTTGTGCACTGAACTTTTTTATTCTATAATACATGATTGTTACCCTTGAAAAACCTTGCATGTTGGAAGTCTGTTGGGATGAAAAACCCTACATGTTAACAGAATATTGTTAGTATGTTAGCCTGAATACTGCAGCCCATTCCAAATGGAACCCAAATGTTGTATGTTAAGGGGAGCAGTAGGCATTAGATAATATGAAGTGATGTCGTCTGTGTTGGGATGACTCACTCAAATGAGATCAGATCAGGAAGCCATCTGAGGTGAACTAAGCATCCTATCCTCCTAACCTCTGACTGATTAGAGGACTTGTGGTTAATTGAGGGAGACGAGGGGATGTGAACAGTGATCGGCTTCAGCTCACAGGGCTGTAGACTTAGGGCTGTAGTAATCTGTACCACCAGTCTGTGATCAGTGGCGAGGAAAGGATGGACTTTGATTTACTGATGCTATGGTGTCCCTCTTCCTTCTGCTTCTGAGGACTGGTGTGTGCTTACCAAAGAGACCAGGTCAACAGCACTGAACTCAAATCTATATAGCTGTAATCACATCCCTGTTCACCAATAAACTTGATGATGACTGACTGTTTCAAAAGGTTTGGCATCAAGGAATGTTGACAAAAACTGTCTTCTACAGACAAAGAGGACAGTTATAGTTTACGCCACAGACACAGAGAGATAATCTGTCGATGCTTGGAAGCCCCAACTGTCATTCTGAAGCCACCCAAACAAAAACCCAAATCCCACTCTCAGGACAATGAGCTTTAAATCCCCATGAATTGGCCTCTGTGTTCCACCTCAGACAGCAGTTTACGCTCAGCTCAGTCACAAAGCCATGCTGTTTTATGAGCTTGTATCTACAGTATCCTAGAGAGAGTTTTACAGCTAGATTCCTCCAGGATGAGTCTGACTGTTTCACAGGCTTATATGAGCCCCAGACCTCCCAGCCTCTGTCCTAATGAGCATGGCCCCAAACATGTGGTCCTGTATGATGGGGAGAGGAAGACACATGTGAAGGGGAGGTTAACATGAGCATGGTTTGTTAACCTTGTCTAGGCTGTTATTAAAACAATGCCACTACTTTAAGTCACAAATCAAATACTACATATACCACATACTGTATCCTAAATAGCACTGCCTGTGCTTTATTCCAGTGTGATGGAGTTATCACTTTATGTGATCATGCTATTTTCAAAGAGATGAAGGGTCACTATAATAGGTCCTTATACCTATTATATCTATTGTAATATGAAGTTGTTGGCATTTCCTACACATTCAGCATTCCATAGTGAGTAAGCTATGTCGTAATCCCAATATGAATGGGGGCTCCAAGTTACAGCACAGCCGGAATGAAAACAGCCCTAAAAAATACTATTAATTGTTTTCAGTAGTTGCCTGTCGAGCACTCTGCGAGTGCTCACCCTGTAATCATTATTACATCTTTTGTGAAAACGTATCTGCAGCATAAAGGCTCTAAACCAGACACTAATTCCCACTAGCCAACGTAGCAGCAGTTCTCATGCACTATTGAATACTGTATGCTTCGTAAGACAGTTATCCCAGCCATTGCCTCTGTTATTTTCACTCTCTGAAACCTCAACATAAATATAGCTCATACATAGGGTGTGTTTTTACTGTCCATACAGACCAGTACGGTGTGCCACAACCAGACTTTTTTCTTATAATCTGCAAATCTAACTCTATGTTTCACATTTAGATACGCTTTGGGTTGAGTCAGGTTTACATCTTTGTTTTGTACAACTTCAAATTGGACATGGATATATGTACATATACATACACTCCCCATTCTGTCTACTCTTTTTCAATCGGCTCAGATTTCTCTTGTCACTCTGTGCCATTTCTTCAGGTGAGGAGAATACTGTTACTTTAGCAATGCCAATTCATTTGTAACAGGCTCTTACTATGTTCTTTTTACTTTCAACTCTGCTTCACTTGTCAGTCTAATTTAGAACTTGTTCAACCACATCCACATGAAAAGGGGTTTTATGTTACTCTTAGTTGTTATTGCTACCTTGGACAATGTACAACGAGTCATGTTGAATAAAGAAAGTCTGCAGCCCCAGTCTAGTTCTATTATTCCACATTCAACATGTTGGGATGCTGACTTTCCTTGCAAGAGAATAAAACAGATCAATATACCATTATACAGAGAAGTCATGTTTTTTTTTTTTTTTTTTTTTTTTGTTTAGAGATAACATCTCTATTAAAAATGTTTGTCATCTCCTTCTATTTATATGCAGAAGAAGTCATTGTGAGAAGGAAGATGACATTGTAGTATTTAGGAACAATTGTTTGAGAAATGTTGCAGTAATTCAAATGAAATCCTTCCAAAGGAAAGGATGGAGCAATACCATATCTATGGGCCTGGGCAGTAGTGTTGCTTTGGCTGACTGGACTGTTGGACAGCTGGCTACTGCATACACTGCCTGCCAAGTGGTGATTCCACATAAAAGTACCTTTCTTCAACAATATCCAGGATAGAAAGGTGAAAATAAAGCTGTCATGGAGCTAGCTCTGAAAAAACTATGATGAATTACATTAAGCTCTGCCCCCCCCCCCCCCCCCCCCTCTCTCTCTCTTTCTCTCTCTCTCTCTCTCTCTCTTCTATGGCTTCATACTGGTTTCCCCTTTTCAATTTCAATTGTACAGGTCTGGTTTGTGATTCTTGGTCAGTGCCAAGAGTCTTTGTCTCAAATGTATAGTTTATTAATTGCTGATGGCTGTGCGAGGGCATTCCATTGCAGTACAATGTGTCCCTCCACAGGATCCCTCCTGCAGCTGACTTCTTATAGAAATCTGATTTGAATGCTCATGTGAATCATTCCTGTTGGGGCGTAGTTTATAGGTCAATGTGCCATTGTTTGTTCGTGGTCTGGTCTGTCTGAGGAGAGGTGTGGGGGAAGAGTGGTCGGGGAGAGGGGGCTGTTCTCTCTGCTTCCATCTGGCAGACGGTACCGAAGCATCAAGTCGCGAACCAACAGGTTTCAGAATAGTTTCTACCCTCACGCCATTAGACTGTTGAATTGACTTGACTTGAGAGCATGAGGCAGGAGATCTTTCACCCGCCTGACTAGTCGGGGAATTGCAGCCCTCCTTGTACTGTGCTGGAGGTGGGCAGAAAAAATCCCTCCACCCTGACAAATAATTCCCCTCTGCCCTGTAACAAAGGGATTATACAGTAATAGGGAAGATAAAATAATCTCCTTCCATGAATGTACTTATTCCAAACATTGCCCTTGTTATTAACACAGGCACTGATTTATGTCTAATCTGAGAATGCACACAGGATTGTAGAATTCAGAAGTTGTTTCATCATGAAAAGCTTAGCCTCCTTTGTTCTGTGCTCTCAGGAGAACAAAGAAAAACAATTGTTGTTTAGATTTGAAAGTTGTGTTTTCTTTTTGTAGAGATACTTAAAAGGAGGGAAGGGTTTGAAAGGGACCACCTGCAATAACAAATGACTCTCCAGTAAATGATTAGAGAACAGAACAAGAACTGCACACTGTGTAGTGTGTTCTTTGCCAGGGAACACAGTATTATCTTGTATATACTGTACTGTAGGTGGTGAATGAAAAATGTATGATGGTGTTACATGCAATACTGTAAAAACAAATAAATGCACCATTTGTTAATGATTAGGATGCCTAGCCAATTATATAAATGCACATACCAAGATATTGAAGTTCATTACTTGGACAAATGCTTGGACAGGAGTTTTCAATTCACAGTGATATATCGGGCCAGCCGAACTAAAGCAGCTTTGATCTCTAACATTGTTTACATTTTGGTGTCTTCTCCTTATCTTTGTAGAAGTGTGGTTCATGTAGAGATGATGATGGGGAGATGGAACAAGCTTGTAATAATCACTCTGTCTTCATAGTTCACATAGATGGAATAGGGCAGGGCAATTCCATGGTAACAGAATGAACCTGGGACTAAATTTTTCACTTTCAGACATATGGGAATCAAAAACCCTTCATAGCAAGGTTTAATAAACCATACAACTCTATGCTAGAGCAACTCTAAGAACTACTCCGAACAATTCCAACAAAATAAAAAAAACAACAACAAATAAAATACACATTCTTTAAGAACTGTGCAGATTCAAAGCTTGGTAACGGAATGACCATAACATCTCCCTGGGTTTTTTATGTAAAAATCTGCTCCAAATTAAGATTGAAATATGTCCACAGAAAGAGTGGGGTGTTAGCTACCATATGATACCTTGAGTTTGAAAATATCTTTTTTGGTTGTTTAGCTACAATAAGTGAAGTGGATTTACATCCGGTAACAGACTGACTAAATGGGTCCCCCACAGAAATGCATTATTCATGAATCTGAATGTCAGTCTGTACATGATGATGTAGCTAAAATAGGGAAACAAAAACAGAAATATACGATAGACACTCCCATTAAGGAAATAATGTATTATTTTATAAACGTATATATATAACATTAAAAAGTGAAATTGATACAAACAAATAAAATGTCTAATTTAATGTGATTTAAATCAATGACATGTATTGTTTTGTGTCTTTTTCTTCATTATACCAAAATAAAGTAACCTACACCTTTGGCAACAAATAAACAGATTTTGAAAAAATTTAAAATACTATAGGCCTAGTCTGCTCCTAGTTTGCCTCAGAGATAGCCTCTGCAAAATGAAAATGTTCTTTATCGTCTGGAACTGGTGTGGGAAGGATCCTAAGTATCTGTCTTAGGGACACCACATCATATGTGTCAGTGCGCTCTTAAATGATGAAGACAAATCTCTTGCTGTCTTTTTTGTTGAATTGTGTAACATGTATGTCATCATTCTCAATTGCAGTTACTTGCGCTACCTATTTGTGTGATTTGCTGGCTTTGCTTTCCTCACTGTACTCAGCAGCAATGAAGTCTCCATTTTGTGGAGCATGAGATGAGGATGTTGATGCGGTGCTTGGTGAGGATGTTGATGCAGTGGTTTGTAACTACTATTATATGGATTTCCCACTGTTTTTCGGCTGTCCCTGTGGAAGAACTCTTTTTGGAACCCTTTTAAGTTCTATGTAGAACCCTTTTGAATTCCATGTAGAACCTTTTTCACAGAGGGTTCTATGTGGAATCCAAAAGGGTTCTACACGGAACTTAAAAGGGTTAGAAAAAGGATTCTTCCACAGAAACAGCCGAAGAAACCTTTTAAGTTCTGTACAACCTGTACCATAACTGAATGTAGCCAATTCGATTTCAGTTATTCAGTTACCGATTTGATTTGGTCATAATGACCAGTTCATTTGTTATTTGTTATTTGTTCTAAATCGATATCAGTAAAAACACTACAAGTATACTTCTTGCTTTTGTTAACTTACATTATCCTCTCTTCTCATGACACAGAGACATTTGAAAATATCTTACACTTATGTAGGTTTTTTGTACCAGAATGACCTGGAGACAGGGCAATGATTCTTAAACTTACAGAAGCCAAACCATTTCCTCAAAACGAAACATAAGTGTTGATATTGGTTGACTAGGGTCTTTACTTTAATATTAATGAGGTTTGATGTTTTTCTAATCATCTTTAAAGACTTTTGCTGGTAGATGTTTTCTTAGACGCTTTTCCATATGTTTGGCCAGAAGTCAAAGTCTTTGCTTATCCCTATTCTTATGATGGAAGATGGTTGAGAAATGTATTTCTGATTTAATCTCCCAAAAACATAGACTATTAAGTTTCATTTGGCACCCAATTTGATATTCTCTGATGAATTTCACATCATAGGTCCTTTTACACTGCCCGGCAGTGTATTATCATAGCTGGCTGTTTCTAGTTCTTTTGTTTAAAGTCAGTTGTCTTTACGGTGTGATAAGGCATATCCCAGGCTTAGCCATTTTTTCAGGAGGGGTTCCTACAGTAGATAGAGGATAGCACAGATGGTAATTGTTACAGTTGAAAACAAATTCAGTGATTTAGTTTTCATGGCAGTAATATTTGCATTATTAATCCACCCTATAGTATGTGTTCCTCATATGGATTTGGCCAATTGCAAATTACACATTTCTCTCCGGTGTTGAATCTTTATCTGGTGTTGAATGTTGTTGACTGGTGTAGCGTTGGAGAGCGGCCAGTGTTACTGGGTGACGTATTGCTTTGTCTGTTGTAATTCTCACAGATGCTGTACCTGGGTGGTCATTCTCCCCTTGTCTTGCACAATGCTGTTTTACTGTCGCTTTTCACCGTAAACTGTATTCACAGTTATCCTGTCACAATGTAGAATAATCAAAGAATACACAGTAGGCCCGTTTTACTATAGTACAATCACTTTTACTGGTTTACCTCCCTGCTAAGCATACGCATGTGTGCGTGCGCGCACACACACACACACACACACACACACACACACACGTTACTATTGTGAGTGAGGGATCGCAACACTGATATTTCCAGATGTTCTAATAGTCAACTCACCACCTCTATTCTTAGACTTGTTGATTTTACATCTGTTTAAGGGCTGCAGGGCTCTTGCCTTCATTCTTGCATTCATTCATTTATTTTCACTGTAACCTTGTATTTACTGCAACATCTTACAGTACATATGGGAGTACATATACAGTACACACACACACATACACACACACACACACACACACACACACACACACACACACACACACACACACACGCACACAAACACACACACACACACACACACACTCTAGTCTTGATGTTTAGTTACTTACCTAACCTTATCTGAACCTCTCACAAGCAAGCTATATTCCCTAGATATACTGTAATCCCTGCTCACTCTCAAACGTATACACACACCCGTCTATGGCTGTAACAAGCTATTGACTAGTGTTAAAAGGAAGTGTGTGTGTATATTATATTATTTTAAGGGCCCAGGATCCTCTCTGACAGGTTGAGATATGGCATGCCGTGTGTACGTGTCTTGGACAGGGTTGTGTGTCAGTAGAGTGGTCAAGTGGAGGTCCTGACAGCCTGCCCTGACCCCCAGTCAATCCGCTCTAAGCAGCGGATAAGAGTGTAGAAAGCCTGTTGTGTAAGAGCTGGCCTGCATGACTGCTCACGGGAGGGGGGGAAGGGATGGGAGGGGAGGGGATGGAGAGACGTCACGGTTCTCCTGTTCTTCCTGTCTTCCCGTGATCTCTGATCTTTTGCATTGGAAGAGCAGAGCCACTGACGCTAATTCCTAAAAGAAACGTTTCCTGATGAACGCACTTCTGCACTTCTTGGCGGCTGACCTGGAAACAGTGAGGAGAGAGCTGATGCGGTGAGGGAAAGGGTGTTTGAGGAGGAACGGAGGGGTTTGAACACGTCCATCGTCTGATCTGAGAAGGACATGGTTCCATCTGTTTCCTTTTGCTGTTTGTTGGATTTGGAGAGAGATAAAAAATGTATGAATGCGACAGGGATGAGTCATTTATCGTAACACACATGGTGACAAGTGTTTCTGTGTGTGGATAACAAGCCTTGGATGGTGACCTAAAGGACTTCCTCAACGACAAGAAGAGAGACTTCAGGTCTGGTGACAAGGACTGAAGCGGGTGCAGAGAAAGCTCAAGGTGAAGCTGAAGGAGAGCAGAGACATCTACAGGTGGAAGATGGAGGACAGCCTGCAGGACAACAATCCAAGAGAGGTGTGGAGCAGCGTGAGGAAGATCACTGGCTCCAAGCAGGCTAATGATCCGCAAGTGGCTGGAGATCTGGACAGGGCCAATAAGTTGAACCAGTTCTTCAACAGGTTTGACTTGGGAGCTCATTGTCTCCCTCCCCCCAGCTACACCAACGACTCTCCTCTCCGTCCTCCTTCTCCTTCTCCTCCCCCCAGCTCCTCTAGCCCTACTCAGCTACCGGACCAGCCCCCCCTCCCGTCCCCCTGCCCTGTCGGGACCCATTCATATCTCTCACCTACCCCTTTGTCTCATCCAGTACCCACTCCCTTCCCTCTCCCTCTCCATTCCCCTCCTCCTCCAGCCCCACCATTTCCTCACTTCACAACTCTTCAGCGCCCCCCATCATTCTGCCCCCCAACACCACTGCCACAGACCCCTCCACCACCCCCCACTCCAATGTCTTCAGCAGTACGGCTCAAGTGAAGAGAGAGCTGGGGACGGTGTGAGCCCGAGGGTGCTCAAAGTCTGCACAGACCAGCTGTGTGGAGTACTCCAGTCCATCTTTAACCTGAGCCTCAGTCTGGAAAAGGTCCCATCAATGTGGAAAACATCTTGCCTGGTACTGGTACCAAAGAAAAGGAACGCCAGTGCTCTGAATGACTATAGATCCTTGACATCCCACATCATGGAAAGACTGGTGCTAGCACACATGAGGCCCCTGGTGAAGACATCCTTCGACCCCCTGCAGTTTGCCTACCAGGCAGACATTGGTGTGGATGATGCCATCATCTACCTGCTACACAGAGCTCACTCCCATTTAGATAAGGCTAGAGCACTGTGAGGGTAATGTTCTTTCACTTCTCCAGTGCATTTAACACTATACAGCCCTTACTACTTGCGGATAAGCTGCTGAGGATGCAGGTGGACTCCCCCATTATTTCCTGGATTACAAACTACCTGATCAACAGGCCACAGTTTGTACGGCTGCAGGGATGTGTGTCGGAGTGGGTGGTGAGCAGCACTGGCACCCCCCAGGGGACAGTTCTCGCTCTCTTCCTCTTCACCCTCTATACCTCAGACTTCAGGCACAACACAGATACTTGCCATCTGCAGAAGTTCTTGGACAATTCTGCTATTGGTGGATGTGTCAGTGGAGGCCAGGAGACCGAGTACAGAGGACTGGTGGACAGTTTTGTTGAGTGGTCTGAGCAGAACCACCTGCTACTCAACATCGGCAAGACAAAGGAGATGGTGGTGGACTTTACGAGGACTTTAGGGTCCCCCTGTCTCCTGTTTCCATCCAAGGAGAGGACGTGGATGTGGTCCAGAGCTATAAGTACCTGGGGGTGCACCTGAACAATAAACTGGACTGGACTGGTAACACAGATGTCCTTTACAAGAAGGGCCAGAGCTGGCTTTATTTCCTGAGGAGGCTCAGGTCCTTTGACATGTGCAGGACTCTGCTGAACATGTTCTACCAGTCAGTGGTGGCAAGCGCAGTGCTGTACACGGTGGTATGCTGGGGGGGCAGCATCAAGGAAGGTGACACCAAGAGGCTGAACAAGCTTATTAGGAAAGCTGGTTCTGTCCTCGGTGTCACCCTGGACACTGTGGAGGAGGTGGCCAATCTGAGAATGAGGACCAAACTCCTGGCCATCATGGATAATCCCTCCCATCCCCTACATGACACTGTGACAGAGCAGAGAAGCTCCTTTAGCAACAGATTACTACAACCACGTTGCACTAAGGAGCGCTATAGGAGATCTTTTCTGCCTGCCGCAATAACACTGTACAACTCCTCTGGGTGGGGGATGTTAAATCACACTGGACTGTTCTTACTGTATATAATGTTTCATATGTCTATTTTATTTTATTATTCTATTGTCACTTTATTTTGTTGTTGTTGTTGTTTGTGATGTGAGCTGCTGTAACACCTTCATTTCCCCTCGGGGATCAATAAAGTACCTATCTCTCTATCTATCTATAATGGTGGAAAAATATTTATAAATATAATTTATCAACATAATGCTGAGTAGCGTAAAAGGCAGTGTTTCATGGATGTTACTATAAAGAGTCAGTTTTCAGATTTTTAAAAGCACTTACACTATTATTGTTTGAAATGTTAGCCATTTTAATTTGACTGTGTTTACCTGGTAGGTAGCCATTGTTTGTTGTTTCATAACAAATAGGCAATATATAAATATGCAGGACATACGTTCCTGTGGTGCTCTCATCAGAAAGACAGTTGCTTCGTAGGAGTTTCACTGTTCCCTTCAGCTTACCATCCACCTCCACACTCTGACCCCTTCCTCTCTCCTGTCTATCTCTCTGTCCTCCCCCCTATTGTCTTCATCTGAAGGAGTAGGAAGCCCACGCAGCCATGCTCTTACGGCCCCTCATCAATGGCCCTTGTTCTCTTTAACTTTCAATGTGGCTAGTAAGGCCTTTGTTTCGTGAGCCTTTCTTACCAGGGTTTGGATGAGCAGAAAAGGGGCATCCGTCTTCCCTTTGAGGGGGGCGTGGAGGCCTGCTTGCTGGGTGTGATAATGGACCACACATGGTCCTTGCTCCAGTGCCTCCCTTAAGCTGGGCCTCTGTGCATGAGCATAAGGAGGGAGAGACTCTCCCTCTCCCTCTCCCGGACCAGCCCATGGAGAGCTCCACTCAGCCCTTTGTCTGTCCCATTCACACAGCCAGCTTATGGGCAGAGTTCTGCCTGTTTCTTTGTCTCAATCACTGGGGGCTGGACCCTCTGCATCCCCTCCCTCTGCTTTGTTTGCTCCACCTACAATATGCCACCAGCAAGTATTCCAGAAATGCAATGAATGCCAGTGCCTTTGTCGATTTGAATAGAATTAGAAAAGGAGTTATTTGATTGAGTTTTTTTGTGTGATATGCTGACGATGGGGAAGAGCGTTGAAGTGTGTAGATGAGGTGGAGGAATTGGGATGTAAGGATAACGAGATTTTCCAAATTCCTTTTCTTTCATTAAAAACTTCTAAAGGTAACATGGGTCCTTGCTCTGGGAATGTCAGTGTGTATTTTTTCCAGTGCATTTTTCCATATAAAGGAGTCTTCAGAAGTAATTGTGTGTCATTTTGTTAAGTCGGTCCAAATTAAAGGCAACGCGTTGCTAAATTCCGCCATTGCTGTTGATTAAAACACCATGTAGGGCAAATGCCTCAGTCGCCTCAGCAATGCTGAACAGACATCCCACCCACCTACGTCACTCTACCACTGCCATGGAGTTGTTGAGTCCCCGACATCCCTGACCACAAAAACGTAAGAGTGTGGATAGAAATGACTGCTTTGGTTTTGATGGAGCTGAGATCTGGAGACATATTTACCGTGCTCCACTGAATGAAAAGAGCCCAAACATGTCCTCAGATGTCTGGATAGCGTAATAAACACGTCTGGCAACATAATATATGCCTCTCTGTCTCCTACTTTTAACATGGCTGACATTACACCCATAAATCCCCCATACATGTGAAAGGCTTATTATGGGGTATTTTCTGTAAGAAGGGAAACCGTTTGATGTGTCACCCACATGTTGGAGGTTTTTTTCCCTTCTCTCTCTTCTCTTTCATGACGCCAGAGGCCATGTTAATTTCTAAAACTTCTGTTGAGCCCTCCGGCGGTGGTGGTACCCTCCCTACCCACTCTGTTGAATTCACATGAGGCATGTTTGTAGAAATAATAGGATGTAACCCTAATGACAACCCCAGCCTTGATTAATTCAGTAGATCTCTTAGTAAATTATACTGTAAAGACGAAAAATTAGGGTCATTTCCAATCCTTGTGAAATGTTTCATAACTTGTTTGCTCTCATACAGTAGATGTAACCTTCATTGTTGACAGACAGACAGACGGACAGATGGACAGACGGACAGACAGACAGACAGACAGACAGACAGACAAGAGTGAGTCGTATGTAGTGGTGGATTTTCTCCGCAAATCCCTGTGATTTATTAGGACTGTCATGTGAGCTGAGCAGAGCTGTAGAAATGAACAGAATAAAGTATTCCCTCAGTGGTCTGGGCTTGTCCATACTAACAGTACGTCTTAGCCATATGGTCCCCTGTTGTTCTGCTACTAATCAGGAAATATAGTTGGTGAAAACATCAAAGGAGCATATTTGACAATGGGAAATGGCCTCTTCCTGGGGCTGAAGCAGGGCACCTTTCTGGAGAAAGAAATAAAGCACTCAAGTGTTTTTATATGCTAAGCTAGCTCAGGGATGTGTGCTGCTGGCTATGGCATGTGGCAGACTTTAATACATTCCAAGTAGATTATTGAGGTATCAGTGGGTATAAAACATAGTATTATTATTCCTTTATTATGGAAGGAATGGATTTGATTCTTTGCTGGGTTACCTGACTCATGTGAAATTGCTGGTGCTTTATTCCAACTTTATTTACCCTTTTTTATTGCAGCTATTTATCTGCAACATAAAATTTTACATTTTTACATTTATGGCATTTAGCAGACGCCTTTATCCAAAGCGACCTACAACAAATACATTTGTTTAAGTAAGTGAATCATCTATCCAACAGTCATCATAAGACAAAATAATCAATGCTCACACCAGGGGTCATTGGTAGTCGTAATGCCAGTAGGCTAGTGTTTTCTTTTTTTTTAAAATATATTTTATTAGCAGGAGACAAATCTGACATATAATGACATATAGTAAACCTGTATAACCCCTCATCAAGAGAATACTATTAAGAAAACCAGGAAATAATTTTAGCCAATCATGTGTAGTTGTGTGCTGCCCTTACTGCCACAGTCTTAGAGGTTGTAGTAAAATAAAACAGATCTGGATTTCTGCTGGATTTCTCTCAGAACAGAGTTCGGCTGAGTGAAAAAGATAGCCTAGCTTTTGCCTCTTGAATTGATTGAGAGATCAGTCCATAGTGGGGTTGAACTTAGTTAGATCAAACCTTACCAGCCAATCTATGTGTTTTATGGGAAAGATCGAAATCAAGAAATAGTCCCAGCAGAGTCGCTTCACACTGTTTGAAAGGACTAGTCAATCAGGAATGAGAAACAACTATCTGTTCTTCTATCACAACTGGGTTGGTTTCCAATAATCTGATTCCACTGCTCCTTGAGAGGGGAGAATCCATAATACAAAGCACATCGTTCATTGACTTTGTTGTCTTTTTCCCAGGATACTTGGGACAATGTATTTTCAGCATTCTATAGACCGGTATAGACCAGCAATCAGCATTTCAGCCTCCTCTCTGAACACTTGATATGGGAGTTTGAGACTTATTTTTTGAGTTTCAGACATACTTTTTTATGACACAACAACCACACAGGGGCAATGCACATATCATTGCCTCTATAGTGCAGAAATTGTTTTATTGAAAGGATGGTGCTGACTTTTACAATACACCTCAGTTTGAAATTCCATTGGGCCTGCTCTGGGAAAGAGCTGAGGAAAATTACAGAAGAATGTTATTGACTCATGGAAATGGATTAAAGAGACTTTCTCTTTTATACTACAGTAAGATTCAATGTAGTGTAGACAAAGAGGAGAGCACAGGAAACTACAGTGAAAGAGGTTGGCTGGGTTTCTGCCCCAGGCCTGGTCAGCTGTGTGTGCACTTAGGAGTACTCGCTAGCTCTCTGGCTGCTTGGCTGCATTGAAACCATATGACCATTTTAGCATCTTTGCTTGACTGCTGCTCAAAGCATTTGTTTTTCAAATATCTGTCTGTTTGATTCAATAGTTTTGCATGCTATGTGACCCATAATGTGACGCTTTTGACTTTGTGAAGACAAAGTGCTTTGTTGTAGCTTTCCACCAATATTTTTTCATTAATTCCATTTAAAACAGCATGTTTTTATAGGCCAACAAAATCTTTTGACTTAGCCCCCATGGCAGGATTTAAGAATAACCCATCATGCCATCAACTGTCTGACCAATGTATTGTTTATTTGTGTTACACATTGAGGAGGAATTCAGCGTGTATAAACGGAAAAGAAAATGGTGAAATCAAAAGGCAGTAAAAACACAAACTGCTTACCAGGAAGACTGCGGTTTGTGTGATTTGGTGGCTGTAAAAATTCAAATACGTAAATGAGCTGCTTCACAAAAATGCAAATTGACACCATGTGGAAGACAAAGCATTTAAAAACACTTAGGTGGCTATTTGGGTTCCTCTTAGACATGTTTACAAGATTACCAGGCTCTGCAGTCTCACGCAACAACAGTGGCGCAGGAGATACTCGGGTTTCTATGCATTAATGAAGGCCTCTAGGCCAAGGAAATGGAGATGGGCCATCTAATGTGTTCCTTTCCTTATTGTTTCATTGTTTCAGTTCACTTTTCAGGTTATTTATCTTTATAATTTCTCATCTAAACCACAAATAACTGTTTTTCTTTTCTTTTAACTTGCATATTGCAATGTTTGCAGCAATTCTGTTTACAAACCTGAATTAACTAAATTATCGAATGGTGAATGCAGTATGTTGTGTTCCTGTGTAGTCTGATATAACACTGCACTAAGCCCCCAATAGCTTCGTTTGAATAAATACCCCATAATCAGATTGATCAGAATAAATACCCAATCATTGTGTTGATCAGAATAAATACACCATTATCGGATTGATACCCGATTCCAACTAGACCAGACCAGTATCTTCTCTTTGCCTGCGTATTTGTTTGCCAGATCACGGCCAACAGTTATTGGCCCTGAGAACAAACACTGAGTAACAGGCAGCATTATCAGATGGAGTCAGGCTAGAAACAGTGGTGAATTCTAACACTAACCCAGGCCCTCCGCTGCAGCACTGAGAGCCTTCACTCATATGGCGGGGTTCCGACATGCACATGTGCCTTCAATTAAGATGTGGCACCCTAATGGCAAAGTAATAAGGTGTACGGTTGGGTGGGAGGCATATTTGAACACAGGCTTGTTGTGATAGTATCTAATGGGATCACACACCATTGCACCTCCCCCCCCCCCCCCCCGCCCCCTCCCACCCATTCTGTGGTCGGTTGTTGTTTCCCCAGCGAAGATAACGTTCTGTAGCCTGTTTAAGAGAACGTTTGTTTTTATTACATGAGATAATGACTGAATAATGACTTGAATTAAAGTAGGAAATGAAGTCTGTTTAAAAGTCATTAATATCTAGGACATCCTGTCTTTCATAAGGAGGTTTCTAAAAAGACGCATTGATAGTTCTCATGGGGTAGGATACACACGTGTTGTTAATATATGTAGTAGCAGTTTTGAGTGTTGACTCTACATAAATTAATTGAAACATGTTTACTTTTCATCTGGTAGCAGCACCACATTACATGCCGTCACTGGGCTTCTCTCACATTTGAATGCATGGCAGTGATGTACTAACATCTTGCTCATCTACATATATAGTGAAAAGAGACTTTTTAAGTCATCCACTTAAAGATAACACTCTCTCTCTCTCTCTCTCTCCTCTCTCACTCTCTCTCTCTCTCTCTCTCTCCTCTCTCTCCTCTCTCTCTCTCTCTCTCTCTCTCTCTCCCTCTCCCTCTCCCGGTGCTCCCAGAAAGCAATAGGTAATCACAAAATCATCCACAGTTATCAGTAGGGTGATAAGCCTTAGTCTTATTGTGTCCCCTAATGCACCAGTAGATGATGAGCATGAGTCTTCACTCTAACCATAAGAAGAATAGAATACAACAGAGCTGTTTTGTATGCCACTGATATATTAGGCAGTGGTGGAGGAGGTCAGAGGGCCTATCCTGAGTGTCGTGTGCCTCATAAAGCTGGAGTGCGTGCGTGTGTGTGCGTGTGCGTGTGGTGCTTGCGTGAATGTACAGTATGTATGTGTGTGTGAGGGGGTGGCAGAGCATCGGCCCACCTTGCCCACATGTGCTGCTGCCTGGGAGTCCATGACCCAGTCTAGCATTCCTCTGGCTTGCTCCATCTGTTCTGAGTCTCCCTATCCCTGAGCCTGCACGTCTGAGCCTGGGCTCTCCAACAGGTCAACAACCCCCCAGCCCAAATGATAAAACAGCCCCATGGTGGGCAGGATGGGCCTCGCACGCAACCAGGACCAGCAAACACACACACACACACACACACACACACACACACACACACACACACACACACACACACACACACACACACACACACACAGTAGGGCCCCTTTATTGATCTTCCTGTCCATGGAAGAGAGGAGCTCTCTAAACAGAAAGAGGGGGAACAAAAGTCAAACTAATGTATTTGACCGTTAGCACATTAGCATGGCCGAAAAGGTCATGGTTTGACAAAAGCCCTCCTGCTGGGGAAGGACACTGGAGGAATGGCATAATGTAACATTAGACATGGGTCAGATTGAGAGAGAGAGAGAGAGAGAGAGAGAGAGAGGAGGAGAGGGAGGGAGGGAGAGAGGGAGGGTGGGGGGAGAGGAACCACTGCACATTTGATAAGATGGATAATATACATCCTTCTAAAGCAGGGGATAAGAGGCATTTGATAAAGCGTATTTGTCTGAGTCTCCCAGTTAAGATCCTTATGAGCTAATTAGTTCCCAGTCAATTCTGCTAAACACCACATTAGGGATTGGATTGAAAGATTGTTTGGCTTAATTGTTTAATTGTTTTAATTTTTTAAATGTATTCATCTGATATCCTCCCCCATATTCAAGGACCATAAGGCCTGGTTCATTTGTTTTGCCTGTCTGTTACAGCGATACAAAGACCATTGTACATTTTTCCTACACCACCTTCCATCTTGGAGCTTGTCTCATCATCATATGTCAATGCACACGCATTTATCAGACAGGTGTTTGTGAGTCTCCTCACAGGAGGGCCCACATGTTGGTACTTCAGGAAGTACACTGAACCCCCTTAAGAAACCATCTGACACGCAGCAGTGTGGAAAGCACTGACCTCTGTCTGCTCAGAGCACTTTACTAGGGGGGGGCAAGAGTGGGAGGGATGGAGGGAGGGAGGGAGGGAGGGAGAGAGAGAGAGAGAGAGAGAGAGAGAGAGAGAGAGAGAGAGAGAGAGAGAGAGAGAGAGAGAGAGAGAGAGAGAGAGAGAGAGAGAGAGAGAGAGAGAGAGAGAGAGAGAGAGAGAGAGAGAGAGAGAGATTTTGCTCTCTAGCCCAGCGCACGTTGACAGATTTATGGGATGCAATAATCAGGGTGTATATCACCACTGCTCCACACAGGTAGCTCCTGTAATTGACTTTCATATACCTGGTATTGGCTATAACCTCCACACAACTTTAGCCTAGGAAAGGGTTAGCCTCTAGGGTTGCCTCTGCTGAGAATTGATTGTTTTAGTTAGAACGCTCTAAACTTTGGTCACTGGTATCAGCAGAAGTGAGTTTAAGCTTTCACTTTCTTCTTTCAAAGAAACAGTGATTCCCCTGCTTACAACCAAAAGCCAAACTTCACTTTGCAGTTATGAAATGTGTTCATTCCATTCATAGGAAGACGTTTGATTGCTAACGGAACATTCACCTCCGCCTTCCACATTGTAGTAAACAGTGCTGAGTGCTGAAAAAAGGCCTTCATAGATATAGATCATCTAACGCGGGGCAGACAGTGTTCCGTCTGAGGGGGCTGGGCTCCCAGATAGGCCTATCAATCACATCCCTGTGGCTCTGGTGTGTACAATACTGCAAATGAAGAAACAACAGACACATTGCCCCCGGCCGGCAACATGCATTCCACCATGCATAGCTGCACTGCTGTGCTATCTGCTATAGCCTCTGCCCTCACCAGCTAGCTGGTTATCAGGATTCAGAGCACGCCCCCAGTGTGACCATCCCCATCCTAGGACAAAGGCCTGATCGGGATGCTAGGGAGCAGGGTTGTGTCGTCCATTGAGCTAAACAGCACTGCGGCGCTGCCCGGCCCGTTCCAGAGCCTCTGTCTCCAGTGTCCCTGTGTTTGCTTGTGTACTGTGGCATGAAATGGACTGAGCCTGTGCATTTGTACTAGCGGAGAATTACAAATAACCTCTCTCAGGGATAAACTCATTCTACTGTGCTAGAGCATGATATACATATTACTGTAGGTACACAAACAAAATACTACTTTGGTTTCTGGAAATAAGCATCCCGACCTTTCATAATTATTACAAATCTTCTGCAGATTTTTTTCAGTTTTCTCCAAATATAGGACATAACTTTCTCTCTGGCTTTTATTCAATAGAAGAGCATAGAAATGGAAATATGCTAAATGCTTTCCAATGAATGAAAGACTTTTTTGTTTTGTGGGGCTGCAAATATGTACCAAATTTCCTGATTATAGCCAAAGAGGACAGGAAATACGCTTGTTCAAATATTGGAATTTCAGTTGTTACTACAGTATAGCATCCCCCTTGGACCAATCAGTGTAATTTGGTAAATGCCGGATCTCTATGGCAAGACGCACCCATGTTTCAGTCAACATTGTCCAAGTGGTGTCTAAGATATCGTGTGTGACATACAAACATACAAACAGACGAACATACTAATGAACTGAGGCAGATCCACAGTGGACAATAACGCTAATGCTACTCTATGAAAGGGGTACCACAGTATGAGGACACAGAATAGCAATTCCAGAAAGGCTGTATTTTCCCTTATCAGAAAGGAGAGTGTTCCTGACATTTTGGCCTTAATTCCCAGGTATTCATCCCCTGCATCTTGGCCTGAGGCAATAATTACTGTGATGTAGGAAGGCACAGGAGTAATTTGTCCCTGTCTGAGGACAACATGGTAACACCCTGCACTTCATTTGTGTGGCTGAGCTCTCAGGACAAGGACATCAATAAAGGAAAAAGCGACTGGACTAGCCTCGTTCAATGTTCCTCATTCAAGAATGCAAAAAAACAGATCAGCTTCCAGGAGTTCTTATGTAGATTAGATTGTGGTTCTGGCTACATCATGCAAAGATGTTTTTGGTGGTTTAATGGGAATCAAATATGTAGAATGATACAAAATCTGTGGGTCTTTTTTCTTTTTATTCATTTAATTCGTGACTTTGCATCTTTCCCAGTGCTAAATCAAGCAGACATAACAAACAACAGATGCATTTAAACAAGGGATCCTATAGTATCTTGTATAACCATCACTCTCCTCAAGGCTGTTTTTGTCTGGTGCTTTTTATTGTAATATTCGCTAATCACACGTTAATTAGAGTAGAGGAACTATTCATCCCTGACAATGGGGATTTTACAGTGGCCTTAGTGGTTGTGTGGCTGGCGACAATGGACTACACCACAATGACATTCTCTATTTGTCCTGGCTGACTGTCTGACTGTCTGACTGACTGACTGACTGACTGTCTGACTGACTGACTGGCTGACTGACTGGCTACGTGACTTCACTCTGTTCTACCGTAAAGGCCTCCTAAACTCAATTATCACAACTGGCTGACGTTTAGTTCTTATCTGATGCCAGCAGGTCAGATTTGATTTAGAGAAAATAATAATTGGGGTTTAGTAGCTGCATGTTGCAGAGATGAAGCGTACTCATAACTTATTGTTGTGGGTTCAGTATTTGCTGAAGTGTCTGTTGACACAAAGAGATCTTTCATGACTGATTTGTGAATGGGAAGCCTGCCAGCTGTTTCTCAGGGTCTGTACTGGCTCCTTCTGTAGTAGTATGAAATAGCAGTCAGTAAGACTTGATTACATTATTTTGTGTTTGCCATATTCTTATTCAGACATGTCCCATTAATATTGTATTGCCCTAAGATGTGATTTGTAACAATGCCAGTCCATTTTTTTCTCTTTTGGCAAATTACCCCTGTGTGACTTTGATCCATATATTCTCATCTCCTCCTGGTATTAAAAATTAATATATTCAAATTGGGTTTTTGTGTTTTGATTACTGTCTAATATAAAATAATGCATTACAGTACTGTACATTACAATACAGACAACACATGAAATAAATGATTTAATGATTTTGTTGTTTTTAGAGTCGCATTTATAGACCTCAGTCAATAATTTAGTCATCTAAGATAAATCATATGACTGATGTAATTACATTAGTTAGTACAGTACAATGCCATTACTATAGTAACACACTCGAACCTACACTTCAAAGCACTACAGAGAATGAGTTCAAGAAGTAAACACTGTGCTGCCACTCTTGAGAAAGCCCTCCAATTGGCACCATGAGTGCCGTGAAGGTATGCTAGCATAGCATGCCCATGGGAAGAAACACCAGACAAAGGAGCTGGCGGATTCGCCGAGTGGACAACCCAGAGGCCTCCGTGGGCATTCTGAAAATATGGCTGTGGTCCTTTCAGATATTGAAGCAGGGTGATGACACATACTTGGCAGAGCGGGGATCACTTTCCCCAACTGCCAGTGCAGTTTTCCCTTCTTTTTCTCATGCTGGCATAAATAGAAAATGATTGTCTATTGTTCAGAGAAAGTGTTTTCTTCCCCTTTCCTGTCTCTATGATACCGTGTATAGTATGAGAAATGTAGAGTATGTATACTATGAAAGTATTTAGAATGTAAGAGTGTGGAGTATAAGTACAAGTACAAGTACACAATAAGACTGTAGAGTAAGTTTTTTCTTAATTTGTCAGAAAATCATTAGCCACTATTTTAACTCTTTGATGATATTCTGTCAAACAGGATGCATGATTTCAGCAGCTTTGATATCAAGCTATCCATTCATGCTTTTCTATGGTTTGATTTATTGGAGGAAGGACACATACAGTGCAGTACAGTATGTAAGAATATCTGCCAATTTCTTCAGCAGTTGGAAGGTATTTCCCCTTATAGCTGGATTCTGCTCTTTAAGTCATCCTCACGTCCCAAATGAATATCAGTGCTGTAAGGGAAGATATGAATTTATATTCTTCTGCTTTCCAGAGAGAAGATGGAAAAGTCAATCAATTCTCCCTCCCCAATGGTCTTTTAATGTGGATTTCCTTAGTCACTGGATGGAATGGAGTATTTCTCCAACCATTCAGATTTATTCATATCACAAGCTCTTCCAGGGATATGGAGGACTAGACCAGTTCAACACCACATGATCATTTCCTCTGGATATCTATCACTAACTTAGCGGAAAGCTTTGCTGCATCAGTGTCTGTCTCCAGCTCGGGAGATAATGTCAAAGTATACATTCCATAATATAGCATAATTACTGACAGAGAGTAAAATTCCCTGATTTGAGACAACTTCTTTGTGGGAAAAATGTTTACAAACGTAAAGCTCAAAAGCTGCGGCTCTCTGTTTTCTGTTGCAGTGTGTTTAAAAGGCATGTTGAGAGGAAAATGATCATCATTGAGGATTTGGACACTGTGAGAAGGGTTAGTCATGGCTTTGATACGAGGACCAGGCACTTCACTGGGTTTGTTTTTCTTTCTGTTGGGATCCTACGTTTCCTTTGTTTTGATGAGGTCATACAGTACTTGTCTTAAAACATCGTCCCAAGCTGCAGCTATTATCCCACTGGGTTTGGGTTCCTCAGCCCACCACAGCAATTACTACAGTGTGAGCATTATCTTGTCTAGGGGATGTTTATCTACATACTTCACAATATCTATTAGTGCTGTTGTACCTCTTTAAAAAAATACTTATTGGTTCTTTATTTATTAGCTTGACTGACCTACCATATAGCTTACCTCCACCTTTGGATACACCTTCAATATAGTACATCTTGAATACGAATATTGAGGGCAACAGGCATGCATTAAAAATGCATCAGGCTGTGTGCAAAGACCTTGACAGTCTGGAAAGTGATAAGGAAACACATTTGGACAGATTGAGTCACATGATCCTTCTGCTGAAGATGGTGATCCAGACATGACTTGGGTGGACCGGGGGAGAGGGGGGAGGCAGGAGAGGGAGGTAGTAGTGCCTTTGGTTTTCTCTTGTTAGCGGTCACATGATCCCAGCGTTCCTCTGGGAGTCGTGCGGTCGGGGGAGGAATGAGCTCCCGGCTGGAAAAGGTTTGCAGTGCACAGAAAGGTCCTGCCTCCTGCCAGCTTCTCAGAAAGATGGGGCCCAGCCACAGAAACCCAATCTTCCACTCGAACAGGCCCTGTAGCCAGCCAGCGCCAGATCAGGCTGGACTGTGGTGATCAGAGACCGTCAGTGCAACAGAGGATTAATGAGTAGTGATGGATTAGGAGAGACTGGCTGTGATTAGGGCAAGCCATAATGCAAATGTATTAATTTTTCACATTCAGTAGATTAATTTGGAGCAGTAGTGGCTAATCTGTGTGGATTCGGTTAGGCAGGGGGGAGATCCCTCTCTTTACCACTCTTTTTTCACATCCCTCCATCCTCTCCTTCCATGAGTGCCTGTTAACCACAGCTCTGTAGGTGCCCTCCTGCCTCTCTGATATATAAGAAGGAGACAATCCGAGAGGTGAACATATGTAGAGAGACTCAGGAAACCATAGCTGAGCTGCAGAGAGAGAGAGAGAAAAAGAGAGAGAGAGAGAGGGAGATAGAGATAGTGGGGGTTTGACTGGCTGGCATTGGTTTCCATCTTTATTTCAGTGCCAGAGCTGGTGTGGTTTTGAGGCAATATATACTGTATCTGTCCTCTCTGGCCCCGCTACACCACAATGTGCAATGGAAAAACACTCACTTGTCTTCCAAAATGGTTTAAAGATGTAATTGAACCATAATGCCTCTTATGTGAGCTTCTTGTGGCGGGATGAAGATCTCACTTGACAAATGGGCCAGAAAAAATAAACTGGCATATCTGAGTCACTAACAGAGCAAATAGTCTACTGTAGGCCGAGGCCTGGCTAACCCTGCCAGTGGAGGGCGGGGGGCTAGAGGCCCATGCTGGCTCATGGAGACCCAGAGAAACCTGAATGTCTGTTCACTGACATGTCAGACATTTCTATTATATTACTGTTTATCCCCTCAGCTGATTAACTTTGCTTTCTAGCTTCCATCCAGACTAGGCCAGGTTGTATTCATTTTCACCCAGATCTATCATAAAGGGGCTATGTCTACTCACTCTGTCAGAGGCAGTTTATTTGGTCATTTGTTGTGTGCTGCAATCACCACACCCTCTCCCAAGCCCCCATCTGCTTTCTGGTAGAACCATATTGAGGGGTAGGGCAAGATGGCTGCAATTGGCAGCCATAGTTTGAGTCAATGGCTAGGGAAAATACTGTGCTCGATGAAAGGGCCTCACAACAGCTCAGGTATTTTCGATGTACAGTATACATCTTGACGCTATTATGTTATCTAAGAAGCCTGTAGTCTCTCAGATTATTCACATGCATTAATTTGTCGCCGTGTTTGAATTACAGTCTAAAGTGTTGTTTGCCTCAGTCTGTAATTGTTTGTGCACGCCTGCTTTTCTTTCCTCTTGTCTAATTGCGTGTGTTAATTGTGTCCGCCATGGGGACTGACTACAACCTGGAGCTCTCGGCTTGTTATCACACGTGTCATGTCCCATCCATCAGGCTTTTTAATTACACGCCTGCCTGTGTGTTATGTTATCACGCACCTCCTCTCAGAGGAGACTCATTACATGGCCGTCACCTCCCCCTCCAGACACACAGGAGGGGAGAGGCTGCCTGTCTCACTGCCAGACACCTCGGTAGCAGAGTGACAAAGACCCAGACGCTCTAGGTCTCGACTCCTGTAGGGGGGCTAACAGGGCCTCGCCTTCCTTCCCACAGCCTGTGTCTGAGGTACTGAGCCACCAGGGTCAGACAGGCGGGTGATGCCCCAGCAGTGGGGAGGCGGTACAGTAGCACAAGACCCAGTGCCATTGCCCAGGCAGACCTGCCCTGTGCTGATGTAAGGACATGCCTCAGACATGCACAGACAGCATGGTCTCTCTGTGGGTGTCCATGGCCCCCCAGTACTGATTAGACATGGCCTTAACACTGCTCTACAATTCTTTCACTGGTCCTTACAGCTTTGTAATCCCTTCTACAAACATAGTTATTCATCCTCCATCCCTCCCTCCCTTCCTCCCTCTCCATTCCGTTTCTCTCTTGACACAGTGTGGCGTGTCTATTTCCGAGATACCCAGCACTGAGTTTCTGGTAAACATTGGGCGGCTAGGTGATTGACAGGTCTTTGCTCCTCCTGCGCCCGCCTCCCCATGCTTCATTATGCCAACATGGCATTCCCCCACTGTGCTGCTTTATTTGTTTTGGGTCAAGGGTGTGGTGCGCCTTCTCAATCCCTGTGTCCACAACAAGAGTTGGTCGTGGTGAGCTTCCCGCTCTGCTGCTCATTCTCTGATTGTCTGCTAGTGAATGCCACATGTCCACACTTTCAGAGGGAGTTGTATACAGATTTAGGGTCACAATACTAGATAGGAACCCATACTCAAGTCTATGTCCATACCCTGTTCTGAAATGTTATGAAACACAATACATTGTCTATGCCTTGTCAGTAGTCTATGCCTATGCTTTAATATGTTTTCTGACTAGAGCTCCTGCCTTTGGGGAATGATACACTCCCAATACTTTCTGTAGAAACCGATACTCACGTCTAAGTCGATGCTAAATGAAACAGAATAGTTTGCCTATGTCTATGCCTTGATTTGAATCAAGAGCTTATATCTTTTTGGAATGAGAAATCACCTCTGATGTGTTTGCCATCCTAGATAAAGGTCAACATATCATCTAGAACATTTACATTTTCAGTCCTTGTATTCCTATTGAATGCAATGGTACAGTGGACTCGTATCATATTGATTGAATTGACTGAAATGCCAGTCCCAAGCACAATGTTGAAGATGCACTCGAACAGTTCTGCCCATATGCACTAGGGTCATCATAGCACATGTCTGTCCCCCCCACCCTTCTAACCCCTCTGTGTTCCTCTCCCCCCCATAGCCGTGCAATCAAAACCAACCAGGACTTGCTCCCAGAGACCCCCTGGACCAACATCTTCTACGATGACTTCTGGGGCACCCTGCTCACTCACAGCGGCAGCCACAAGTCCTACCGGCCCCTCTGCACCCTCTCCTTCCGCCTCAACCATGCCCTGGGCGGCCTGGAGCCCTGGGGCTACCACCTGGTCAACGTGGGCCTCCACTGCTCCGTCACGGGCCTCTTCACCTGGCTGACCCGTGTGCTGTTGGGAGGGGGCCTCTGGAGCCTGTTGGCTGGACTACTCTTTGCCTCCCATCCCATCCACACTGAGGCAGTGGCGGGGGTAGTGGGCCGGGCGGACGTGGGAGCTGCTCTCTTCTTCCTGCTGTCTCTGCTGTGCTACGTACGTCACTGCGGGCTGCGAGGCCAAGCGGGGCCCTGCAGGCTCGGGGCCTGGCTCCTGGGTAGCCTGGGCTGTGCTGCTTGCAGTATGCTGTGGAAAGAGCAGGGGGTGACCGTGCTGGCCGTGTCGGCGCTCTACGACGTCTGCGTTTTCCACCGGCTCAAGTTGCGTCAGGTCATCATGCTCCTCTACAAGGTAAACAGTTTGTCTGTTGCCCTGCAGTGCTGTTTTTTCGCATGTATCTGATTTCCTGCTGCTCCCCCCCCCCCCCTGCGAAACCCTGGAAAACCGCAAGTGGAACGTTTATATATTCGAATGGGGTTGTGTGTGTGTGTGTGTGTGTGTGTGTGTGTGTGTGTGTGTGTGTGTGTGTTGTTTGCTTTTCATTAGGATATAATTTGAAAAATATTTTGTCAATGTATATACAGCTGTGTGATTCCGGAATGAGCTGTTTTTAGTTGTTTCCTTTGAATGCAAGTCAAATATACAAGTGAGGAAAGAAAACAAAGAAAAAGCACTTCTCTTGATTATTTATATACATCTAGCACATACTGTTTGTATATACGCAGACAAATGCACAGACACACACATCCATACATTATGTCAATGCAGTTGGCACCCCATGTGGGGTTTGAGAGAAGTATTGTTATGGTAATGAGGTCATGGGTGATGGGATGGTTTTGTCAGAGGAATGTGGATTCCCATGGACCCCGTTGACTTGCTGTCATGTTGTGTAGAAACGTTCCATCCTCCTTAAACAGTGTCATTATGTATCATTACCTCCCCCTTGCAACCCCATTTGTTACTATCCCCCAATTAAAAAACACTTCAGCCAATGACCAAATAATCCAAACCAACCCAGTTTGATAATGATTTGTTAATTACCCGTCTGTCACTGTAATGTAGTGCAAGTTATTGAGATGAATGATGCTCTAATGAAACACTAATGATGAGGAAGTGTTTTGTTTTCATGTGAAGCATTAGTGTTGGAATTAATCTTTATCATTTGAGTACAGTATATATATATATATATATATATATATATATATATATATATATATATATATATATATATATATATATGTGTGTGTGTGTGTGTGTGTGTGTCTGTGTGTGTATGTGTGTGTGTGTATGTGTGTGTTTTTTTTTATGTGTGTGTGTGTGTGTTTTTATGTATGTGTGTTGTTGTTGTTGTTGTTGTTATACAGAGAGAGAGAGAGATATGGAAAATGGAAAAAAGACTGCAACAGATCCAAGAAAACTGGATCTGTTGCAGTTGCACATTTTCCTTGTTTCCTTGTTTCTTTTTTGAGCACACTGCCATCAAGTAGCCTTTTCCTCAACTGTGCCCTGTCAAAAGCTTTTACCATCTGCTGTCTAGTCAATGTGACTTCCACAACTCTGAGCCCATCAGGGCAAATTGAACAAGACATGTGCACAAATGTGACAAAAGGGGTCTGTGGGAGCCAAAGGCACCGTAGCATTCTGACACATACAGGCGAAGGACAGGGTGTGTCAGGGAGATGTGCTGTGGCAAGGAGAGATGGTGGTGGTGGGGTGGGGGGCAGGAAAGAGAGGGAGCAGCAGAGAGGAGAGAGTAGGAAAGAGAGATAAAGCAGAATAAGGAACTACTGCATTTAAGGCTCATCTCAGTGTGAAAAAAGCGAGCATGTGGCTGTCTCTGCGCTAGCCACTCATGATTTAAGGCTTATCTGAGGCTGTGTGTCCTCTGGAGTATGGCCCATCCATTGACAGAGGCAGACAGGACTTCTAATAGCTTGTCAGGCCTGGGTAGGCGAGAGGGTGCGGGGTTGGAAGAGATGATACCTTGTATCTGACAGCTTTTCATCTTTTTGATTGGAAATCCACCCCACAAACACATCTCCCATCTCCCCTGTCAATCCTGTCCCCTCTCAGCAGAGATGAGTGGCAGATCCTTACACAACGCTAGCAGAGCCCAGAGCCTATTGATCGCTCTCCTCATGCTGTTGCTGTTTAATTGTCTCAGCAGACACCCTGCTATGCATACATATCGCTAAATCCCATTTACTTTCAATGTATTTTTCATACAGGTGAGACTTGCAAGGCAAAGTGGGTCTGGACTGCTGCATTTGTTGTCTCTCTGTGGGGTCATGCAGTATACCTGCTTCTGCTCCTCAACATGCTATGCTGAAGCTACCCTGGTCAACGTGGGCCAGGAAGGATTATGATGTTGTGGGCTCTCTCTCTCTCTCTCTCTCTCTCTCTCTCTCTCTCGTTTTAGAATGAATAAGACATACAGGGCTCCAATTTGCTTCCGCTAAAAGTGTGCTGTGCTCCGCGAGGTTTAGTTGATATGGGTGCTATGCTGGTAATTTCATTCAGCAAAGTTTCAGTTAGCTCAGGACAGGTCTCCGGTAATTAGTGGGTGTGCGCTGTATCACCAGAATTTCCTTTAGCAAAAGCAAATTGGGGCCACATACCTGTACAGTATTTCTAGAGGTTCTACTGGTGTGCCAGTTATGATCAAATAATGTTCAAACTATGTTCGCCTATTGTTGATTGTGAACGTGGAATGACTCATTTGCCCCACTCCCCTTGGCACGTCCTTTAAACACTCCCATCTACTGCTCTGCCTACAGTACTGGGTGCAAGTGTTTGTGTTGGTTGGAGCAGACACACTTAGAGATGACACCCAATTACCAAAAAGGTCTGCACACATTTGTTTCGCTGCACACCACTGCTTTGCGGAGGCCCATGCTGTAAAACACTATCCTTTTGAACTAAGTCGGCCTTATTTGGTATTTGTAATATTCAGCTTTCAGAGCCGAGCCGATGACATGAAAAGGGTTGACAAATACTCTCGTCACTGGGATCCCATTAGGTTGGCAGGTCTCCTGCGTTCCTTGTTAATATTAGGTTACACAGTGTTCCTTTCCTGTGATCACAATGCCAATTCATCTTGATGAATATTGTAACCTGATCTCACATGTCTGCTTTATTATTATGACTGTGACTAGCCTGCTGACATTAGGCTACCCAGCTCCTAGCTCCCCTTTTCTCTCTCTCTCTCTCTCTCTCTCTCTCTCTCTCTCTCTCTCTCTCTCTCAGTTCAACTGTAGGTATCAGATACCTACAATACATACATTGGAATTTTTCGTTGAGCTCCTCATACAGTACATACTGTACAGACACACAACCTCATACATACAGTACATCAACATACTCTTTCTCTCTCTCTCTCTCTCTCTCATCCCCCCACCTATCTCTCTCTCTGCCTCTCTCCCTCTTGATCCCTCACTCCCTCTCTCTCTCATTGAAGAGTGAGTCACTTTGACAGATGAGGATCAGAAGGAGTCCTCATGGCACGTGGAAGGGAGGCTAGCACCCACCTCCTTAGAAACATTAGACTGTGTATATGTAAAGCGCTGGAACGGACACAACACAAATAAATATGGTTTTCCTCAGTTGAGGCCTGAGATATATCAGGTGATGAGAGCTGAGCCATTAAGCTTTGTGATGTAGAACTTCCTATCGTTAAGCGTGTGAGCAGGCGACGGTGGAGGTAGGAAGTTAGAGGCCAGATGCTCTGTGATTAGAAGCATTATTAAGGCATCACATGGAATTAAGGCGTTAAAGTACAGCTGTCATCGTACTGGAATATACTGTAAGGGAGTTACTTCTTTTGTTTTATTTTTCATGGAATCTTTCATGGAATCCAGGCTAGTCTCATCGAGATAAGATCTGCTTTACGAGAGAGATGTGGTCCAAGACAGCAGCAGCTGTCTGTGTGACATGTTAACATGGTGCTAGTGGTCTATTCCTTCATATATCTACTCTCCACTGGAGTAGTTTGACAATTTCGAGAACACCGTTAGGATGGCAGAATGGGCTCTTTATCTGATTGTGGCTTGCAGTCAATTAAATTACAGTTTTATATCGCCTGCAAATCTCCCATTGTGTCGTTATGGGTTCTGTGTGCGGTCTGACGAACCAGACAGTGAAGCCTGGGGCTTCAGAGTAATTCTCTGTCGTGCATGACTCTGACTTCTCAACATCTTTTTGTAATAGTGTCTCTTCTTAAATGAAGAAAAAGCTAATTTATTGCCTACTTAAAGCACCCAGATTGCTTGATTATATGAACATAATTATACTTTATTTTCATTCAGGAGATTGTGGTTAATTTGTTGACATTAGTCATTATGACATAATCTTATTTGTCAGCTCCTACCACACTGAACATCACATATTCAAATTTGTTCCAAGCATATTTTAGAATCAAACAGCGTGTAGATTTTGTTCATTCCTTGGTGTCTATGCTATTGCCCCGTGTTTGGGCTGTGGTCTGTGTTCTTAACTAGAGCAGCCAAGCCAAATGGTCAAACCAGATTGACTGTAACTGCTAAGTAAATATAGCCTGATTTCATTTGTGTTTATTGTGCCACTAATAGAGGATATCCATGCTATAACCACCAAGCATTCGTAATAACATGGAATGCCACAAGGGATTAATCTCAGTCTGCAGGCTGCAGATGTGTGTGTGTGTGTGTGTGTGTGTGTGTGTGTGTGTGTGTGTGTGTGTGTGTGTGTGTGTGTGTGTGTGTGTGTGTGTGTGTGCGCGCGCTTGTGTTTGTGTGTGTGCGTGTGTGTGCGTGTGCAAGCGTGTGCATGTGCGTGTGTGCATGTGCGCGTGTGCGTGCACCAGAGATCCTCAATGAATCAAGTAATATCCTCTGACTCGATGAAAGCTGGACAAGACACCACTTTGAGGGATTAGACATACCATTACTAGCCAAGTTAGCTGCTGGCCAAATTCAAATACCTGCAGGAACTGTGCAATTGAACACACTGTATACAGTGTGGTTCTCATACATTTACAACACAAACATAGTACTCTCTCCCAATCTACTCAGGTTTTATGCACAGTGTACAGTCTCGGTGTTGATTTGTTGGCATTTCTCTTGAGTGAAGTCATTGTCTGTTCCTCACCCGCCATGGCAGCCCACTAGGCAGCAGTGGCCTGGTTGTGGTTTCTGCTTGACAGGTTCATAGTGCTGGCCACTCTATGAAACCTGCCAACGGAGCCATGCCTGTATAGTGTATACAGTCACTCTACAACTGGTGAGGAGGTAGGGGAGGGGGAGAGAAGGGGAGGGAGGGAGAGAGATGGAGAAAACATTTAGTAAGGAAGAACGCCTGTGTATCCCTTACTAACAATGTTAGCTGGCCCTCCCTCCAAGAACAACTGACATATCTGCACTATTAAAGGTAAAGCCAGCGTTCTCAAACAGTCATCAGAAACTGCATATTTCCTGCATATTTCATCATGTTTCATTGGAATGTTGTTGTTGTTGTTGTTGTTGTTGTTGTTTCACCCCTCCCATTCCATATGAGCTCTGATCTCTCCAACAAGCTCCTTTATTTGGGCCTAATTTGTTGGAGATGGTATTCACATGCTAATGTGCACTTGTCTCTGCCAGCCTGTGATAGCCGACGTCCATGACGTTTTGGGCCTAATTCACACTTTAGGGCTGAACTGAGCCGAGCCAAGCCGAGCCAAGCTAAGCTGCGCTGGGCCGGCCTGGTTATGCATCCACCCTACTTGCTGAAATAGTGGTGGAAAGGACAACGTGAAAGGAAAATATCTGAGCCAGCACAGTATGGTTCTGGTCAGCACTGTAGTGTGTAAAGCCCTTTACACCTCGGGCCGGCTGACTGGCTGCTGATTGGTCAGTTATGAAGCTCTGTCACACACAGGGGAGATAAGCTTGAGCAGAGATGGAGCACTCTATCACCCCAATTTCGCAAACGCCATTTCCTGGAAAATTGCTTGATTATTTTCTGAGCATTTTGTATGCAATCTACTGTTAAGGCTGAGAATAAATTCATATGATTTTGTCATATGCCTTGCCTCATAAGAGGGACAGTACTTTTCATTATCCTCTCAAGACTGGGGTTGCATCAAATGTGTCTCCACTGTCCATCTCAAATGTCCTCAATTTGCATTTCTATTTAGATATGCTGAAAGAAAGTTGCCTATATTAGAAATCTCATTAACTTCAACTTGAAGAGAGAGAGAGAGAGAGAGAGAGAGAGAGAGCGAGAGAGAGAAGAAAAAGAGAAAGGGAGAGTGAGTACAGTAAGTGAATAGGCACATGTTGGGTTAACAGGGAGGCTGGGTCTGAGGACTTGGCAGCTTCTTATCCCTTGGCCCTGGGGAGAGTTTTATTGAGAGACCTGCTAGAACTCTTGGATGCTTTCTGTTGCTACTCACGGCCATTAAAAAAACACACTCTGCTCCAACAGCCAATCAAAGTTATACATCACTGAGCTTAAAGAGCTGGTTAAAATTAACATTCAGACGTACAGTAGATGTTTTCTATCCTGTACATCTGATGCTGTGATGTTACGTTTTAATGACTAACAAACAAACCATTATATATTCTGCCACTAACATTATTACTGTGCTGTTTCTTCTTACAACACAGCATCTGTTTGTATGGGGGCTGTTCGTAGTTTACACCAAGGGGTATCCAATTCTGCTCCAATTTCAACTCTGGAGGTAGCTCAGGATTAGGACCTGTTCCAATGATATTGCAAAGACATGTACTATAGCCAGAAGCGATGTGAATCATGTTCAACATGGTCAACGTGTGTTTTTTTAGAACATGGATATTCATATCGCCTTTGTAAGTGATTATAGCATTTATGGAAGCATGCTAGCATGTATTACGCCTACCAAATACTTTATTAGCATCCACATATAACATTGTTGGCAGCTTTAATGTGTGTGGTGTAACCAATCTGTCTTTATGTGGAAAAAAAGGCTTTTTATTAGCTAATGTTCTGCGTGGAACTGGTTAATAGGCTCATTTTCAATAACAGATACTGAAGTCAGATACAATTAGTACACCTAGTTTGGCGGACGTTGTACTGCTTTTCAATATGAGCTCAGAATGTTTATTCATTAGCAATGCGCAGTAAAATGTCTTTCCTGAGGACTTGGCATTTGCAATGTTTTTCCACAGTGCAAATTGCTTTGTTGGTTAGCTATTAAAGTGAATGTTTGGACAACTGTGTGACAAAGAGTTTTGTCGATTCTAGAGCCTTAAAATTTATAAAAAAAAGAGAAGACAAATTAAATGAAATTAAGATAGCTCCCTTCTTGATCTGCGGTTGCAGTTGTGTTTATAAGAAGTGAATGGCCATTGTCTTTTTGTTTTTGTCTGAGGACAGTTGTACCCACATAATGCTATATCCAGTGGCCATAACATCTACAGCAGGGGAGAAAACACAGCACCACTTGCGTCATCATGTGTACTTTTAACTATGGGAACAAGACACCATTCACTGGTGGTCATTGATGTTCCCTAAACCCACGCATGATCTAATGTCCCCAAGGGGTTGAGAGTCACCCTGTGAACAGACACTGCTGAAACACAATATGTTACAACTGTCAGCTGGAAGAAGATGAATTAGCCGGGGGTGATATCATGCTGTCACCTAATGTGACTAATGCCCCCCCCCACACACACACCTCTTGTAAAAGAAGGGGGGAAAGTTCCACTACAGGACAAGGACATATAGTGTTGCCTCAGAACAACCTGCAGACGTCATTTATTCCCTTTCATGTATACATCAGCTATTGGAAATGTATTTCCTCACCTGGAATTAGATTAAAAACATAGTATTCTTTTATTTTTTTACATTCTCACATCTTACACCCACCCCACTTTTCACCCCACCTCACATATTTACCGTCCTCAGATTCCTATTATGTCTGTAAGTACATATTGTTGGTAAAGGTGTCTGGCTGGTGATGGAGCATGCTCAGTTAACCTCAGCAGTGCTCAGGTGTTGTTTAGCTGGTGAGGCTGTGGTCTATCTATCAAAGAGGGGGAAGAGGGGGGCAGACTTCAGGTGGGGGCTCTGTGTGACACTGTCTGGATGTGTGTAGGGCTCCTTGAGGGAGGGTGAGAACCAGAGATGGGTGTGTGTGTGTGTGTGTGTGTGTGTGTGTGTGTGTGTGTGTGTGTGTGTGTGTGTGTGTGTGTGTGTGTGTGTGTGTGTGTGTGTGTGTGTGTGTGTGTGTGTGTGTGCATGCGTGTGTGTGAGTAACTGTGTATGCATGTGTGTGAGGGCAGGAGAGTTGTGCCCCCTGCATGTAGATGTGACATGTCCTTGCTGTGTGATGTGTTACTGTGAAACAAGGCCCTCCCCAGTCTACCTGGGGCTCCACAGATGGCTTCTGCATGCTCTAATGGCTACTGTCACTATATGATGGAGTGAGCATGGTGGAGGCAGACTGTATCCCCTGCCCTCACCTACCTGCCTCCCACTACACCTGGGGATACATACTGCTGGGTCTCGTCTGGGCAGGGAGGGAGAGTTATATCCAGACTGCTCCATAATGCATCTGTCTTTGGAGAGAGCTACTGTAAATGTGTATTTGCAAATTAAGCTGAGAGGATTTATGGCATGAGACTAGATCCAGTGTATAGTATTGCTTTATTTTTTTTTAAATGGTCTCAGTTCTAGGCACATGATCAATAAAGCTTTGTTCAACTGTTTCCATTCTAAAGAGGCTAATATCAATAACAGTTTAGTGTGAAGAGAAATTCCATACTATGCTCTATGCTGAATGAACAGGTCTGAGAATAGGCCTTCCTCCTGTTCTGTTCAGTCCTACTGTGCAGCACTCCAGGACACGTGGCCAGTGGGAATGTGCTGATGGAAAGTGACTGGAGCTGGGTCTTTCTCACCTACCACCACCCATCAGGGATAAGAGAAGCTGACATGCATCGTGTCGGGAGACAGCCAACGCTGTGACCCCCACCCGGCTCTGCCTGTGGCGAGAGAGGGAGAACCGAAGCTTGCTCAGTAACCAGCATAAAGGAACATGACATCTCTGTACAACAAAGAGAGACCCGCTGCTGAAAATATCTCACAGACACTTTTACTCCACTCCTCAATATGTAGGCTGAGTGCTTGGTCTCTGTCTTATTTATCAGTAAGCTGTTCCCTCTTCAGTATCAGCTAGCTATCAAACAAAGGGTCTTTAACACACTGCAGGGCCGACCCAAACCCTACTGTGCTACCTCTGAGATTGTCTTTTCCAGCACTGTTTGAGACACTACGATGGATGCAAATTAAGGGCAGTCAACAACAGCTCAGCTTGGCTCAGCTCGGTTTGGCTCTGTAGTTTTATTCAGGGTATTAGAGCCGCTCCATTGGTTCTGTGTTCATTTTTCCCATAGTTACATTACAAGAGTTGGATGTGTCAATGCAACAGCAGATACAGTAGATGCAGTGAACTGTGATGTTGTGAGTTATATATAGACTCTGTGGTTAGTAGACTGCCTGTTCCATGATCATTAGGCTTTCGCTGAGGACGTTTGATTCATACGCTTGGCTTAAAATAACCAATGTTACTGGATCCAGATGATAATATGAAGCTCATGTCCTCGCTGCTGTCATGACAGCACATTTGCTGAAATCAGCTTCACATCAGCCAGATTCAGAGTGGAGAATGTAGTTATTTAGATTTTCTTCTTTTAATTTGTATTTTATTGAGAGTTGTGTATTTTGACAGCTGAAGAATAACATGGTAATTTGTATACTGAAAATGCCTTAAGGTTAATTGATATGTTTAATCTAACTAATATTTTTCTAAAAATATTTTTCTTTTTATTGTGAAATAGTGGCATTGATTCAGTGACTTAATCACAGTCCCTGTTGGGAACGCCTCCTTTTGTCGACTCACCAAATGAACAGATATGTAAAACCACTGAGCCAGAACCAGCTCATTTATGACTATAGAAGAGGATGGCACTACAGTCTCTATGAGGTCTTCAATTCATCCACTCTATATGGAGACCAGTTTATGTATATGTTTACAATACATCTGAGCTGAAAATGTCAGGTATTTCTACCTATTTCTAAAGGCCCGTATGCAGTATCTGTGAGAGCTCTCTGGTGGGTTGTCCTTTATTTAACAACAGTAGAAGCCATTCTGACCTCAGCCTGAGTAATGATCCGGTTTTTACCTGAAGTGATTGGCTGACTGCTGGTTATGTGATTGGCTGTCTGCTGAGGTTATGTGATAGGCTGCCTGGTGAGGTTATGTGTCTTGGCTGTGAATACCCACTGAGCACTGCTGTAAAGGCCACTGCCCCCCCCCCTCGCATCATCACCCTGGCTCTGGCTGCAGCAGCCTCTGGAGACTCAGAGACTCAGCAGCAGAGAGGGAGGGGGGGGAGATAGAGATACATAGAGATAGAGAGAAAGAGGGCTGGGGGGGATGGAGAGAGAGGAAGGAAAGTGGAAGATACAGTACAGAGAGAGAGAGAGAGATACAGCATAGACAGAGAGAGGAGGAGGCGGAGAAGGGAAGAGAGAGAGAAAGAGAGAGAGGCTTCTGGACAGAACATTCTCACAGGGCAATGTTCCATCTGATGTCCCTTGCTTGGACGTCTTGTTGTTCCCAGCGAACTGTAAACTGGGTGGTCTATTTTTAGGACATGCAGACACGCTGAAACATTCACACAACCTTTCTCTATATTTCATGCAGAACATCTTGGTCCTCCGCTGACCTCTGCAAACTCCCAGAGGTTGCGTGAGGCATTGAGTACCCCATGTCTTATGAAATACACTACCCTACCTGCACATGAGATTGAGTTATGGATTTTCCTTTCTTTTATTTTTGCATCAACAATGTAAGAAACGTCTCATTCATAATCAATGATAATCTAAGAAAGACAACGCCTTTTGTGTAGTTCCAAGTGTATGCCTTGGAGGCCTCACTGAGTCCTCTGCCTCTGGTACCAGGCAGCCCAGCCTAGTTTCCGAGCCCAGTCCCAGCCTCTGGTCCCTGTAGCCCAGGCCAGTCCAGTCCAGTCCAGTCCAGTCCCAGTCTCATCTATCAATGTCATACTGCTCGTGCTCCGGGTCTCCTGCTCCCCTCAGACAGACTGCATACCATTTCATAACAGTCACGCTGACCGTTTAAGCACGGTGATTAATGGGTAATGAGAGAGCTCTCTGGTCATTTGACTTACTGTAATACTAGTTCCCTGTGATTAGACACATGTATTGTGTTGAGTCTGCTAATGCAGACATGAAAGATTGAGTAATGTTCCACAGCTGGATTTTTTATTTTTCTCTCTCATTCTATTGCAGTTCTTGTCCTTAAACATTCAGTTGGCAATTTGGGAATAAATTGTCTTGGCCTAGACTCATTCCTCATTTCTCCACTGTGACACATTGGAGTCATTATCACAGTGGTGGAGCGGAGCCACGTCGGACAATCAGCCTGTAAACATGAATGCAAACTGTGGAAATTCCTCCTCCTCATAACAAAGTCAGCAACCCGCCACTTCAGCAGTATTAAGATTGCTTTGATGAAATCCCCTCTCTCTCTCCAAGTCTCTCTGAGTGATCAAAGGCTCATTTTGTAAGCAACAAGATGTTTACACACCACACAATAACTCTACCATACTTGATGATGTATTTGGAGGCTGAATAAGGTTTTCTGATGTTTTTATTGTGGTTACATTTTTTACAAATTTATTTCCATGTGTCAAAAGGGAAGTTATCCTCAGTATCAAAGCAATGCAGTTATGAGAAGCAACTTCTACTGTACAATGAATCAGGTATACCCCATTTTTATATAATATTCTCAATAAGAACACTTGGTCATGCTACACATTTTCCAACACAGAGAACTAGATTCTATACTAGGGTATGGAAGCAGTAACATAATGTAAGAATTCATAGTGTACCACACCCTCCTCTGTCAACACATCTGGGAATTCCTCTTTTACTCTCTAAATTCATTTGTAATCTCGTGGAATGCTGGCGTGCATATCCAGAATGTTAGTTATCATGCCCCAATTCTAGTAAAAGGCTACAGGGAGAGATGGGAATGCCAGGATGAGAGACCCAGAAGGAAGGAGTCAGTCATGCCTGGAATATTCCCACACAAGCTTGAGCATTTCTTTCTGCCCATAAAATAAAGCGAGAAAAAAAAAAATTTGTATTCTCACTTTATTTTTATGGGCAGAATGCTTCCCACCATATCAAACATCCCAGTCTCTTCTTCATCTCTGCATTTGTGTATTTGGTTCCGTGTCAGAGGCTATGGTTCAGTTCTGCTGCTACACAGACAGTAGTCCACAGTCCTTTTTGTGAATGTTAGTCAGTTGGATGCATTTTTTTTGTTCAATGCTTTTAAGCTGTATAAATGGAGGGGCATGATCTTTATCTGCAGTTAGTTCTTGAGGTCCTCTGGAAATGTTCTGATCAAGTGTCAGAACTTTGAGGGAAAGAATGTACAGTCTTGATTATACATGGTCCTTCTAGTGACCCATATTATCAGTTTTTCCATTATGTTTTTAGTCAATATTTGTAGCGTGACCTTATTAGAGGGGGTTCCAGTATGATATGATATCATTTCATGGGTTTCCACTGAGTGCCCTTTAATTAAAGTGTACCAGTGACAGTGCTAATTTTCTCTCAATGAGTCAGTGGAGAGGATGGCTCCAATATTCTACCACACGCATGCACGTGCACACGCACACTCACTCACACACACACACGCACACACACACACACACACACACACACACATTGTCACTGAGAGGGTAATTATTCTCTGTTTAGTCATCCATCTGTGAAATGATGTTGCAGGTTATTACCCTTCACTTTACCTTGCTATGTTAGGGGGTAATACATTAGCATTTATCTGTTAAATATCTGAGTTTGTTTGCACACAATATTATTCATGCTCATATTCGTGACTGAAATATCCATTTATCATAGCCAAAGCTGAAATGTCAAGTAGCAAATTATCAATTGATGTTTAAACTTGAACTGATATAAACTCAAAATGCTGCATAACTTGATTCAGCTATTCATCATCACAATGTCTTTATTGAACTTCTCTCCAGCCAAATATGGCCAATATGAAGAGTGATCATATTATATTGTCACAGAGATGTGGTGGACGGTAAGAAGACAAAAACACATCTGGAAACCACTCAGAGAAATGGCTGTCTGAGAGAAATGTAAGGAAGTCATTTTCGACAGTTAGCTTCTGACAGCCCTCTGAAAGCACAGCAGATCTGCTTGGTTTGGACCAGAGCTTTTGTCTGTCTCCTCCATGCATGTTCTGGGAAGAGGCTTACAGTGCCTGTAAACCCTGCAAACAGGAGGTCTGATCTCCCAACAGCATGGTAATGAAGGAGAATCCAGGCAGAGGGCAAATCTGTTCCTGACAGTGGTGCCAACAGGCGACTGGGAACATACAGCTCTTTAGAAAATCCCAAATCCATGCAGTTTTGTGAAAATCGTTTTGAATTATCATCAAACTGCAGGGCCCCCTCTATTCTCTCTCTCCATCCCCCCTGCAAGCAAGCTTGAATCAGCATCTTGTCTCAGCAAATTTGGCAAGTGCTGTAGACTCTCACAAGCAGAACTGCCCAGAATAAATAAATACGGAAAAAAAGAGACTAAAATGTAAGGGATGTCGGTTTATTTTTCAGGCCCTCACTGTGGTTTCACTCAATAAATATTTCCAATGAAACATTTAGAGGGTGAATAGACTTTATTATTATCACATTATTATTATTGTACAATGACCCTTTCCCGTCCTCTGATAATGGCTTAGGCTAATATTTGCTACTAATAAAGATACATATTTATAGTTATTTCCCTTGGCCTGGTTGTATGGCACTTCAGTTAATTGATATTGACATGATCCTGATCCTGACACTGCTAATGTAAGGTAAGCACAGTAGAAAGTAACCACATTATTTAAGCCAGTGTTGGTCTGTGGCCTACTTGACCTGTTGGACTCTCTCAATCAAGTATATTATATTAGCGTGTGATTGGCTTCTCCATGACAATTTGACCATCATTTCGGAAACAAGATCATATTATCATAATGTTTGGTTTGCTTTTCAAACTTCATGTTGGTTTGCTACCAACTCAGGTTACCAGCCTAATCACTCAAACTCAACCAACGGTATCGCATTTTCCATTGATTAAATGTTTATATTTCTGAGGTCTCTGGTTGGTGTCAGACCACCTCAATCAAGGGAGAGACCGCACTGGGCTAGCTAACATAGCACATTCCCTCCTTGTGTAGCTCTAACACCACACTCCCCTTACCCCAGACCAGACGGTCACATTTCAGATTTCATCCACACCCTCTGGTTGGGGAGCGTGAAACGTGATGTTTTGGTACTTCTACTGAGGGTCTTTAGGTTGACATGGCTGATTGCTGCTGATGAGGGCATTAATGTACTCTTGATTATGGTAGGGCGTGGATGGGATGGGGGTGGATGAGATCCCCACTGACGCTCTAACCAGGGTCATCTGTCTTTGGCAATGAAAAGGAGCCATTTTTTACTGTTAGTGTGTGTGATTGTGGTTTCCTCCGAATGATTGGAACATCAAACAAGAATGTGTTTAATACTGTAGGTTGTGTTTGAGAGACAGAGAGAGAGAGAGAGAGAGAGAGAGAGAGGGGGGGGGGGGGGGAGAGAGAGAGAGAGAGAGGAGAAAGAGAGAGAGAGGGTTGATGGGGGGGGGGGAGAGAACAAGGGGAAGTGCTGGTATGCAGGATTCTGTAACGGATCCTCTGTTGGTTTTGTGATTATGGTTAATAAAGGCTGACTAGCAGAGCATGAGTTGGCGTAACTTTAGGCATCCCGCTGAACATTTTCCAGGCTCGATTTGCTTTCATCACCTCAGGTTAAATTCCACCTTGGCTTTTCTTTCTATAGACTGTCACACAGAGAGTTTAATCACAACCAATATCACTTGTGAGGGAAAGGAAGTGCTTGTAGGTTCAGCTCCACTATTTAACTTGTCAATGGCTCTTGTCTAAGTAGCCGTAGTATTAATGTTGTCAGTCCCATGCAGAGTTATATCCTTTGAAAGTAATTTCCTCTCATGGGAAGAGATGCCATGTCCTCTCTCTCTCATCCTCCCCCTCTCCTTGCCTCATCTCCCTCTCCTCCCAGCATCTGCCTCTCTACTAGAAACCCAGCGTTTTTATTTCCCTTATCTTGAATGTTTCACAGTCAATAAATGTCTGCTTTTATCTCAAACAGATTCCCGCTCATCTTTGGCCTGTTCCCAGGGACTCTCTCTCTCTCTCTCTCTCTCTCTCTCTCTCTCTCTCTCTCTCTCTCTCGCTCTCGCTCTCTTTCTCTCTCTCTCTGTCTCTCTGTCTCTCTCTCTGTCTCTCTGTCTCTCTCTCCCCCTAAATATTGTGAAGATTCCATTGGCAGCTGACTAACTATGTTGGCTTGTGATGGGTTCACACATGCAGGTTAAATGCTTTGATCCACAGAGTACTGCAAGGCTGGCCCAGTTAAGGTTTGACCTTGTGACCCCTCTGCCCATGTGGCCTGTACTCATACCATGACCACCCAATGCAGTCCACATGAGCCATGGTCACGCTCTGTTATCATGAGAGGTGATCAATGTCAAGGTTATGACACCAGCTATGCCTAATCAAAGTATGAGGTGACTTGAAGCTATTTGAAGGTTTGCTCAGCAGTTCAATCCTGTTCATCTAGTTTGTGTTTCATGTGTGCTAACTATTTCACGGCATACTCACTTTGGTTGTAACCTATTGTAGATGCCATCTATTTCAGTAGCAACATGATTGGCAACACAGTACATCCAGTTGCCCCCCATACCAGTGTAGTAATGCCATATTACTCTGTTAACAACGTTGTAAGTCAGTCACTTTTTTTTTTTTTAACCGGTGTGATCATTGCATGACATGTTAAATCATCCTAGAAACATTGACCAAGCAGCTGCCGTTAATGCATAACACGTTATAGGGAAGTAACACAGCTGAGTTCTTATCTTGTCATGCCTGCAAACAATCAGTGTGTTGTTTAAACGCTGGGATTCTCTGCTTGCTGAAAGACAATGATCAAAACAGCCTCAGCAGGAAAGAGGAGAACAGTCCTGTATAATATGCAATACTACATGGAATATACATCAATACAAAGATGGGAGGTTGAGTTAGTCAGGTGGGACGTGTAGCAGAGTGGTCTCAAAATCCTATTGAATGGTGGTATATGTTATGAAAAGTGTGTGTGTGTGTGTGTGTGTGTGTGTGTGTGTGTGTGTGTGTGTGTGTGTGTTAAATGGATCTGCCGCAAACAATCTATGTATTATATTGCTTCTATTATATTTCTTCGAATGCTACCAATGCCCATCCCCACGTCTAATCAATGGCACAGCGTGTCTCTCAGTGGCTGCTCTTGAGAAGAGAAAAAAAACGTTTTGATTGAATTCTCTTCCCACTCGTTTCCACCCCAAGTGTTTAGAAGAAAGGCATGCAAAGCACAAAAAAGACTTTCTGTAATTGGTCTATTTTGCACTTCATCTCCAAGGATATTTTATTCACATGCCTGCCTCATAAAGGGCTAAATTGTTTCAGTTCTGAACTGATTGAGCCTGAAATACAAAAAGGAAAAAAAGGAGGGGAATAAAGCCCTCATGCCTCCTACCGAGTTTTGCTAAACCACTTATTTCAAGCTAAACTGGATTAGAGACAAAAGAGACAAAGCTGGAATTTCTTGGCTCTCTGTATAATGGAGTTGTGGCACTGGGAGACCCCTTGCCGGGCCAGTAATTGAACTTATGCTTTTGAAAAGACAAGACATTTTAACTGCAGGCATATTAGGGAGATGCACATGTTTGTTTACTTATGAGATAATAGTGATGGGCTGGAGTGAGTTATCCGCCGCCACTAGGAGTGTGTATATCCTCCAGAGCTTTCCTAGCAGACGTTAATGCATTTCCAGTTTGTTCTCTGGTATCCTGTTTTCTTTTTCATTCAGTTTTCCCATAGCAGGTTGAGTAGACCAGTCAGTAAACCGAGTCCCTAGATACCAAGAGGTATACCAAGAGGGGTCACTGACATTGTGCATGCAAACATTTCATGTATGTGATACTGCTGTTAAGGCATTAGCCTGTACCTAGCAGAGACTTTTCAGAGCACACACATGTAAATGAAAAAGCCTCCCTACAGACATATGGATCTGGTTAGTGTGGCGGCGTTTCACTGTGTACCAGGGCAGGGGAGCCAGTTAGTGAGTTAGGATGACATACTTGTTTGTCCTCTGGCCAGGTATCGGACTAGTGTGTATGTGTGGGCCCAGGGCCAGAGAGCCATCAGCAGCACACAGGCAGGAAAGACTCCCTGCCCTCCTGCTCTGCTGGTGGGTGGTCGCATCACAAAAGGGATACATCTGCCTGGCAGAGGGAGAAGGAGGAGTAGAGGCAGCCATGCGCAGCGAGCTCAGCTACACAGAGTGAGGTTAGCGTGGCATGGCGTGGACAGCATGGCACCATGCCAGCTCCGTCGGCCCGCCGGCCTGTTCCGTCCTGTCCAAACACGAAGCCCCTCTCCTCTCCAATCCCTCCCCCGGTGCGCCTTGGCTAAACACCGAGGTGCTGTCTTAAACCCCCGCCCGGGGCCTGAGGGGCAGCGTGAGAGTCTGCTGACGAGCGCCTCGTAAATCCAGGCCAGATCCCTGGCAGCGGGTGGGTATTAACACCAGGGTACTGACCTCCCTGGCACCACAACCTGCAGAGAGGGAACTGTAGCAGGATAACTAATCCCCTGGTCCATATCATCTTATTTAGAGTCGATCACACTTGTTTGGATTGAGAAGTGGTGAGGCGGTTTTCCCACTGTAGCCATTTTAGAGATGGATTTAGTGTAGTGTAAACCCTAATGCGATTTGTGTGAGGGTTTACAGTTAAGTGGACATCCAGCAGGTTCATATGAAGTTCAGGGGACAGGGATTGTTGGCAATGGTTGGATTTAAAGGCAGTGGGATAGGCTGGATTTCATTGCCACCAAGAATCTTGATGATTTACATGTGTTGAAAAGCATAAATGTCCTGTAGTTGCTATCCGCTTTTTTATGCATGTCATATTTCAACAGAGAGCTGGACTTTGTCTGTGGTACTTCATCTCCAAAACCAGATTAACATTTTTTTGGCTTGGCTTACTCTTCCCTCAAAATGTACAACTCATAAAAATCCATTGCCATGAAGTTTGTTTGGCATTTCCTCTTGTAAGAATGAGGCAGGTGTGGTGTCGATTCTTCATAACCCCATGTTCTCTGTCTGTTTTTGTTGTATTATTGTAATGGAGAAGGAGTATCCATTGCCCTACCGTGCTCTAGATCCTGAAACAGATACAGCCAAAACTCTTCTTAAGATCATCAGGTCAGGTCATCTTTGAAGTCTGAGCTGTACAGTTAATATTTATTGTTTGCTGATTACTGTTCCAAGAGGTGATAGTGTGATGACCATAATCCCTTCTGTTTATGTGTATCATAAGCATGGCATGTCCTTTGAACTGACTCGATGGCTAACCCTGCAGCGGTCAGCTAAAACACACATGGCATGGCACATTCCTCCTTGTCCCTCACTCCTCATAGGATCCTATAATACATAGCTGTGGTTCTTATTGCTTCATGTCCTGGTGCTGCTTGCCTACTTTCCCTCTGTCTCAAGGGAGGCTGGTGGAGGTAGAAATCAGATATGATACCATTCCTCATTCCATTCCATGCATTACAGTGAGCCCGTCCTCCGTGTTCTGCCTCCATCAGCCTCCCCTGTGTGTCTCTATGCCCCTCCTGCTCACATGACTGTCTTAGTCTGTCCTCTCACAGGCTTGACACAATTACCTTAAATACATTACAGCAGATGACCTTTTGATGATGGTGTTCCTCAAGATACCTCTGTCTTGTGCTGTACTGTATTAATCAGTGCTCCAGTACTCCTTTGTTTTTCCCTTGGAGTCTGCAGAGTTCATGGTGGGTTCCAGTTATAAAAAGACAAGATTAATTATGGCCCATTGGCTTTAATTGCTTTTATCGTTTAACTGCATAGGGCAAGTTCATTGTGTGTGCTACTTAGAAGATTATGGGGGAATGTGATAATATGAAAGACTAATCATTCCTAATGTTTTAATCAAGGAAGCATTACACTTACTGTTAATAGTCTGCTATTTTTCATTATTTTAAGGGTCATGCTACATTCTTTATGTGTGATATTGTGCGTCCTCTTCATCTGTTTCCCCTTTTCTGTCTGTGTTACCATGGGGAACTGACCCTAAGACTTTTGACAGTTGCTCTCAAATTAGTGAGAAATTGGGACATGGATTGAACTGGTGGCCTTTCCGTTGCCAAGCAACAGAGTAACCTCTGGAACAGTGGTGCATTCTCAGTACTGGAACAACGCCCCTGTGTGTCAGACCTACAGTACGTCTCCCCCATGATTCTGACAGATCTGACCTTACTTAAGGTTTTTGATAAGGGGATCTCTGCAGCAGACACAGTGTTATGAACTGTAAGATACATATATGGAGGTATGGTAGCATCCATCAACAGGCTTACTCTCAAATAAGAACCACATGGCTCAAGGGAGTCTATTTCCATTTTACAGAGCACAGGAAAAGTGGCCCCATGGGCATTATAGAAAAAAAAAATTATACGTTGTATTAACATTGTTTTTTGGTTGTACCATTGTATATCAGTCATGATGGAAAAATGGTATGGTGCAGCAATGTCTAAATCCAAACATTGTATAAACGTATGTAAAAGGATGTTTATTCACTGTCTTGTGCCAACCCTAGAGAGACGATTGAAAATAACTGTGGGACAATGTTGCACTGTAGAACGTGTTAATACCATCATACCTTGTTGGCTTATGGTTGTCATTTGATGGTCATCATCCAACGTTGCTACATTGTGTATCATGGGTTGAAAATTAAAGATTTCTTAACATTGGCAGTTGACGGACAGCATCAGACCATCTCACAGTCAAAAATAATAGTTTTTCAAATGTTATCTATTTACAGTTGCATGTGAACTGTAAAAGAACTTTAACAACCTTAAGTCAACATTGAAAAATAACCATCACATAACAGCATCTAATAAACTGTTAATTCCAACCAACATGTGACTAACCAACAACCATCAAATAACAATGTCAATCCAACATTGCATAAGCTACAGAGCTCCAGTGTTTGCATTTTGACATATAAAAAACAATACTCGTTTTTTTAACCATTGCACAACATCAGTTTGGTTAGTTTTTGACTGTTGCATAACTGACACAATATAAAATGCCCAATGGCGGGGGGGGGGGGGGGGTTAGCATAGTGAACCACTACACTTTGCGGTAGTTTCCAACAAGTGCCGTGGATGAATGCACCATTATGCATACTACTCTCTAGTATGTGGATTATTATAGGGCCTGAGATAGGAATAAAGAGTCCTTGGCTGGCTCTGTCTTTCTCTTCAGCCAAGCTGTTCCGTTGTTCTGCTTTGCCTCTGTAGCCTGCCGACTGCAGCTGCCATCGGGGGCACCGCTTACGAGCGTGCGCCTCTGACCTGTTCCATAGGGGCCTGTACAGCCCACTGAACCATCCCAGGAGAACAGACTCAGAACTGTTCTGGAACCAATCCAAATTATATCCCTGGCTAGGAATAGACCTACTGTTGATCTGATGGTATATGATAATAACATAGTAACTCAGATAGTTTGCTTGTGTCTATAGTTCATAATAGTTTTAATGCATGGTATATGCATGAGAAAACCTTTCATTGTTTTGTTCACAACAGGACGTTGCTCAACTAAACCAGATGTCAGGGGAACAAACAGTCATGAAGAGTTATAACCCTCAGACATGTCGTTTTATATACATGTACGACAGATTTATACTACTCACAAACATACACAAGTAAATATATCAAGTGGCTATACTAACAAGAAATCTAGAATGAAGTGATGAATTGTGAATTCTACAGCCAACCAGGTTGGAGTTTCATCTAATAGTGTCCTTATGATTCCTATAGTATAGACATGAATGACTTGTTCTCTTAGTGTATTGTATTGTATTGTGTGTATTGTGTGTGTACTGTATCTCTTTAAGTGAATTGCATGACTTGTGGGTTGTGGAATCTCTGTATTGTACCGTCTCTCAATGTTCTCTACTGTCACTGACTGCAGGGGGAATAGTGCTCTTTCTGTACGTCAGTACTAATCATCAACAGAGATGAGAGGAGAGTTGCCCCCTCGGTCAGATTTCCCTGTAGGATACACGCTTTTCCTCACTGAATCAATCTGCAATGACAAAAGACAGAAGGAGAAATCAATAGTCCACTCCTAGCGCCGACGCAGTGTGAAGTATATGATCATAGATGCTTCATATCATCCTTGAGGCATTCAGAGATGGAACGGCCACATTAAATGGATTTAAATGGATTTTCAGTTGTAATGGTGACCATGGCTTGCTATTATTTAAATGGTGAAGAGGGGTTAGATACTGTATTTATACAAACGTTAGCAAGAGAATAGTGTATATATAGAGAATAGTGTGCATATAGAGAATAGTGTGTATACTTTCCTCTAGTACCTGTTTGATTGAGTTTGTTTGATATCATCCCTGATGATAAGTAATCCCTTTGACATTATGCCTTTTATTTCAATGAATTATTACAACACAGCTGCCATCTTTCTTTGACTTTCAGCTTTGCGACAGCAGGAAATAAGTTACAGCATGAATTCCCTTAGTTGGAGACTACGGAAGCCCTAAAAGGCCCTGGTATTCCTAAAAAGAATTTACTCTGTTTTCCCGTGATAATGATTTATTTATAAAAGTTAATTTTCTTTGTTTTCTCAAGATTCCAAGTTATTTATCTCATTATCTCGAGATAACAAATGTTGTTGTCCCAAGGTAATGGGATAATTTTCTCGAGATTTCGAGTTATAGGCACAAAATGTTGTTTTCCCGAGATAACGAATAAATGTAACGTGAGATTTCCAACTGCATCACACTTGACATGACTAATGAATGAATGAATTATTGCACGTTAAAAATTGTGTCATGTGCGTAACGTTAGCTGTGTCTGTCTGTCACACTGTCAGATTGACAACTACACTTTTGTCATTCAGCTGCACCAAAATGTATTAATTCCTTGATGCCTTGAGGGACAGAGGGGTACCCGAGGAGAACCTTGATAATGACATAAATAACTGAAGATCACGAGAAAACAAATTTAATTTGTCACTGGAAAACTAAAATGTTACTAAATGTAAAAAACTAAATGTAAAAATGTTTTATGAATACATGGCCTTGTAGGGCTTCCGTAGGAGACAAGGCTTTTTAAACAAATACTGTATATAACACGCCAGTAGTATGATTCTGAAAGTAACTGATGCGTTACTTGAAAAAGTAACTGTAATTATATTACAATATTTGAACAGAGTAACTTGTTAATACTCATAAAAGTATTATATTATTATAATTCATTTCTAGTTAATTTTTCTAACTCGTTGCCCCCCAGCCCAGGAATGATGAGAATGAAAGCCTCCAGGGAGACAATTTCAGCTCTAGGCCTTTGCAATGTTGCAATGTGATAAGCTGTCTGATCCGATCCTCTCCATTCCATTCTTAATAGAGTATCAGTCAATGAATCTAAATGGCTATGGTATGATGTGTATGTAAGGCTTATTCTGTAGGTATGTACTGGACTGTACAGGTATGAGATCATCTGTTCCTGAGAGTGCAGCACCGCTGCAGGGCATGAATGAATGGATGTTTCTCTGCATGTATTAGTTGGCGTTATTGTGGAAAGGAAGCCATAAAGATTTTTTAGCTGGAGTGAGATTTCCAAAATAAACACAGTAAGAAAGGCCAGTTGATCCTGCAGTGGAATAGTTCTATTGGGAACAATATAGGTCCAGTTTTTTTTTCAATATACTCCCACCAAAAGTGTAAAAGATTTGAACACTGTATAAATACATAATAATTTCCATGCAGGGATTCAGATGTTTAATATCAGGCCTGTAATATGATGGATAGGTGCGTCTGAAGGGGCCATATTTCTGAGTTTATTTTTGTCCACAGAGTCCAGGTGTGTGAAGAGAAAGATAATACAGATTAATTGAACATTGTGATGTAAGGCCTCATTCGTAGTCAATGAATCCAGCATAGCTGTCATTATTTTGGCTTGAATAAAAGATAAAGTCACCGTGCTGTGTTGGCATTTCTCCTTTGTTGGTTTATAAGCCCCAGTAACAAAGAAATTGACTGTTAACGGATCTCTTCCTGTTCATGGGCATTTAAAAGCCAACATAACAGCCAAAACAAAACAGTAAAAACCATTGTAGTTCCCTTTTCTTGAAACACTTCCTAAAGCTGCATATACAACACTTGCCTGACCAAATTGTGCATGAACTACATTTTTGTTCCAGATTACGTTACATAACACACCAGTGTTTGTTCCTTTTCCATTTACTAACCATAAATGCATTCTTGAGTTGTTGTTCCAGTTGAAGCGAGCAAGGTCAGAAATCCAAATTATATTAAATCTTATGCTCAATTTACTAACATGGCCTGGCTCAGAGTCAAATGCAAAGAGTCAGAGAATCACAAACCAACCAGAAAACTACCTTGGCTCTCGCCTCTCAAAATATTTCTTCTTGCCGTTTGCTGCTCTTTTTCCAGTCAATTGAGATTTTCAACTATATTGTTGTTTTTCTGTCTTCCAGAGGAGGAACGTCAACCTGCTGCTGAGTGTGTTTCTGTTGGCTGCCTGGGGGGCTGTGCTGCTGGCCTGCCGCCTCTACTGGATGGGCAACAAACCTCCCAACTTCTCCAACTCAGACAACCCCGCGGCGGACTCCCCGTCCCTCCTCACCCGTATGCTGACCTTCCTCTACCTGCCTGCGGTCAATGTATGGCTCCTACTCTGCCCAGACACGCTGAGCTTCGATTGGTCCATGGACGCTCTGCCTCTGATCAGAGGCATCGCCGATTGGAGGAACCTTCATACTGTGGCCTTCTATGTGGGATTACTGCTCCTGGCCTGGTTTGGTCTTCGTACCCGCCAGACCAGTAAGGGCAAGGAGACCAACGGCAAAGCCCACCATATAACCAATGGGAATGGGAAGTCCAACACTAACGGACACAGCTACCACCACAACGACCAGGAGCACACAAACTTGGAGCCAGAGTCTCACACGAGTGCACAAAACGGTACTAAAAAGCACTACACACTGAGGACTCCGCTGCCCACCACTGAGAATGTAGTGGTGTTCTCCTTGGGCCTCTTGGCCATCCCTTTCCTCCCTGCCACCAACCTGTTCTTCTACGTAGGGTTTGTGATAGCAGAGAGGGTACTGTACATCCCCAGCATGGGCTTCTGCCTGTTGGTGACGGTGGGGATGAGAGCCCTGTATGTCAGACTGAGACGCAGGTCCTCCAGGACTGTACTGGTGTACTGCAGCGCTGCCCTTGTCCTGCTGTTTGGGATCAAAACTGTACTGAGGAACCAGGACTGGCAGAACGAGGAGATGCTCTACAAGTCAGGGATATATGTGAACCCTGCTAAAGGTAATGCCGCACACTGACACACATATTGTACACACACACACACACACACACACACACATGCACACATACACATCTATCTCTCTCACGTTCACTCTCTCTCAGACATACACACTGAGCCTCTCAGACCCATCACATTATGATTCAGCCTGAGAGTGCTTTTAAGTAAGAGGTTGAATGGGATAACATGTGTGATGTCATACAAGCTGTCATTACTTCTGCATTGAATAATTCAGCATAGAGCTGCCTCTAAAAGATCTCACGTCAACACCATCCTTCAAGTTCTCATATGTTGACAGATTGACCCTGTATGCCCTGAAGCGAGACTATGTGAAGTGATACTCCCTCTTTAAAGTTTCAAAATGTGCCTTCTAATGTTAGCATAGTGTGGTGTGATGAACCACTCTCTGTTAGCTAGTGTGAAGTCTGTGACCTCCGGTACATAATGCCTGAAGGACTCTTTAACACAAGTCCTCCTTTGAAAAAACATTAAATCCTCTGTAATAACAGGCTAGACGCTCCTTCTGACTTTGGAGGGCATTTTCACTGACATTCCTCTTTGATTGGCAATGAGGAAATATAGAATATTCAAAGATTCAAATTCAAGGTCGTCATCTTCACCGTCCAAAGATAACAGTTCCTGTGCTCCTGAGATGCTGGGCCTTAGACAGGGTCCAGGGACGAGGTAAGGGCAGGACATGTTGTGTTAGCTAATTTCCCTTTCAGATTCTGCGACAGAGGAGAGCTGAGCTGAGGCCTGACAGCTGTTTGTCCTGGCAACGCAGCACAGACTAACAGCAACGATCCTGGCTCTCTGACATGATACGTGTGATTAGACGCAATGGGGCGATCTGTAGATAGTGACACACTACGTTAATCCTTGGGAGCCGTTTCAGATGAGAAAATAGAGGAACAGAGATGTAAAACAAAGCCACACTGAATGGAAACCTATGCCAGATCAACTCTTTGGTTGCACTACACTGTATTTCTTGAAGTATTTTTCCTTTTTAAGATACAGCACTGTATTGACAGTACAATTTAGTGTGTTCTTCTCGGGGAAGTGTTTTTCTGCTTGGCTTTACTAATATTGAATTTGCGACTTTTGGGATATCTCACATAGACGCTTTAATCAATAAATACATGCAAAAGAGCCTTTGGCATAGAGTGAGCACTCAATATATTTAAATAAATGTGGGACTCAAATGACTCACTATTTGACTTTCCCATTCTATACTGCCATCAGGAGAGACAGAAGAAGCAATGTCTTAGGAACAGATTATTCACTGTCAGTCATTTCAGAGTAAGCTAAGTGTGTGTTTACTCTGTGTTCAGGCCTTCAGGTGGATATGACCATGTTAAATAGTGCCTTAAGACCATTTGTATGTGTATGTGATGGATCCCAACTGTCCTTCCTTAGTTACAATATTGATTTAGTAGTCAAGCAAAATTTGAAGAGAAACACTAGTCAGACATTTCGGTTGTCAGGCTTCGTATTCTGTACCAGACTTAAAACAGTAATCAATAGAAAGATATTTTTCACATGAAAATACCATTTGACAACTGAAAAATTAGCTATTATACCATTTACTCCCCTCAGTACCCAGATATTTTGTATTGATTCCATTGTATCCCTGCCTTCCAGATGAATTTCTATAATTTTCAGTCTATAATGACCTTTGGCGACCTCATTCTACCTGTCAATTACTCTACAATCCATTCTACAGTAATGCCATTCATTCTGCTAGCGAGCACTGGCAGGGAACCCCACAGTTCCATTCCTCTTCTGTTGGAGAATAATTGGGAGTTCCGACACAAAGCCTCCCTGGTGTGTCAGCTCTTTCTGTCCTTCGTCTCCGGGCCAGTCGAGTGCCAGCTGCAGAGGGCCACGCCAGCACAATGCCCTCTGAGGAGGGTAGAAACTAGGAACTCCTAACCCCAGGCAGGCAGAGAGAGCTAGTGGTCCAAAGAGGCTTGCAGCAGTGTTGATTGACCCTCTTTCTCCCTTGTCAGCATGGGGGAACCTTGGGAATGTCCTGAAGAACCAGGGTAAGATGGGGGAGGCGGAACAGGCGTACAGGAACGCTCTCTACTACCGTAGGAACATGGCAGACATGCTGTATAACCTGTAAGTGTGCATACAGGACTCTGTGTGTGTGTGTGTGTGGGGGGGGGGGGGGGGGGGGGGAGATACGTGTGCATGCAGAACTGTCTCCTCTTTCACTATGTGTCTCTATTGATCAGCCCTCTTCAGAGAGAGGAAATTGTGTAGTATTTCTCTTGAGTGTTGTCTCTGTGACAGGGCTGTTATTAATCATGTTGTGTCAGCCTGAGGGCAGGACAACAGACCAATAGGCATGGCCAATACCAATAATCTATATACCCCTGTATATACAGTACAGATCAGTGGCCAATACTCACATTAGCTTCAGCGCTTTAAGTGTTAAAACTATTTATCACAGAACTCTCACTTCTAATGTATGAGCTGCAGATGTATTGTCCTGTTCTGATATTCACTCTCATCTTGTTAGAGACATTTGACTTGACTGATCACTTGTCCTTCCATGTAACCTTTATTTACACAGGTCAATCTTATTGAGATACCATCTATTTTAAAATAGAGACCTGAGAACCCAAGAAAGCTCTATTCTACTATTCAGTCCAATCTTAACAGAGACAGTTGACTGCAGTTGTCACTTGTGTGAAGTTTTAGCTCTCATAGTCCCTAAATGTTGCCCCTTTTTTCTATTTCAGCGGATTGCTGCTACAAGAAAACAACAAATTCTCAGAGGCGCTCCACTACTATAAACTGGCGATTGGGAGCCGGCCAACTCTGGCTTGTAAGTACAGCTCCTCTTTTTATTGGCAATTTCAAGCTCTTGTGATTGCGCCTGTATCCAGGCAACAGCGAATGAGGCTGAGGGGTGAGGGAGGGTCTATATGCACAGACAGCTACAATACTGAATTCATGATTCAACTCAGCCTTTGGATTGGCTTTCAAAACCCACTCATGACAACAGATTAAAGGATTGCATAATTTAATTTATTATGAATCCAGGTCAGACCCCAATCCCTCTCTCCCTCTTTCCTCTTCTGTCCCTCTTCCCCTCTCTCTCCCCATCTCTGTCTCTCCCTATTTCTTATCTCCCTCTCCTCCTCTCTCCCTATCTCCCTTTCTCCCTTTCTCATTTTCACTCCCTCTCTTCAAATACAAGTTTGGCTGTCTTACCTTGAACTGACTTGTTTATGCGACTTCATGTTAGCTCATTATCATTATCTTTCAGCTGTCACTTTGTCCGATTAGCACAAGTCACTCTCACCCTAGACTGCCTATGTGGTAAATTATTCATCATTGTTTTAGATATCAACCATTTCACAGATAAACAGGACGTCATTGATTCCCCTTGCTTTGTTTTCCAAAGAGTAATTTTAATTCTAATCAAGATGATGATTAAACTTGGTCTGCGTGCAATTTTTCCATCTATTACTGGTGATAAGGAAATTCATTAATTACCTAAAGCTGTGGTATGGATGGTAAGTAAGGAATGGAAATGAGAGTGTGATAATAGAAGTCATTTCTCAAGGTTGTACCATTATGCACGGCTGAACTGACAGCTGGCGCAAAGTCTGGTTATAAAAGATTCAAAACCGACAGTGCTACATAGAGCTCTTTTGATAAAGGCCTTGCGATTGTTATTTTAACACTGTCTGCACAGGAACTGGAACTGGAAGTTGCTGCTATTCCATTTATCCATTCCCTTTCTGATATACAGACCCTGACAACAATCTTCAGCAGCACACTAGCCAGGGTGAATAGTATATGCAGTGTGAAGGCCTTTATTCCCAGACAGGGATGATTGGGTTGAAGTTGCTGCTTGACCTGTCCACTTTAGAGGAACAAAGCACTAGAGAGGAGAGGGCCTTAACAGAACTCAGTGTACAGTTAATCATGACACTCTGATACACAGATACGAATGGAGCTTGTACTGTACGTTCCAACCCACAGACTCAGATCCAGTTTGATCCCCCCTGAGATGTGAATATGTGTTGGCACCCCATGGAGGAGGCTTCCCATTGATCCACTGTAGAAGGCCAATTTATTCACACAGGCTTGGTAGGGAGTTGTTCCAGGCCCTCAGAGCCTAATTACTCTGCTAGCTGCATTTTGATCACTTAATGTCTCCTGACTCTCCTCGCCTCTCCCCACAGCTGCCTACTTGAACACAGGCATCGTCCTGATGAACCAGGGCCGTCTGGACGAGGCCAAGCGAACGTTCCTCACCTGCGCGGACATCCCTGATGAGAACCTGAAGGACCCCCATGCCCACAAGAGCTCCGTTACTAGCTGTCTGTACAACATGGGCAAGCTGCTGCACGAGCAGGGTCATCAGGAGGTAGGTCTACCGTAGGTTGTGGGGGGGGGGGGGGGGGTAGGGTTAGGGTTAGGGTAACCCTAACGCTAACCCTAACCCTGATTTACCTAATCATCAAGCCCCTGATTAGTTGAATTAGAGGTGCTAGTGCTGGCTACAAAAAGAAATGTGGACCCAGTTTTTGCTGTCCTTAAACACTAAACACTAATATACCCTATAGTGAATCACTGGGCCTGTAGAGAGCCTGTGGTGTGTGACACTGCAGTAGCTCTCTGATTGGGCATGGCGCGGAGGATAGATCCTTTCTACTCCCCTCAGTGTTAACCACCATCCCAGCGACCCCCGATTCCACGCTTGTATTCAGCGTGTCAGGACTGAGGCTGTGGAGGAGAAATGACTAGTTGCCCCAGCCTCTCTGGCCCCTCGTTCCTAATGCATTGGTCCCTTCTGTTTTATGCATAGGAGGCCCTCTCGGTGTATAAAGAAGCAATACAGAAAATGCCAAGGCAATTTGCACCTCAGAGTCTCTATAACATGATGGGTAAGTGCAATTTTCCCTCTCCTTGACCCTAACACAAGCTGTTTTGTGAGTGGAGGTATTGGATGTGTTATAAGTGTGGGTGTTTTGTGGTAAATGTGTAACAGTAGTTTTGGCTGTTTCCTTGACTCTATGTCTTTCTGGCTTAGTTTGTTGGAACGTACCCCATCTGAAGGTTTACAGGACTTAGTCATATTGATTGTGCCAGGTCCTGAGCTAGTCATCTGAGCTGGGGCTTTCAGTGAGCATTAGAAATTAGCTGGGGTTATATGGGTAGACTCTGCCCAAGGCAGTTTGTTTTAAGGTGCTCTGTTTTCATAAATTGTTTTAAATCTAGAGCCGGGATTGGACATTTTTTGAAGGACACGTAAACCACCTTCGAAGTTAGGGTGTGGAGCTGCTTCTCAACGTGTCCATTGAGCCCCCGATGTTGAGGTTTCCGCAGCACGTTAACACAGTTAATTCGCTTTCCGCTGCAATAATAACCTCACTCCTCCTGTTACAGTCCTGTGAAAGCAGCTGCAGACTGAGTTGTGACTTTTGATTGTGAAAAACAATAATATTCCATTACAAGTGACCCCCAGTTCCACTCACGTTCTTGTCACTCAAAGGCCATTATCAGCCTTGCTTCTAGCCTTTGCTCTGTGCCAGCCCATTTCTTTCTTTCATGCTCTCTCTGTGTTTCTGTGTCTCTCTCTCTCTCTCTCTCTCTCTCTCTCTCTCTCTCTCTCTCTCTCTCACTCTTTCACATACTGTACACACCCTCTCACACACACCCTCTCTCTCACACACACACACACACACACACACACACACACACACACACACACACACACACACAGACACATTGAATTTGGAGAGGCTGAATTCCAACAAGACCCCCTAGTACAGTTGGTTCAACAGTGGAGCCAAATTCAGCCTGACAGAGGTGCTGAGATTATGTCAAAAATGTTGACCAAAATGCTTCTCACATTTTAAAAGCTGCACATATTTCCTTTAAGCCAGAGCTTATTACTGTAGGGAGCTCATTTAAATGTTTGGCACACCTGTTCATATCTATTTACAATCCAAGTCCTTCTGGTGCTCCTTTGTGGTTTGTCAGACACTGAAGTGTAGATCACCTGCTCCAGCTCTCCACATTCTCCAGTATGCCATGGAATGTTCCAATGTTTTCAACTCCTTGGAATGTGTGTCTCTTCAAATTCCACGTCCATGTTTGTGATCCCCTCACACAGCTCTATGGTATGGTATGGGTTAGAGGAGCAAAACTCCAGTTTAACCCTGCCAACACCATACTGTAGGGACACATACTGTAGGGATTTAAATGCAGCAGGGATTTAAGTCCTCTGCCATTTCTGACTGTACATGACAAGATGTCTGACTTATATTTCGATTAAGATATCAATGTTGCCCTTTCAGTATCTTAATCAGTTGTTATGCTGGGCTATGTTAACTGCTGACAAGGAAATACATGAAGTGTACAGATTCTGTAATCCAACAATCTCATAGTATATCTCATACTGCATCTGTTCTAAAATGATTTGTACTGATGGATAACAGTTTAAAAAAAACCCTCTCCAATATTAAGGAAACTTGGAAAACAAAAACTGGATAAAAGACTCAAACTTATCTATGCTAATCTTTAGCATTATTGTGGGTGAGTGAGTTCCTATATGTGATACTGCTAACATCCTTGTGTACCCTGTATTAGAAGGTATTATAATACATAATACATGGTATTATTACCAGTCATTCCTCACCTCAGAGGTCAACAGGTTGTGATTAATCACCGACCACCTGTTGGTTATCTGTGTTTCTTATCAAGGAAATGATTAGCCATAATCCCCAGCGTTTTAAATGTTCCATCTAGATTACACATCCTGTAATTGGCCCTCTAGAGTACATGGGTGTGGGATTGAAAACTGAGCCATGTTACAAGTTCATGTGAAATCTTACCAGTGTCATGTGACCCTGTCCCTTTATTATTCCTACAATAATTGCATTTCAAACATTGTTTTGCTGTGTTTGCCCCAATTACCGGGATGTGTCGTCAAATTCTTGTAATAATACGTGTGAGGGCAGGAGAGAGAGAGAGAGCTGTTGTTTCAGGTGGGAGCAGGGCTACAAGGCTGGAGGAGGTATCAGATGATGTCTGAAGGAACAGTGAGTGTGTTTATGCTCATGTCATCAGCACCATATCATAAAACCAGCCCAGCTCAGCCCAGCTCAGCCATAGCAGACAGGGGGACAGACCCGTTCTCCTACACTGAAGCAGCCCTCACACAAAACTCCACCTCCAATTCTTGGAGGGATCAAAATACTGTGATCAGTGATTATTTGTTCTTGTTCGTCATGGGTATGAACCGTTTGTTATTGAATTAAAGAAATGGAGCAACTCAAAATGTTGCTCTAAGATGTTTTTGTTGGATAGATATCCAACACAGTCAAACAAATTAAAATGTTCACATTTACTTTGTTAAGCGTGGGTTTGACCCTAGCCTGTAAACCCCTCTTTAACTAATAAAAACACTGGGGTTGGTGTCAGGTTTCAAAGTGCGCTGGAGTGGTGGCCTACCTCTCAGCATGGCTACTCCCCCTCAGTGAGACAATGGGAAGATGTGTGGTTCCTTAACCTTTGACCCCTAAACCCTGACCTCTAACCAGCTGACCTGACCCTTCACTTCCCCTCACAGGAGAGGCATACATGAGACTGAACAAACTGGCAGAGGCAGAGCACTGGTACAGAGAGTCCCTGAGAGCCAAACCAGACCACATCCCAGCCCACCTGACCTACGGCAAGCTCCTGGCCCTCACGGTAAGACTATCCTCCTCTTCCTCTTCCTCCCTCTCTTCCTCCCCCTCATCCTCTTCTTACCCCTCATCAGCCTCCTCTTCACATGTAGAGGGTGTTTATACTTTATTGAAGTGTCCACTCCAACAAAGTGAATCAATAGCCTGTGTGTGTGTGTGTGTGTGTGTGTGTGTGTGTGTGTGTGTGTGTGTGTGTGTGTGTGTGTGTGTGTGTGTGTGTGTGTGTGTGTGTGTGTGTGTGTGTGTGTGTGTGTGTGTGTGGGAAGGCAGTGTGTGTGATGCATGGCAGGGGTGGAGAGGTGCAGAGGCAGTTCACTGGGTCCCAGAGTTCACATAGAGGGGGTCTTGTGGTGGAGGCATACATACAGTGAGCAGTGACAGATCAGGCACAGGGTAGGAGGTTGTGTTGGGTTGTGTTGGTGGGCCAGGGCAGAGGTAGAGGGGTGGAGGCCATGGGGAGAGGAGAGAGGAGTGGTGTTCCCTCTCTGTCCAGGCTGACGCCACTGTCTCCTAGCGTCTGGCCCTTGATGGCTCCTTGATAGCAGGGCATAAATGTGTTCAAAGGCCCTGGGATGGGCTCTGGAGCACCACTGAACGACTGGGCCCTTCCTGTCCCTGTCTCGTCTCATTTCCACCCCTCCAACAGAGCCCTTTTCAAGTCCCACTCATCTGCAAGGTCAGGGCCATCAGGATAAATGGGGATCCTGGTTTACATCCTGTTTCACAATTTGGCATAGAAGTGTACCTTTGATACGGGATTGTAATGACTGCAGTGCTGTACTATGGAGAAATAACTACCAGTTTTGTCAGCGGTTATTTTGGTTTGTGTATATTTTAATTGTAATTTTCAGTTTTGAGGAATCTGCTTATCCGCTGTATCAGCAAAATTTAGTATATTCTATCCACTCTTAGATTTGACCATAATCTTACATGCTGACATGAATGTGTCTCTCTACAAGGTGTTGTTTCACACACAAATATATATCTTGGTCAGTCACTATCATGTACTATATAAGGAAATAATGGTAGTAGATTGTACTTTGCAATTCTCTATATTGACTTTAGCCACAAAACCTTCCCAGATTGATTTCTTTGTGTGAAATCAGAGAGGGGTGGTCAGTTTCAGTGCAAGCAGATGGTGGTAGAAATCGGAGGACAGCCTCATTGTAATGCATGGGATGGAATGAGGAATGGTATCAAACATTGGTCACCTTAAAGAACAACCCTCGCTGGCAGTAAAGATAACAGTAACTTGTTAAGCCGACATGAATTGGTTCTGTACCAAAAGCCCCCGAGATACCATGATTTCTCTGAAACCTACTTTTGTCAGCATGTACACTAGGGGCAGAACATAATCCAATAGAAAAAGGCATCACTCAGAGCTGATACTCTTTTTTAGAGGAGACAGAGTGAAAGTCACTGGAGCAAGAAGGAGATTTTGTTTTACTGAAGAAAGGGATTATTGATTGTGTGGAGAGCGGGGAGTTCATACTGTAGCTCAGGACTGTATATAACCAGTACTCTACCCTTCCATGTTTGTGTTTCACTTCACCTCTCTCAGCCTCATCCTGACCCCCTTTTGTGGTATATTCAGCCATACCACTGGATACTCTGTATGTTCACTGACAACTGTGTTTAGTCTTGATCAAACTCAACACCAGGGAAGCGTCACCCACCACCACCACCCCCCCCCCCCCCCCCCCTTTCACCCCCACTGTGAGTGATGAAGAACCGTCCATCCTATCAGGGGTCCTAGGGTCAGATCCTGGCAGGGGGGTTGGGTTGGGAGAGGGGCTGGGGAGGCCAAGGTGAGTTGGGAGTGGGGAAGGAGAGGGGACGTGTTGCGCACTGCAGAGATCAGTGTCATCCTCCTGCTGTGCTGACCCCTCTGCCGCTCCTCCGGGCACCCTGGGGGGGTGGGCGCGCATGTGTGTGTGTGTGTGTGTGTGTGTGTGTGTGTGTGTGTGTGTGTGTGTGTGTGTGTGTGTGTGTGTGTGTGTGTGTGTGTGTGTGTGTGTAGCGGTGCGCTGAGGGTCAGGGATGACCCTGTGGTGGTGATGTTATTGGATTCAGTCATTGACAAGTCATTTCCTGATGCAGACTCCATTCAGAATCACCTCGGTGACGGCCGCAGCAGCGGTACATCTGTTATGCGTCTGATGACACGGTGAGATTAGGTGGTCAGACTCAGCGCTAACAATCAGTGTAGTATGTGCGAAAACAGGATATTGCACCCACACAATCAGCTGAACTGAATGGGAAGTGGAGAGAGTTAACGGGAGGTTGACATTTCATGATTGCCGTTTCAGAGGGCTAGCTGCATTTTATGTACTTTTCTAGGTTTTTCATCCCCCTCACCAAACACCCTCCAGGACTTTTAGAGAGAGAGAGAGAGAGAGAGAGAGAGCTGTGGGTTTCATTGATCTGGGTCCATTCAGACACAGCTGGGTGGAAGCCTATGTTTCAGCATTCAAGACACATATTTATTAAGATGCTTGCTGCTGCTGTGGTACTGTAGGGCTGTGTGCTGCTGCACGCACACACACACACGCACCCACACGCGCACACACACAGTTCAGAGGTCGAACACTTGACAATTGTGAGAGGGAAAGCTAATACGCTTTTACGTTGAAATGATTCTTAATTCGTAATTCAGGCATAGAACTCCTAAGCCCAATAAAGCAAAACATACAAGGACGTACAAGGAGATTTCACTTGTACATTCTACACATTTCTGCAGAGCTTCTCAGCCACAAATAGAGTATATTTTTTCCCACTTCTCAGTCTAATTATATCTACCCACTTCTCTACTCTGTATCAATAATGCAAACTGTATGTACTGGAGACAATCCAGACCCATCAAAAACCACACAAACAATGATGTCCAATGCATTATAATGTAGTCGCATGGTATCCTGCCAGGCTTTTTGTCTGAAATTGTATAAATAGAAATATGCTGATGTTATGACTGTTCCAGCTGCTCCTCAGCTGAGCCCCTTTGTACTATTTGTGAATTTGAGCGTGGAAGCGTACAGAAATGATGTCTTTCAGACTTGAACGATTACAGCTCCTTTCACGCCTTGAGCTGCATTAAACATGTGCTTAGTACAAGTCAGATTTTTCCATCACATCAATGGAGAGCACACTCTCAATATTTACACTCGGAAATTGTCGAGTTATTGAAGGTAAACCCAATGAAAAATGCATAGGGCACACAGTCATCAAGCTTTGATTGCACTGTTTGGATGAAAGCTTACTTTTCAAAGCCTTTGAAATGAAAATGAATTAGTGGTGTTCATTCCATGTAATTTATTCTGTTATACTGGATTATGTAATATTTAGGCAGGTCTTGCCGCTTTTTCTGGGTGGGTTTTCTCACATTAATTAAAATTAATTATGTGAGAAATGTGTTGTTGCCAATAGACTTCTTTAAACTTGAGTTTAAACCTTGTCTTGGTCTTCATGTGCCATATTCATGCTAACACAGGCAATAGTTATGAGTAACGATACAATATATTCTAGCATTGACTGTTGATCACAGCCTAGTGATTGCACAGCTGAGACCATGCAGTGTTATGTGATAGGCAGCTGTGATTTTCTGGGTCATCCCTGTGTGTGTTAGTTACTGTAGCTGTGATTGGTCCAGCTCTGAGACCTCTGCGATTAGGTCCACTGGGCCCCGTCTGTCACTGTTCCTCCTGCCCCTCATCAGGCTCTACTCACCCTGTCACTCCCTGTGGAATAACCTCTACACTGTCATCTCTCTCACTTCCTCACCTGCTCTCTCTAGTCTGTCTGTCTGTCTGTCTGTCTGTCTGTCTGTCTGTCTGTCTGTCTCTCTCTGTCTGTCTCTCAGTCTCTCTCTACCCCTCTCTCTCTCTCTCTCTCTCTCTCTCTCTCTCTCTCTCTCTCCCTATGTCTCATTTCTTCTCTCTTTCTCCTTCTCTCCGTTTTTTTCCCTTCTCTCTATCTCTCTGCAGACTGCAGTGGTCAGGCCACACACACAGCCTTTCTGTGGTCACAGGAGTGTGTTATTTGTACAGATATAAGTGTGTAATTAATGGCTACTTACACTGGGCAGGCAACTGTGCCAAGCATGACATTGTGTACTTTTGACGGTAAATCTTTTTTCGGATGACACAATGTGTTGAAAGAATAATACTGTTACATGTGTTTTATGTCTTCTTATTAAGATTTAATAGTTACTCTAGGTTTGCGGCTTGGAAGAGAGAAATTCGTTACACACATAAGATGATGCTTTCACGTTGAAATGAATAGCACAGCACCTAACATATAAGACAATATATTTCACTTCTTTTCTTTTTCAGGGGCAGAAGACTGAAGCAGAGAGGTACTTTCTAAAGGCTATACAACTAGACTCCACAAAAGGAAATTGCTATATGCATTATGGTAAGTCCTGCAACACACACACACACACACACACACACATAAACACACACCTCCATTGGCTTGCCTCCAGGTTGTTAGAACAAACAACGCTGGCTGACCTCTGTCTGTGTCCGGTCATTCCTCCCTGAGCCTTACGTGTCTACCGGTCTAAGATAGTTATCTAGGATAGCGTGGGGGAATATTCTCACTAATGACCAATGAAGATGAACCCTCATGTCCTTACATTGTTCTCATATGCTGTACACAGGCATGGAAAGAGGGAACGTGACAGTTAAAGTGTATTCTCCACTTACAGTAGCACGATGTTTACCCTGTCTGTAGGTGTGATAGTTAGGCTCCGATTGATTAAAATAAGACACACCCCATCTGAACTCTACTTGGGTCACTTCTTTCCTGGTAGACATGCTGTTTTGAGCAAAATAATGAATGGTAACATATTGTATGATCCATTCTGTTAATAGGAAATAATAATATTTCCTTTTCTGATATTGTAAGGAATTGCTTTCACATATTCCTAACCGCTCCAATAAAACAGAGTTGACATATTGAAACCTATCCTCTGCCATTGCAGTGTGTGTAACCTGGAGGTGCTTTACAGTACTATGTGGAAATCAGTCAGGAGCAACAGAAGTCTGCCCTTCACCTAAGGCCTGTAGTCAGGTTTAGGTTTCATCCACAGCTATTCAGGAAAATATGCTTGGTTTCGCCCAGTGGTTTTGGAGCATGGTACAGTCATGGAGCTAACCAAAATCAACAGGGTATTTATTCCAGTCCAAACCTGACCCTCACCGAGGGGTCCACCCCAGTTCATGCCCCCATCAGGCCTCCACACTCAGGCCTCATTAGGTGGGGAGGGAGGGGGGGGGGGGTGGGGGGGTCTACAAAGGCCTGGATCTGCCGCATTACAAAACCCCGAAGACATAACTCTAGTCTGGCCGATTCAAATGTTAAAGAAACATTCCTATCAAGATCTCCTAATTGGACAAATGGTGCTGACCGATGGCCAAAGAGCGATGGTATAGTACACTCTGCTCATTTCTAGTGTTTCAGCAAATCATTATTAGGGTGGACGGGGGCTGCCTAGCTGACTATCTCTCCAGGCCAAAGGCAATATTTCCATCTCTCGGTAGGGATCCCACAGCGTCTCACAGTGTTCCTGTTCTCTCTCCCGCCCTGGCGGTCTACAGGTCAGTTTTTGTTGGAGGAGTCCCGTCTGCTGGAAGCGGCTGAGATGGCGGAGAAGGCCGCGCGCCTCGACAGCGGGGAGTTTGATGTGGTCTTCAGCGCGGCGCACATGCTCAGGTGAGTGTTTGATGATATGGACAGATGGATGGAGGAAGAGATTGAGTAGACATACTCCTCCATACAGTACATAGCTGAGGGAAAGGGGGATATGAAGGAGGGAGGGTGGACTGGACACTTCCATTGCTGAGGGAGGAGCAGGGTGTTAGGAGGGAGAGAGGGAGGTTGCGAGTGGACTGTCTGTCTGTACGGTTTATCCCTGGGCTTACACCACTCCTCTGCCAGTGGGATTTACTACGCTGGGTTTAGCCAGAGAGCTGCCGTCTTGTCTTAGCGCAACACGCTGGGCTTCAGTACGTGCCTGCCTGCCTGCCTGCGTCTGCCTCTGTCTGCTTTCTCTCTCTGCTGTTTCTGGCTCATTCATGAAAAGCTGCTTCCAAATCAGAGCAAGGTTCAGCTGGGTGTCTGAGTCAGAAACACTCCTGGAACCGCAAGCTGTTGTGTGTTCTCAGCACAAGCCGCCGCGAGTGGAAATTTGTAAATAGAGCAAAATGTGCCAATTTACAGTAGGGCCTATGCCACACACACAGACCGAGGGGAAGACAGTGCCAATAATATTATATTCCCTAGTTTGGAGATCTTGTTTATACTTCTCAGGTTAAAGGTTTTCTGTGTAAGAATTACTACTGCTAGCTGTGGGAAATAATCGCTGCAAACACCATTAATGCACGTTTTGAGTGACTGAATTCTTCTGGAGGTATTTTTGTAGTTTTGTCTCTCTTTAGCAAAGAGAAGAGCTGTGTCACAGAGCTGTATACTAATATCTTTATCCAGCTGGTTCTCACATGGCGCCCCATAGCATCCAGATCCAGGGGGACGTGCACCACTGGCCACCTCTCTTCAGAGAGCCTCTTCCAGGGTCCGGACCCCTAGCTGCTAAAGAGGGGGCTCAGGCCTGGACTCCCCACCGCCACGCTGGCATGGGATCTCGATCCTCTGGAGCTCATGTTCTTTATGTGTTTGTCTTGGACGCAGACGTGGAAGGCCCTCGGTTGGTGGGGATGCAAGTGAGGGAGGAGGAATGGAGTGTGTGTGTGTGTGTGTGTGTGTGTGTCTGTGTGTGTGTGTGTGTATGTGTGTGTGTGTGTGTGTGTGTGTGTGTGTGTGTGTGTGTGTGTGTGTGTGTGTGTGTGTGTGTGTGTGTGTGTGTGTGCGTGTGTGTGTGTGTGTGTAAAGGAGGCGGCAGCCTCAGATGTGCAAACGTCTCTTATTGCTCTCTGGGGCCCTTGGTCTTTGACAAGTTTGCTTCCTCGCTATCCATTTCCCCCGGCTTTCTTTAAACAATCAGCACGTTATTCCAAACCTGGCCTGAGCTGCCAAGTGAAGGCAGACGAGGGGAAGGCAGGCTGAGTGCTTAGACCCAGGGGGATGGCTAACGCTGCCCTTTAAGAGCCCCAGTCCCTCTGGGAAACACAACGTTTGCTGTGTGATGTCACAACACTCTCACAAGACTCTGACAGAATGCAAGGCTACAACTTAGAAGTTTGTGTAAAGTGTGTCTCGTTGCTTTAAGACAGATGGGAGTAGCAGTAGTTACAACCCAGTCTCCAAATGATTGGGAGACCCGAACGTTGCTTGTTTGAAACACGCTGGGGACACTTTTTTTTTTGTGCTAATTGTTGCTAATTGTTGATGCTTATGCTAATATTTGCTGATGCCTTCCCCTGACAACTTACCCTCACCTTAGCCAGTCAAAGTTAATGCTTAATACTGCATTAACTATGTCGCAAGTCGTAAGACGCAAGTCGTAATTCACATAACTCTTACGCAATGTATCTGAAGACTTTGACGTATCTTACGTCAAAACAGGTGGTCAAATGCTGGTATAGCCAAATAATGCGATTCCCCAGAGCGTATTTCCTGATCTGCCGAAACGATTCACCAGAACGTAATAATTTGGAGATTGTGTTGACTAGTACACTACACAGACACTGTATCTGGTTGTTTTTGGGAAAGCAATTTGTCATATGCATTTTTTACACAACGTTAGAAGCATGCGTAATGGTCTCAGTTTTTGTGATTTGTGTGTCTGTGGGTCTGCTGTGGGGTTAATAAAGCACTGTTACATTACTAAATGTCAGGGCTCGAAGACAGAGGCCTCGGTGGTCATGTTGCTGATTTGAAATATGGTCAAACATCTTCCATCCAGGGAGTTCTCTTCATTCACTAACAATCATTTTTTCCCCCGTCTCTTCCTCCTTCTGCTCTTGTATCTTTCCTCTCTTCCCTGCAGCTGTTTCACAGCCCTTGAGTTTGCCTTTCATTGTCCTCCACAGTCCCCTTGCGAGTTGCCTCTCCTATTGGAGGTCCTGTTGCCCTGGTTCCCATGGTGTGTCAGCTGTCCAGTTCACTTCTCATAATGTGTTTATAAAAAATATATATAATTTGTTTACATTTTACACACATGAACAGATTTTTATGGGCACATGATGTCAAGATTTGTATCCATTCACAACATCTTCACCATATCAGTTCACACCATAGCTCAGACCTCTATCACAGTCATTCATCCACAACTGGTGTGAACTCATGGGGAAAGCATCCGCGCACACACACACACACACACACACTAGAATGTGTGGTGATTTAAATGTCATTATGTATTGCTAAAGGTAAAATCCTAAATGTTTTTAGTTTTTTTTAATTTGTGTAATGTCATGCTGTGTTGCTCTCAGTAATACAGAAAGACTATCAAGATTGCTCACATCATGAATATAGTATACAACAAGGATATGACAACAATGAATCTTTGCTTTATGCTGTATATCTCAGGTATACATTCATTGTGGTATTTTCTTGGCTGTTCAAGAATGTGAACATGCCCTTCTCCTGCAACCCATATGGAGGAGAGGATCCCTAATAGGGCCAGACAACCTTAATGAAACCCCAGTTCAGATGGTCTCGCTTTCATCATTACGACTCACGGCTCTGGAGCCAGCAGTCGTTGACTTTGCCCTTGACTCTGTCAAAGCTAAACTGTTTGCAATTGACAATTGCTACCATCAGTGAAATGCAGCTGCGGCCTATAAAATGATTTCAGATTTATAGGAATATTCATAAACGGAAAAGCTTTTGGCCAAAGGGAACGAGTCCTACATACAGTCAGGTAGAAAGGTAATGGAAGGAAAGGAGAGGAGCGTATTTTGCATGGAGATGATGAGCATGTGGAAGACATTCCTGTTTTGACTAGGGCTTTTATAGGAGTGTCTGTAGACACTAAATACCTTGAGTCTTTGGGGAATCGCAGGCAAACCATCTGTCTGGAGATGCCTTTACCTATTCTATGGATTTTGCTGCAGGTTTTGCTGTTCTATTTGGGATATCAATAATTATTTACAGTGTGATTACAGTAGATTAAATAATCGTATGTCCACAAATTTGTTCAAGTTCAAAGATACACTTGTATTACTTTTTCACATGCATGTTTGATAATAGTTCCTCCTTCCCAGTCCTCAATCCTCACCACTCCACCAACCTTCTGCACCTAAAATAATAGATGTGTACTTACAGGACAGGATAGGGAAAATCCCTCACTTGCCTTTGAAGTGGTATTTACTCCTACCAAGGCCGTGGTTGATGAGAGGCTTATTATGGTTCCCCATAGGTCAGAGGTCGTGACCTCTGATATAATGAAAATAATCAGGTCATGCTGTACACCACTCAACCTGAGGTGCTGTCTCATGAAAGACCTTTGGATGCCTGATGTGATTGGTTCCTCTTGTCTCTGTGCCACATTCTCTCCTCAGTAGACCCCTAACCCCTGACCACTAGTAAACAGACAAAGTTCAAGGTCTCCTCTGAAGTCAGCAATAAAGCTGACTGATAATTGCCGTTTTTGTTTTGTTTTTGCTTTGCAGACAAGCCAGCCTCAACGACGTAGCTGAGAAGTATTATGGACATGCAGCCAGCCTGAGACCCAACGTAAGTAGCAAAACAACCTAACAACTCCATCATTACTCAACATGATGGACACTGTGCAATCACTAGACTGGGTGGCTCTCGCGCCAATCATCATCTCTGCATTACTGCCCTGTCTGTTTTCTCACAATGACCTGCATTGTCACTGGAGCTCAGCACACGAGCCAGACGGGGGTTAAGTTGGACCAAGCTTAGAGGATTGTTTGTGCAGCATCAATCAGGGACTTCAAAGGAGAGGCCAGGGCAATTTTCGAGGTTCGCCGATTGAAAAGAATAATGATAATAACACTTAGTCATGGGGCTTTGGTGACTCGAAAATAAATATAGTATATAGTGTTTTAGGATAATTTGACAGCAAAGACTTGTTTGAATTGCAGTGGGGGTGAGTGGGTGGGGATTTTGGCCTGTGGTCTCCCTGTTTGTTCCTGATTAGAAGGAATCACTTCTCTAGTATCAATCAAAGCGTGTCTGGATAGTGTCATACAACACTGAAGTTAGGGTCAGCCAACAGAAATGTTTCCTATTGAAATAAAAATAATAGCTTACAAAATACACAGTTTACACAGTTAAAACGGTCCCCTTTTGGTTCGTTGATTAACATATATTGTATGGAAATACAGTGCTCTGCCATCAATGGAGCTTCCTGTGGTTATGCCAATCAAGTCCCCCTCCCACCCTTTCAGAGAGTGGCACAGTACTCATTATTGTCATAGTTCAAAGGCAAGCATACATAGAGAGAGGGAGGCAAAGAAGGGAAGGTGAACTGTGGAGCCATAAGTGGCACTAATATTAATGATTTCACTTCCTGCTGTGAGGTTGCTGTTACTGTTGGAAGAAAGCACGGCAGTTTGTCTGTTGTTGCACAGTCAACAAGGAAATGGTATCAGTTAGTAGCAGCTGAGATTATAGGAGCTTATAATTGCTTTAATTATGATGCTAAAGATATTAGCCGTTGTATCTTTCATACTGAGATGTTCCAATTTGTTGTTTGTGATGGTTGAAGTGTTAGAAGAATCATCTAAAGGTCAGAACATAGGCTGAGTCACAGAGAGAAAATTACATTTCTATTTCAGGAACAGATCATCACCATCATCATCATTTTCGCATTTTAGTCTCTTGGCATCCACAAATATGTAAACATGCATTTGAAGTCCAAGTCCAAAAACAGAGGCAGCCCAAATGCGGTCACTTTGTTTGGACGCCTCCCCCGCCATTTGGATGGCTCCCAGTGCAGGCTATATTGTGACTGTGATATGGTTCATCCATCTTCTTTAGTGTTTTCCTTTGTTCTCTCCGATGGGACAAGACTTGATCCATGTTCTCTGTCAATCTTCATTTGTCATCTCATGCTATAATTTAGCTTGAATGCTTACCCTTCCTACGCTCTGGCAAATCCATATTAAGTAGACATACATGTCCTCAGTTTGAGTAGAAGTGGACAGTTGCCTCAAACACAAAGGCTTTTTCATGCCTCAACCCTCCCACGTACACTACACACTACAGGGCCAACCCAAACCATACTCTGCTGGCTCAGATATTTTCCTTTCACATGGTCCTTTCCAGTACTGTTTCAGCAGCTATGGTGGATGTGTAACCAGGCCAGCCAAGTACAGCTCAGCTCGGTTCAGTTAAGTTTGTTTCTTTAGTGTCAATTAGGTGCTGTGCTGAGACCAGCCGCTGAGACGGAATCTGTAGTATGTGTGCTTGCCATGCCGATTCGATATTCTCTCCTCAAATTCCTATTCACAGTGGGTTTATGACTGGTCAATGTTCTTTCCTCCAGGGTTGCAGGCTGGCCGGGGTGCAGGGGGACCAGGATTGGTTCTTTTGAAGCTCAGCTGTAGCAGCATTGAAAAGAAAAGCAGGAGGGGGAGTAGAGTTGAGACCCAGGAGTCTATGCACAGGGTTCCACATTCCCTCTCATGTAGAGTTATCTGGTCTGGGGCTTCAGAAGGCCTACAGTACATGTAGCATATGATGGTATTTCTTTGTGTTGAGCCAGAGTAGTCAGGGGTCTTCTCCTCCATGGTCAAAGCTCTTTACTTCCCCTGGTCCTTCCCTCCTGGACCCCGACAGCTGGTCTCAATGTGTTTCCTCAAGACATTTTGGCTAAATCAATCCCAGGAACATGTTTACTGTACATACTCTTGTATATTATAGTATATATACCCCGTACATGTGTGGACAGACAAAGACAAATAGACAGACAGACAGACAGGCAGGCACACACACATACACACACACACACACACACACACACACACACACACACACACACACACACACAAATGTGTGTGCAGAGATTTGGAAAAGGTAATCCACCTTCATCCAGTGTTCACTGAATGAACACTTTGTTTATTAGTGAAGTGAAAATTAATTGGTGGAGCCTCAGTTGTGATGTCCTGATTTCAGTCTCCATTTTTGTCATATTTAGACCCATGAATATAAAATTGACAAACCCTAGGTTATATGGATCTTTTTGCCCTAGGTTAAAGACTAACCATGTCCATAGTGTGTGTGTGTGTGTGTGTGTGTGTGTGTGTGTGTGTGTGTGTGTGTGTGTGTGTGTGTGTGTGTGTGTGTGTGTGTGTGTGTGTGTGTGTGTGTGTGTGTGTGTGTGTGTGTGTGTGTGTGTGTGTGGTTTTTTAACGCCCCTCCGGGTTGTGTGTTGTTACCTCTGTTTGTCAGAGTGCTGAAACAGGAGCCACCCACCCTGACTTCTGTTGCTCTGTGGTCTGAGTGATTCCTCCACCTCACAGTGTCTCAGACCAACATGAATGAGCACCTCCATTAGGTGATCCAGGGGAATTCCACCTCACACACTGTAGGACCCACTCCAACAAAACCACAGGAGCAATAACATACTATTTCATATCCCCCCCCCCTCTCTCTCTCTTTCTGTGTCTCAATTTTAGTTTGCATATTTCTGGATCTAGTAAAAAGACCATCTTGCAAATTGGTCCCTAAACCTTCCTAAAAATCCTGCGGTCTGACCCTCAATTGCAGGGTCAAATACAGGGTAATTTATTACTTAAGTCAGTTCAAAATTACCATGACCATTTAGCCATGCCCTTTGGTTAGCTGCTCTCTTAAATTGTGAACGTTTTCTCCTTTCCCCAGCTTTAGGAACATTACTACACTCTAGCTACAAAGAACCAGTCTGTGGTCACAAAAGCATTTCGTTTCTAAGACGGAATCACAAATTAATTTTTGTCTGGTAATTAAACGCTTTAACACATTGGAGTCAGCGTGAGTGGGAACGGCGGCCGTGCCAGCCTTTACTTTGGCCGCGGCATCTGCAGTGAATGTGTTTTCTTATGTCCGTAATGGGACACGAGAGGGGCCCTCTCTGAGGGACAATGGGATTATTCCAGAGGCTAGTTTGATTTATTTATCA